>NC_136941.1:2136541-2291541 GCF_949987615.1 Pollachius pollachius
GGTCTAGAGGGTTTTAGTCCAGGTCTAGAGGGTTTTAGTCCAGTTCTAGAGGGTTTAGTCCAGGTCTAGAGGGTTTAGTCCAGGTCTAGAGGGTTTTACTCAACGTCTAGAGGGTTTTACTTAACGTCTACAGGGTTTAGTCCAGTTCTAGAGGGTTTTAGTCAAGGTCTAGAGGGTTTAGTCCAGGTTTAGAGGGCTTTAGTCAAGGTCTAGAGGGTTCTAGTCTAGGTCCAGAGGGTTTTAGTCAAGGTCTAGAGGGTTTAGTCCAGGTTTAGAGGGTTTTAGTCAAGGTCTAGAGGGTTCTAGTCCAGGTCTAGAGGTTGGAGACCCAGGTCCAAGTGGTTTAGACCCAGGTCCAAAGAGTTGAGGGTCTAGGTCTAGAGGACTTTAGTCCGAGGACTAGGAGGTTTATACCCAGGTTCAAATGCTTCAGACCCAGTCTAAAGGGTTAAGGGTCTTGTACAGGGTTTTAGAGCCAGGGCTAGAGGGTTCTAGACCCAGGTCTAAGTGCTGGGCGTTGAGGGCTAGAGGGTTCTAGACCCAGGTCTAAAGGGTGGGGGGTCGAGGTCTAGATGGTTCTAGACCCAGGTCTAAAGGGTTGGGGGTCGAGAGGGTCCTGGGGGGTCTTACCTGAGCCTGGGTCGGGGGCTGCCGGGGTACCCTCTGGGTGGCAGAGCGCCGGGGGCCGGCCGGTTTGGGGGTGTCCAGCAGCGCTGAGACGTTGGGGGGCAGGGTCTTCTGGGGACCCTTCCTGTTCGGCCGGGCTGGGTGGTCTCGTAGGGTGTGGGGCTTGGACGACGCCTGACGAGTCCAAACCGGTTGGGTTTGAATTAGTCTTGTGTCACAACTAAGCGCCCTGAAGGGGGGTACTCTAAGCCTGGTCCACATTTATAACCAGTAGATAGGTTATTACATCACTATGATCAGCAGCAGGGGCGTAAGCAGGATATTACTACTGTGGTGGCCAGCTCGGACCAGCCTTATATTTGGGGTGGCACTTGATTGTGGGGGGGGGGGGGGGGGGGGGTATTTTAAGTGCAATACTTATTCAGGATGTCAAAATATAACACTTTGGATAAGAATAATAAGTCAAAGTTAGATCAAACTGATAGTCCATATATTTCATTTTAGACCATTTCCGTTTAGGGTTTATTTATTTATTTTTTCGTACTCGGGGGGCTGTATCATGTGGCTACGCCCCTGATCTGCAGACACTTTTACTCGAGGCCTCCACCACCCAGGTAGGTCTTTGAGAGGACGTAGCCCCCAGCCCACCACCCAGACACCCCTCCTCCTTCCATACCTTGGGCCCCCGGTGGTGGTCCCTCTGGGAGAGGGTGGAGGGCCGGGGACGGGCCCTTCCCAGGGGGAGGCACATGGGCGAAAGCTTGGCGTCCTTGTAGGGGCTCTCCCTGGGGCCCTCAGCTGGAGCGGTGGGGGGGGGAAGGTCAGAGGTTAGGGTAACAGCTGTGGTGCAGTATGACACGAAACACGTTGGAGCAACAAGGCAACAAGATGACGACGGAAACAAAGATGAAGACAAGACGGGTTCAAACCGGATCGTCTTCCTTTAAGCTTACCCCGTAGAACTAAGTGTTTCCAGGACTGAAAATTGAGCCATACAATGCAACTATTTTATTCTAAAGAGAAAGGCAGACCACTTACGTAATCATATTCCGATTTTTGCACGGTATCGTCAATACAGGATTTCCCAAAACTGCATGTCAGAGCAATGAACGAGTACTATGGCAGGAACGGGCGATGCCATTAGCAGCCATTAGATCCCAGACATGGAAAGGTCTGTTCAGCGGTAATGCACTGCATTGATGCTAAAGCAGACCCAGCGGAGTCTCAGAAGAAAATAAAACATCATGGAAGGAGCTCTGCTCAGTCATCTACCATGAGAAGATCATCTACTGTAAGACCTGTCTGTGGTCATCCACCATGAGAAGACCAGACCTGTCTGTGGTCATATACTATAAGACCTGTCTGTGGTAATCTGCTATGATAAGACCAGACCTGTCTGTGGTCATCTACTATAAGACCTGTCTGTGGTAATCTGCTATGATAAGACCAGACCTGTCTGTGGTCATCTTCTATAAGACCTGTCTGTGGTAATCTACTATGAGAAGACCAGACCTGTCTGTGGTCATCAACTATAAGACTTGTCTGTGGTCGTCTACTACAAGACCTGTGTGTGGTCATCTACTATAAGACCTGTCTGTGGTCGTCTACTACAAGACCTGTGTGTGGTCATCTACTATAAGACCTGTCTGTGGTCATCTACTATAAGACCTGTCTGTGGTTGTCTACTATAAGACCTGTCTGTGGTTTTCTACTATAAGACCTGTCCCGTCTGTGGTAATCCTCTATAAGACTTGTCTGTGGTCGTCTACTATAAAACCTGTCTGTGGTCATCTTCTATAAGACTTGTCTGTGGTCATCTACTATAAGACCTGTCTGTGGTCATCTTCTATAAGAGCTGTCAGTGGTCGTCTACTATAAGACCTGTCTGTGGTCATCTTCTATAAGACATGTCTGTGGTCATCCCTCTATGTTCAGGGACCTACAGATGATGTCTTCGTAGATGTTGTCTTCCGAGTGGGCGTGGCAGAGCCCCTCCTCGTCTCCCAGCATGCCTTGCTTCACAGTGATGTGCGACACGTCCTCGTACTCAAAGGACTTCCTGCACAGGTGGTGAGGAAGAGGAGGTGAGAAGAGGAGGGGACGAGGAGCCAGCATGTCTAGTTAGATCTGTCCCGCCTTGAAGTGGAAACAATTAGTCTGATCAATCTATTCAACATAGTAGGAAAGGTTCCTGTTAGCACAGTGACAGAGCTAGCACCTAGCGAGTACAAAAAATAAAGAAGAGATCTTATTACATCTGAATATAACCTCCATTATGACTATATCTTGTTCTACTGATGCTCTTACCCAAAGTGACGTAAAGTTAGGGCTGAGTCGATTCATCCATTAATCGACTGTCAGAAAATGCAGCGAATCCATTTTGGATAATCGATCAATTATTCAAGTCATTCCTCAAATACAAATAACAAACATATGCTCATTAATTTGCATTTATATTCAAATATTTGTTTCATGGATCATAATAAATTGATGATCCAGCTATGTTATAGCTTTGTAATAGCTTTGTTTCTTGGCTGCTTGTCGGATAAAGCAAGCTCTTTCAAAACATCATTTTGGACTCTGGTAACTTGTCATGGTTTTTGTGATTAGTGTTGAGATTTTAAAGCCTAAATGATTAAACCATCAATCGAAAGTGAGGTGTTGGCCAATGGGGCATCTTGGTTACAGAGTGGAGTGGAGACACTGAAGAGTTAACTGGTGTCTGGCTGTAGAAAGCCAAAGCTCAACCCCAGGAGTGGAGGAACTAGGCCACCGAAGATGACATCACACCTGGAATCCAGCCAACATCCAGGCACGAAGGGTTCCATCTCCCCTTCAACCCCTAGTTATATCCCTGTTCCCTGGTTTCATCTGCAGTAGAACCCCTGTTCCCTAGTTCACTCTGCACTAGAACCCCTGTTCCCTAGTTCCATCTGAACTAGAACCCCTGTTCCCTAGTTTTATCCCGCTCTCTAGTGCCAGTTGCACTAGAGCCCCTGTTCCCTAGATCTACCCGCACTAGAACCCCTGTTCACTAGTTCTTCAAGCACTAGAACCCCTGTTCCCTAGTTCTATCCCTGCTCTCTAGTTCCATCTGCACTAGAACCCCTGTTCCCTAGTTCTATCCGCACTAGAACCCTTGTTTCTCACCATTCCAAAAGCAATCCAATTTAAAGACTAGAGCACCATTCCTAAAGTTAAGTTTATTTTGGCTAAAACATTTCTTATAAGCCTTGTATGAGAATGTGTCATATTATATACACGATTCCAGATACAGATGTGACCAATTATATGATCCTTAGATATTACTCCTAACAAGTTAGAGAGAGAAAATAAAATGGACAAATGCACAAAAAGGTACTAAATATACAGGGAGGCTGATACACAACGGTGACAATACTGCTGTGTACTGCACGGCTAAGCAGATCGTCTGCCTAGGTCAACCGACCGCATTCATCTCTAGACGCAGCACATCTGGAACGCTGCACTGGGTTGGAAGTGAACAGACTTGTTGACAGACTTGCTACGCAACCAGCAAGCAAGAGTATACAAGCACTGGTTCACCTGCCGAGCGACGAAAAGGTGATCCGCTCATCTGGTGTTGTTGTAGACTCTGCATAGCCTTCCTTCCCACCCCTCTTACGCACTCATTGTATGATGTACGTCCTGGCACTTAATGTACACCTATTGTATGTTGTACGTCCTTGCACTCAAACCTAGTCCTTAGCATTGTGTAGCATCTTATCCTAGCTATTTTTGTTGTGTACAGGGAATGAGTTAACCTAGCGATTGTTAGTGCTTGGCACTTGGTTCTACGAACATCCTTACTGTATCAAAGCGATATATTGTAGTTTCTCTCGCCTTACAAATGTACTTATCGTAAGTCGCTCTGGATAATAGCGTCTGCTAAATGCCCTGAAAGCGAACGGGGATCCGCTCACCTGTTCTTGTTGTACCGTGACAGCCCGTTGTACCTGTCAACGGGGCAGGGTGGGGGGGGGAAGTCGGGCGGGCGGGCTATTACCCTGCCCCCCCTGGAGTCCGAGAGCCCCTGGCCTGGCCGCGCTGCCCCGCCCCTGGTCTCCAGGTACTGGAACGTCCTCAGGGGTTTGGGGGGTGGCTGGGGGTTCTCCGGGGGTCCCAGGCCCTTCTCCCAGAGCAGCTTGTTCCCCTCCAGCCTCCGCCAGAACCCCCGGCTGGTGTAGAAGTTCCCCGCGGGCATGTTGTCGTCGGGGTCCGGGTCGTCCCTGGGGGGTCGCTCGGGCTGGGGCACCGGCCGGCTGGGGGTGTCCCGGAAGCCTTCGGCCGGGACGGTGGCTCGTTTACCCGAGGGGGCCGTGGTCTGGGGGACCCCCTTGGGGGACGACCGGAGAGCCGGGGAGAGCGAGGGCCTCTTGTCCAGGACAGAGGTGGATATTCCCGGGGAGTCTCTCTGGAAGGGCTCCGACCTCCGCCCGACCGGTTTGAGTCCCGTCGGTTCTTGGATCGTTTCCCGGAAGTCCAAGGCCAGGCTTTTGGTTCTGCAAAGGGCTGCTTCCCGTGAGGGGTCTCGAAGGGCATCGTCCCCACCGGCACCACCCGCACCACCCGCACCACCCGCACCACCACCAAGGAGGTCTGCGGACAGAGCTCGGGTGAAGGCGGGGGGCCGGGGCTTGCCGGCGGCGGCGGGCTGACTGCGGCCCTCCCACTGAGAGATCTTCTGCCGTATGTTGGAGCCCAGCTCCGTGGGCCCCCCCGCCCCGTGGGGCTGCCAGGCGGGGCTGGCCTGCTTCTGCATGGCCGCCAGCCTGCTCCCCCCTCTCCTCACCTGCTCCAGCCCCTGGGCCAGCGCGCTGTGCAGTGGGGCGGCCGCCAGCTCATCCTCATCACTCATCCATCGGTTGAACTCCGGGGCCCGACCAATCAAACGCCGGCGAAGGGCACCCTGCCCCGGCCCACTCCCTTATTCCTTATTGGTTAATCCAGAAGGTGTGATTGATGGTCAGGTCTTTCTCCCTGAGCTGGGCGCGTCTCCTCGCTGAACAGACTAGCACACGTAGCTCCCTTCCCGCCTGCTCCTTTCACAAACAGCCTGAAAAGGGAAGGGTAAGACACACACAAAGAGCTTCAATCAATCACACGCGGCAGTTAAGGAACAGGTCGCAGCAGCACCCCGTCAGGTCGTGTCCTGCAGGTGGAGGTGAGGGGTGCCAGACGTATGTTCTCAGCAGGGGGGCGGTCTGCTTAGATTAGGGATCGACCGATATGGATTTTGTAGGTATCACAACAGCGCCTGTACATTGGCGTAATGACACCCCACTGTCGGCCATCCAACGGATGAACCGGAGAAGACATAACGCGAACATCTTTAAAGCGACCACTAACAACAGAGACAGAGGGATTGTTGTGTGTGATTCATTCTCTGTTTACTGTGTTATTAACAGGTTAGGATCCGGTTCTCCTGGACGAGTGTGGGATCAGACTCGCTGTTCAAACACCGAAAAGCAATTACGATACCAGCCTTAGTCGATGACCGATACGCCGATACCGATTTTCTTTAGCCGATATTTGGAGCCGATATTGCTTTTGCTCCCAGAATTAGCATCATAAAAATGACACAATGATGATTACAAATGTTACAAGCCTAAATTTAAAAAAGGAACATTTATTGAACTGTCTATAAATCATACCCCAAAAAAAAGTGACGGAAAAAAAAAGTTGAAATAGGCAAAAAAAATCGGCCGATGCCGATACACATAAAAAATACGCAAATATCGGCCGATATATCGGTCGATCACTAGAAGGTCGAAGCCCGGCACTCTACCAGCACTGCCTCGCCTCGCCGTTACGTGGGCCTCAGCGGGAGCGTCTCAAAACGCTCATTTATACACGGACAAGAAAGGGGTCCTAAATGGGGATTACCCAAGAGTACACATTTCATTATCAAAACGCTGCCTCCGCTAGGAATTGAGTGCAGAAGCATATATCCAGTCCCTCCAGAAAATCGCGATTATGCAATCGCATAATCAGCCAAAGTCCGCATTTTCATGCAGGGGCCGCATTTTTTCAAATTTAGTTCCCGCAATTTTTGCAATTCCCGCAATTTCATCACATAAAATTGCATAAATATGCCGCATATTTCATCGCATTTTTAAAGAAAACGTGCCGCATAACCAAGGATTTTTGGCCACAACAATCACAAAAAAACGCTGCATTTCTCTGGAGGGACTGTATATCAGACACACATATTTGAATGTTTAAACCTAGAACATTGAAATAAAGCATACAAGTTAAATCCCATGGCAACGTTTACAGTCGCTCTAACAAGGTGAGTGAAACATAAAATGTTTCTACTTCAAACTTCACATCAGCTCAAGGCCAAAACAGACAAACACACCACTGTAAGCAGTGGTATGTCATTCTAAGCAGTGATCTGTAGTTCTAAGCAGTGATCTGTAGTTCTAAGCAGTGATGTTCTAAGTAGTGATCTGTAGTTCTAAGTAGTGATCTGTAGTTCTAAGCAGTGATGTTCTAAGTAGTGATCTGTAGTTCTAAGCAGTGTTCTGTAGTTCTAAGCAGTGATCTGTAGTTCTAAGCAGTGTTCTGTAGTTCTAAGCAGTGGTATGTCGTTCTAAGCAGTGATCTGTAGTTCTAAGCAGTGATCTGTAGTTCTAAGCAGTGATGTTCCAAGTAGTGATCTGTAGTTCTAAGTAATGATCTGTAGTTATAAGCAGTGGTATGTCGTTCTAAGCAGTGTTCTGTAGTTCTAAGCAGTGATGTGTAGTTCTAAGCAGTGATGTGTAGTTCTAAGCAGTGATCTGTAGTTCCAAGTAGTGATATGTAGGTCTTAGCAGTGATCTGTAGTTCTAAGTAGTGATCAACAGTCTCAGTAGCAGTCTCTGTCTCTGAGCAGGACAGAGACCTTAAAAAGCTCTGGAAGGTACAGGTCAAAGTACGTCCCGCTAGCGTGACACTTACAGGAACATGTCATTTAATCATTGCTCCTTTCCCGATAGCGGGGGGAATCCCCTGAAACGCTGATAATCTAGACCGCTAGCTCCGTGGTGTTAGCTAGCTACACAGCAGTAAAAATGACAGCCACCAGCAGATGTTTATGTACATGGAACACACATACACGACGCGTGTGCGTGTGCGTGTGTGTGTGTGTGTGTGTGTGTGTGTGTGTGTGTGTGTGTACACAAAAGCGGAACACAGATGGTTGTTCCCCTAAAAAATAAAATGTATTAACTCAATTTCCCTTTGGCTCACAGACAATATGAATGCATGCATGTTCTGAGCAATACAAAAATAGAAGTGCTGTTCTCTTTTCACCCGGCGTTCAGATGAGGACAGACTAAAGTCGGAACCATCTTGACGTGATGAGGTTTAGAGGGAGCCCCTGAGTTTACTTCTCGTCTACCGCTAACCGTCCACAAAGGACAATGCACTTTATTGACCAAACATTCCCACGCCGGCCGGTGTATGGAAAGTAAGGCGGAAGTTTGGCGTGACTGGTGGCGACTGGTTCAAACCGTCGAGGTTTGAACCAGCGACAACAAGCCTGCCAACCCTGAACGCCAACGTGGGATACCGCCATCATGTTTCACGAGTCATGTCGTTAAACATGACAATGTGGAGAATGTATGACCCCATGAATCACATCAACACCGCATTCACCCGGTTGTTGGGGGGGCGGTCTTAAGTTTTGCTCAAGGGTGTCGGAGACATATATTGGGGATTGAACCCACAATCTTTCGGCATGGGGAAAGACTGCTTAATTCCTTTAAGATAAATGCGATGCATAGTATATGCTGGCCCCTTCATCACGTCACCAACACCCATGGCAGTCACTGAGGGAGAAGGGTCCCAGCTCTGCCCGAGGTCGTCTGTGGCAGGCAGATGTTGGGGAAACCCACAACCTTCTGGTGGGGGAAAAACAACCCAGCTCCTGCAATGTATTCTCTCTCTCTCTCTCTCTCTCTCTCTCTCTCTCTCTCTAATATAAAAACTCCTGGCCACGTCGAAAACGTCTAAACGAGAGACGTGGGGAAAAAAAGTGTTTCCGCTGAGCCTCTGAGCACGGTGGAGGGAGGGATTCGAACCCACACCCAAAGCATAGCCCAGCCCAGCTATTCCCGTGGATAATGGGGATAGTCTTTTGTTTGGTCTGCCCTAAATGTAACGTATGGTGGAGACTAGAGGAATGTCTGAATATCACGCACTCACTTACAAACCTTGCAACGTAAATACTTCAATACTGACCCACTTGTGTGTGTGTGTGTGTGTGTGTGTGTGTGTGTGTGTGTGTGTGTGTGTGTGTGTGTGTGTGTGTGTGTGTGTGTGTGTGTGTGTGTGTGGTTACGTAGTAGGCCACACCGGAATGCCCGTCATGCGTTTCCTGAAAGGCAGGAAGGAGGATCAGCAGATCGGTCCATAATTATGGTGCCGATATCCAAACCGCTGCCGTGAAACACGAGCAGCGTTAAAACTGCCTTTCTTGGGGCCATTCCTTCACACCCTTTCAAACTGCCAGTTTGCACTGACAGCTGGGCGGTTTGTAAACAAGACTGGATGACAAACCGCACTGATAACAAACCACACGTCTAGGATGTGCCGCAACAACGGACAGAAACACAGATGGTTGTAAAACCAGTGAAACTTCGTGAGTCACCGTGGTAGAAACCAGACAACGTATACATGGGTTGTTACCCTGTCATCGGCTCGGGGCTAATTTAAACCCTAATGACACCTTCAAACGCCCAACTCAAGAATTGCTGCAAGTCCGAACTTGTAGAGGTGTTGGCCACAGGAGCCACGGTGCGGCAGGAGAGGGGCGCGGCAAGAGAGCGGCGCGTTAGCGGTGCGCCACAACAGCGCCTGTACATTGGCGTAATGACACCCCACTGTCGGCCATCCAACGGATGAACCGGAGAAGACATAACGCGAACATCTTTAAAGCGACCACTAACAACAGAGACAGAGGGATTGTTGTGTGTGATTCATTCTCTGTTTACTGTGTTATTAACAGGTTAGGATCCGGTTCTCCTGGACGAGTGTGGGATCAGACTCGCTGTTCAAACACCGAAAAGCAATTACGATACTTAGTCGTGGTATGTGATTCATTCCTTAATTAATATCCATCGTGTGTGTGTGTGTGTGTGTGTGTGTGTGTGTGTGTGTGTGTGTGTGTGTGTGTGTGTGTGTGTGAGAGAAATAATTGGTTATTGATTTGATTTAATCTCCTCTGGGCCTTTTTTTTATAATCAACTAATACATGTGCTGTAACTAAGCATGGTCCACGAATTGATCAACAGTGAAGCCTTCGAAAGAGTGACATATTTACGAGCAAATTAGAACAAATGTCTAACTTTATGTGAATGAATGGCACCACACACACACACACACACACACACACACACACACACACACACACACACACACACACGTCAATTAAACTCCAATTTTGAACCGTTGCGGCCGCTTGTTTACCCAGCGGTGGAGCGAACAGCGAACCTCGGGTCGAGCGTGTGCGGCTGAGAGTGTTCACATACCTCCAACATATCGCAATGACAAAGAAAAGCAGAACACATCCCTGTTCGGTCCCCGGGTCCAGAGGAGCGTTAGCTCTCCAACTAGCCTCGTATCCGAGCTGCCGCTCTATCCGCTATCTCCACAAGGAAAGTTTAATCCGACCGTCTCGAGACCGACTCTCGTTCCTGGCGTCCCGCTAGGAGGACAAGATACGCGGTGGGACAAAAAAAAAGAAGAGAGAAAACCCCAACAGAAAAATTGCGATTTGCTTTCCAGAGCCCCCCCCTCTGCCGCTCCTCTGCACGGAGCTGCTGTGTGAGAAAGTTCAGTCCGGGATCCTCCACGTTGAGGTGACGTCACCACCCCCCCCCCCCCCCACCTCCGCGTTGGGAGGACGTCAGCACCCTCCCTCCCTCCCCCACCCATCTCCTCCCGCTGTCATCGCTGCCAAGTCCCACGATCTCTCGTTCCTGACAGGTTGTGCAAGAACAGAGAACCGCAAACCTGAAGTCCGAGTCATTCCCACCGCTGCTTGTGCTATAATAAGCCATCGTATTGCAAAGTTATTATTTTATTACGATAACGATAGCATATGATGGAAATTGGCAGTGCGGCAAAATAAAAATAAAAATAACATCGAAATTTTTGGTTTATTATTTTTATTGTTACTTTTTTCACATTGTTCTTCCATATCCTATTGCATGCTTTGGTTGGTTTCAATTATATTTGAACTCCAGAACAAACCGGACAAAGTCCTCCTCCTCCTCCGAGGAGCGGTGGGGCACTGCTTTAACAGGGGCGTGTTCACTCGGCCTTGACGCCCTCCTTGATGAGGTTGAGCTCGTAGCAGAGCGTCTCGTAGCGGTACGCCATGCGGATCTGAGCCACGTTGGTCTTGCGGATGTCGTTGCCCTCGGGGCCTTCCTTCAGGTAGTGGGCCCCCAGGAAGTGGGTCTTCTCCTGCGGCAGGAGAACGGGAGGAAACAGTCAACACAACGGCTCCGTCAGAGCATAACAACGGCATAAAATGTGTTCATAGGGAAACCTGATCTTAGAGAACCATAGGATCTTTGGAAATACTTTTTTATGTATCGTAATAATGCAATTTGAGTTTATTTATTAATTTATATGATTATATAAATAATATGTAAATAATGTATTTCTTTATTTGAATAATTCTACGATGATCTCTTAAATAAATATATTTATCCTCTTGTTTATTCTTGACCAATCTCTTGTAATCTATATTATTATTATTATTATTATTATTATTATTATTATTATTATTATTATTATTATTATTATTATTATATGGCTTTACTACACAGTGTGGCCCTAGGAGGTGAGCAGGGAGACAGGGTTGTGTTTGAGGTGCGGTTGTCACGGCGATCACCTCATCCGACAGCGCGCTCTGCAGTACGCTGCTCCGGGAGATCTCACACATGTCGCACGTGCTCAGTTTGAAGACCTGAGCGGCGATGGCGTACTCCTCCATCAGGGGCTCCTGCAGGGTCACCCAGGGGCCAGAGGTCAGAGGTCAGACCAAACACACACACACACACACACACACACAGTTCCCCTGTAGAGCCTCTACCCACTCAAGTGGCTCTGAGCGGTTCGACTGGAACGTGACCCCCTTCTTAGCTCTGAAAAGCCAAGCTGCGACCCCCCCCACAACCCCTTTTACATTGTCTACACTCATTCCCACTCATTGTTTTAAAGGTGACATATTATGCCACCAGGTTTGAGTGTGATTAGCCATCACAAGCCGAAAATCTGCCTCTTGTGACATCACAAGTGGGCGTGTCCACCTAGATGTGTTACGGATAGATGAGCAACGTTTGCTACGGTCCACTGGGTAGGCGGACTGATCTATCCAGCGCACATCTGGGTGGAGACGCCCACTTTCGATGTCAGAAGACGCAGATTTTTAAAAATGGCTTGTACTGGCTAACCACACCCACACCTGGTGGTATAAAGGGTCACCTTTTACCCGCCCACCTGCCCTCAGTACACAGCTCCCGGTGAATGTGTGTCGGTGTCACCGTTCCCTTGGGGATAGGAGCCCGGCCTGGCCGCGTAAACAGCGTCGATACAAGACCTGACACACTGCTGCTGAACACATATCTGTCGTGTACTGTTTGTGTGTGCTCGTGACCCCGGCGTCGACCTCTGACCTTGGTGTAGTGGAACTGCATGGGGTCGTCGGTGGACAGGGACACCACCAGGCCCTTCTTGTGGAACTCCAGCAAGGGGTTCTTGGCGTACTCCAGGAACAGGCTGTTGTTGCTGAGGGGGGACATGGCCACGGGGATCTGACCCAGGAAGTACAGGTACTGCAGCACGGGGCTCTGCAAGGGCAAAGGTCAGGGGTCAGGTTCAGGATAGGACGCTGCAGGGGCAGGGTTAACGGTCAGGGGTCAGGTTTAAGGTAGGACTCTGTAGGAGCGGGGTAAAAGGTCAGGGGTCAGGTTTAGGATAGGATGCTAGGAGCAGGGTTAAAGGTCAGGGGTCAGGTTTAGGATAGGACGCTGCAGGGGCAGGGTTAAAGGTCAGGGGTCAGGTTTAAGGTAGGACTCTGTAGGAGCTGGGTAAAAGGTCAGGGGTCAGGTTTAGGATAGGATGCTAGGAGCAGGGTTAAAGGTCAGGGGTCAGGTTTAGGATAGGACGCTGCAGGGGCAGGGTTAAAGGTCAGGGGTCAGGTTTAAGATAGGACTCTGTAGGAGCGGGGTTAAAGGTCAGGTGTCAGGTTTAGGATAGGACGCAGCAGGGGCAGGGATAAAGGTCAGGGGTCAGGTTTAGGATAGGACTCTGTAGGAGCGGGGTTAAAGGTCAGGGGTCAGGTTTAGATCAGGACTCTGTAGGAGCAGGGTTAAAGGTCAGGGGTCAGGTTTAGGATCCCACACCCCCACACTCCTCTTACTCATTTATTGTATGTTTGTACGTCCTGGCACAAAAAGTACTTAGCATTGTGTAGCATCTTGTCCTAGCTTTCTTTGTTGTGTACAGGGAATGGGTTAACCGAGTGATTGTTAGTGCTTGGCACTTGGTTCTATGAACATCCTTACTGTACCGACAGCGATACATTGTTGCCTCTCTTACTTCTGACATATGTACTTATTGTAGGTCGCTTCGGGTTAAAGCGTCTGCCAAACGCCCTGAATGTGGATGTTGAGGCCTGCTCTGTGAGGGACAGGGGGCACCTTCTTGAGGTTCTAGGACGGGGGGCACCTTCTTGAGGTTCTAGGGGGGGGGGTACCTTCTTGAGGTTCTAGGGGGGGGGGTACCTTCTTGAGGTTCAGGCCGTGGGAGATGTTGTCGGCGGTCATGAAGGCGGCCAGGAGATGAGTGACAGCTCCCGCCTCTCCGCAGTGAGGGCGGAACAGGAACGTGTTCATCCCCCGCTCCCTGCAACACACACACACACACACACGCAGGCACACACACACACACACACACACACACAAACATGCAGGCACACACACACACAAGCACACACCCGCGCAGGCACACACGCACACACACACACACACACGGATGTAGGCACATACACGCACGCACACATGCACACACGCACACACACACACGCAAGCACACAGATTTAGGCACACACACACACACACACAAGCAGGCACACACACACAGGAACACACACGCACACAGACACACACACACACACACACATACATACAGGAACACACACACACACTCAGACACACACACAGGAACACACACACACACACTCAGACACACACACACACACACACGTCAGAGCAGGGCTACTGGTAGTTAGTTAGTTAACCTGTTGAATGTGGCGACGTCGGGCGGGGGGACTCACCGGCGCAGCTGGTTGAGCATGGCGATGTTGGCGTACATGTAGTAGATGTAGTAGGTGTAGGACGGGTTCTTGGCGATGTCCCACTCCTCGGGCTTGGGGCTCTTGGTGCAGAACATGTGGCCGCTGTGCTTGGACTCATCGTCCACGCTGTCGAAGCCTGTCACCTAGGAGACCGAGACACAAGGGAACAGGGTGGTACACATACTCTGTGCCCCGGGGGGTTCTGGCTTCAAGTCCCAGGTGTTGGATTCCCCCAAGGAGGCTGTAGAGCAGTGGTTCTCAAATGGAGGTACGCGTCCCTCTAGGGGTACTGCAGGGGGTCACTCAGAAATTGTAAAAAAAATAATAATTTAAAAAAAGCGAACTTTTCGCCCCTGAGTAAGTTTCAATTCTTGAAGTTAGACGATAGAAAATCGCGAAAATTAACGAATGGTTGAAAAGAAGATCTGAAAACACGTAGCAGTCCGTAGCATCCAGAAACACTAAAATGTGGTCCGTTTCAGGAGGAGTATGTTTGATTGGGGTTCCCCTCTACATGCTCTGACCCTCCCCTGGTGTTGTGCTCCTTTGGTGGGGAGAAATTAGCCAACGTTTGCATGAAGCACAGGCCCATGTTTCTCACTAAATTGTGACTATTTGCACCCTTTTGATGTTCATGTTTATACTGCCGAATAGAACACACATTATTATTATTATTTATGTTAATTTTTTTGTGCAGGTGAAGGGGGTTATCTTAGAAGGGGTAAACTAGTAGAAAATGTTTAAGAACCACTATTGTAGATGACCCTGAGTAAGAAGTGCTCTTTGATGAGAGTGGGCATTGGGGTCCTGAGCCCCAGGGTCCGCAGCCCATCTGTCGGCCTCTTGAAGCCGAATACCTCCTTAACGCTCTCTTACTTTGGACACTAGCGGCCTCTAGTGGCACGACGGCGACATTGACGCAAAGAGAAAGTAGCGACTTGTTCTTCAATGAGATCATAGTGAGAGAGAGAGTGAAATATTCCACCGCGGAGCTGTAATGTCACGGATTCTGACTAAAATAACCTTAACGGTTGCTTTGGCTCACAGCCTCCTCAGAAGGCTTTGGTCTTGGATGGGAGCGGTCAGCTAATGGTTCCCAAGGGGTCAAACAGAACGGTGCTCACGTGCTGGAGGAAGAGGCTGAGGTCGGGGTTGGAGAGGGGGTCGATGGTGGCCTGGAACACAGGCAGGAAGATGTTCTCCAGCATCTTACCGAAGTGGGGAACAAAGTTCCGGGCCTTGAAGACGTCGCTGGAGGAGAGAAGCGGAGGAAGACACTCAGAAGGGCTACGCATGGCATAGCACGTCTCAGGCAAAACCAAGCTAACACTGTGTAATATACGATAGCTTTAAAACACGTAGAAGAACCACTGCCACAAACATAGTTTACATTCTCTTTACGGGATAAATATACATCTGTCTGTCTGTCTGTCTGTCTGTGAGTCTGTCTGTCTGTGAGTCTGTCTGTCTTTCTGTCTGTCTATCTGTCTCTCTGTCTGTTTGTTTGTTTCAGTCTCTGTTTGTCTCTGCCTCTCTGTCCGTCTTTCCAACTATTTAAAGTTCCAAAATACAAATGACTTCTAATAATTCTCTGCTACTCCCTTTTCTCCAAAATGATATCTGTGGAGCTAACATGAGCAGGGGAGATGTCTGAGAGGTGAACGGGGCGACCTGGGTGAACCTACTAGATCCTGGGCACCTGGATCATCCACTTGAACTGGGGCGAGAAGACCTTGTGTCTGACGAACCAGCCCGACAGCTTGGTCCACTCGCTGGGGTTGCAGCCATAGATGGAGAGGCGGGGCTCTGCGTACTGGTACTTAGCATCCTCCAGGTCGCTGGCTACTTCCTGGAGACATGCGGGGGGGGGGGGGGGGTCAGGCACTGGGCTCAGACAACCCCGAGGCACTGCAGGGGTCAGGGGGCATGCAGTCGGCAGCCCCCCCACGGACATGGTACGAATAGGGCTTCAAAGTCTGACTTTCACAGGGGGGCTGTCAAAGTGACACACTGCCCACTGGTTTCTGTTAGTGTGATGGTCTGAGGGTAGGTTCTTGTTTTTAATATCAATTGTCTGATATTTGACTGGGTTGCCTCAGTTGAAGGCAGCCCACAATACAATTACTGCCATCAAATCCATACAAAGTCGTTTTAAAGGAGACACTATACCACCAGGTGTGAGTGTGATTACCTACCTACCTACATCTAGCTGGACACGCCCACCTGTGATGTCAGAAGCTGCACATTTTCAAAACGGCTTGTAATGGCTCATCACACTCACACCTGCTGGTATAATATGTCCCCTTTTAAAACGGCGGTGACTGAGGTAGTTGAGCTCGTTTTTGAACCTCCATTCACTTACATGGAGGCACTAAAACGAAAAATATTTCAACATCAAATGTAGCATTATTCTTGATATTAGGTCTATATATATAATATTGTATACAGAGTTATCTATCTCTCTAAATATATAGACTATATATAAACTCAGGATATTGCGTGACGGTCGTCTCGCCAAGCTAATAAAAACAAATAAGCCGCTAATAAAAATAAACAAATCCCGGCAAAAAGTGTTATCTTGTTTATTTTTGGAGTGTTTATATGTAGCATATAATAAAACAATTATTCACCTCAAGCTCCGTGAATAGTGGGGAACGGCCCCGGACGCCGAAGGTCAAGGGGGCTGTTCCCCACGGCGAATAATTGTTAAATATATGATATGGTATACAGGAGCCTGGAGTCTCTCACCTTGATGATGGTGGCGAAGTACTCCCCGTTGAGGTGGTTCTCCGTCTTCATGTACAGGTCGCGCAGCTCGCTGGCACCCACCGGGTTGTACTTGGCGTTGAACTTGTCGAAGCGCTGGAACGTTTGTCGTCCCTTCAGGAGAGAGGGATGGAACATGGAGGCATGGACACTTGACTACAAGAATGCAAATGTTTTATTACAATCGTAGAGTTTAAATTGAAGTGATCTTGTTCCGAAATACAATTTGTCGACAGTAAGTGAACCGACTGTACAATGCCGTCGTCGTATGAGAACCCTTCAATAAGAACGACTGGTGTTAATAGTTACAAGATAGACGTGGTATCGGTACTCAAGTTCAGGAAGCAGAACCGGTGTCGTAAGGAGAAAACAGTACGGGAACATGTGTAGTTTGGGGGGGCGGACGTACGGCGTGGACGTCCAGGGAGTCCACGGTGAGGTCGTAGGGGTGCAGGTTCAGGCCCTGGAACAGCTCCTTCAGGGTCACGTCCTTCCCGCCCACGTTCTGCACCACGCGCTCGGCGTCCACACGGTACGAGTGCTTGATGAAGCGGAGCAGGTGCTTCTGGTTCATGCAGGCCGCCGCGTGGATGTGGGTGTCAACCTGCCGGCCGGGGAGACACAGAGAGTCAGAAGCCTGGACGGGTTTCATACACTGGAACTATCTCCCAAGAACGTTCTGCTGTAACAGATGTTTTATTACAATCATAGAGTTTAAATTAAAGTGATCTTGTTCCGACTGTGCATGTAGGTTCTGTTGTAACATTTACGTTCTGTTGTAACCTGTAGGTTCTGTTGTAACATGGACGTTCTGTTGTAACCTGTAAGTTCTGTTGTAACATGTATGTTCTGTTGTAACCTGTAGGTTCTGTTGTAACCTGCAGGTTCCGTTGTAACCTGCAGGTTCCGTTGTAACCTGTAGGTTCTGCTGTTACAGAGTTACATGTAGGTTCTGCCGTAACAGCGTTACATGTAGGTTCTGCTGTTACAGCGTGACTCTGTACCTTCCTACAGTTGTAGAAGTCCCTGTGTGGGTTGTTCTTCAGCTCCTTCAGCTCCTCCATCTCGTTCAGCATCTCGTGGACGTTGAACTTGGACATGAGGAACTTCAGCCGACGGTGAGTGTAGGTCTTTCTACAAACCAGAAATGACAGAGTGACGTTTTCAACTAACGTATCATCATATACTATGTGACGTTATAAACACGGTACACGTTTTAGGACAAGTGTTACAAAGTATTTCACGAGATAATACGATTTAATGTACAAAGAGTAACAGATAGTATCCTTACGGCGTGAATGAACAACAACAAACAGCAACAAAACAACAACAAAAAACAAACCCAAAACAAACAATGATGACAAACAACAACAAACAAAACCCAACAACAAACAAAAAACAATAACAAAAACCCTAACAAACAAAACACAACAAACAACAACAAACACGTCCCAGACTATATCCCACACTCTCTCTCCTGCGGGCCATCTTACGTGGGGCCTTGGGCGATCAGGGCGATGAGGAAGTTCATGTCGTCGATGAAGGTGTCGTAGTCGGTGCACGGCAGGGCCCGCGGCTGGCCCTTGTCGGCCGCCGCCTGGTTGTCGTACACGTAGATCACGCCGTCCTTCATGCGCGCCACGTAGCCCAGGTTCTTGGGCAGAGCGCTGGCGTCGAAGGGGTCCTCGCCCTTCTTGGGAGGGGAGGTGAAGACTGCGGGGGAGGGGGACACGTCACCGTGAGGTCATGGATGAGGTGAGGTGACCCGACAGACGCGGAGGTGCGGCGTGGAGGCGGCACGCCGCCTCCGGGACACCCTCGCAAATAAACCCCAAACAGGGCTTCTAACCGCTAACCTATTAAGGCAACCAAAGGATCGATCCATCGATTACTGCGTGGGCGCTAGCAAATGATAAACGGATTGCATTTACACAGCGCTTTTCTAACCCATGCCCACTCAAAGCGCTTCACAATACTGCCTCACATTCCCGTGCCGACCACGCGGGGCGACGGCCAGCTCGTCGGGAGCAGTCAGGGTGAGGCGCCTCGCTCAGGGACACCTCGACGCTGGGCTAGGAGGAGCCTTACCCACACCACCTCAGATCCCCCCCAGCAGGACGCCACCGCGCATCAACCGGCGTCAGACCCGACGTCCCGGGGACAGAGGCACCCTGAACCCTGGAGACCTCCGTGTAGGTCCTCTCAAGCCTCCCCCCACCCCCCACCTGGGTCCCGGGCCACGGAGACCTACCGGGCTGGACCTGGTCCTCAGGACGGAAGGGCTCGCCCTCCATCTCCCGCAGGTACTGGGAGGCGATGTTGGGGAAACGCTGGAAGGCCAGCCTCATGTACTTCTCCCTGATGTTCATGGCGCGGTACAGGCCCTTGCAGGACAGCTCGAAGTCATCCATGGTCACCTGACGGAGCAGGAAGGACGTTTTGGGGGGGGGGGGTCAAAGGTCGACGACCATTAGAAAAAACGGAATCATGACTTTTCATGCTATTGTAATTCATTTTCAAATCCCTTCCATGACTGATAATGAATATCATCGCAAAGAATGGGCAGCTTTGGTCCCGCTCCGTTTAGTTGAGTTGTCATTAATTAATTTGTACAATTAAGTCATTAATTAGTAAAATGCTCTCCTCCTACACCTTCTCCTCTACTCCTGGGCTCTGGGGGGGGGGCTCTGCGTTGCCCGGGATACGGGACTTTGTATGTACAGAGCACAGGCCGCTCTGTAAATCTCAACCACGCCTCGGTGAAACCCAAAACCCCACCTGCTGGGATTCGAACCCACAGTAAGCCCAGGGAGTTTATTGCTCTCTATTCCTGTTGGGGGACAACAACCGGGGGGGCAGCTTGGCACCCCGTCCCAGGACCAGGGCGTAGCCGGTGGACCGGGCTTAGGTAGGCCCCAGGACCAGGTCTTAGCCGGTGGACCGGGCTTAGGTCGGCCCCAGGACCAGGGCGTAGCCGGTGGACCGGGCTTAGGTCGGCCCCAGGACCAGGGCGTAGCCGGTGGACCGGGCTTAGGTCGGCCCCAGGACCAGGGCGTAGCCGGTGGACCGGGCTTAGGTCGGCCCCAGGACCAGGGCGTAGCCGGTGGACCGGGCTTAGGTCGGCCCCAGGACCAGGTCTTAGCCGGTGGACCGGACTTCAGGATACATATAGAATCACACACTGTCAGGCATGTCTTCAACCATACCATGTTATTTTTGCTTTATTTAAACCAAGGAGCGTGTACTTTTTGTTTTAAATTAAAGTCAAACTATTGTGCTTTTTGTTTTTTATTTTAAATGTCCGGTTCTGGTTTCCCTTGATGTGCACTTTGTGCTGCTGTGTTCTAAAATGTGCTCTATCGACTGACTGACTGATCAGAGAACGTATATCAAGCTAACGCCACAATGTGGCCAACGATTCGCTGACTCCCAGTCTGGGATTGACGAATCACAGCTTACCCTACCTCAGCTCAACTTGTGCATTAATGTCCGCTGTCACACGCCTCTTCCCTGGCTGATGGTTTTTGAATAAACAAACCATAAAAAACAACAACAAACAACAACAAACCATAACAAATAACAACAAATAGCAACAAAACAAAGAAAATACAACAACAAACCCCAACAAACAATGATAACAAACAACAAACAAAACACAACAACAAACAAAAACAAACCCAAACAAACAATGATAACAAACAACAACAAACACAACACAACAACAAACCCAAACAAACAACGACAACAAACCACAGCAAACAACAACACAACCGCCAGCGGAGGCTGCGTACCCCGGAGGCGTAGTCCCCGATGATGGCCACCCTCTGGAAGTCGGGCACCTCCAGGTAGGTGGGAGTCTCTACCTCCACCTCCACCACCGGGGCCACAGAGGAGAGGGAGGAGCAGGCCACCGGGACGCCCATGGTGCGGCACCGCTGGCGCCGCTTCTTACTGCACACGCACACACGCACACACACACACACACGCACACACACACACGCACACACACACACACGCACATGTGCATAGAGACACACACACACATACACGCGCACACGTGCATAGAGACACACACACACACACACTCATACACACGTGCATAGACACACACACATATGTACATAGACACACAGACACACACACATGTGCACACACACACGTGCACACACACATGTACATAAACACACACACACACATATGGATGGACACACACACTCACAGACACATGTGCATAGACACCCACACACATGTACACACACACACACACACACACACACGTACATAGACACACCCACACACACGTACATAGACACACACCCACACACACGTACATAGACACACACCCACACACACAAACACAGTTTGTGTGTGTTTTCAATTTCAAAGAAAGAATCAAATCCGACGAGCAAAAAGTAAAAGGACAACAAGGCCCCACCCCCCTCCTTCGAAAAAACAAACAGCCTCAAACTGGCTTTTTGTGCCGGGTTTTTTTTAACCTCCACCCACCGCTTCTCCACGTCCTCGTCCAGGTCCAGGTGCATGGCTTGCTCCTGGTGCAGGATGGGACAGTCGTCGGCGATGTCGAACAAGGAGATCTCATCCCTCACGTTCTCGTCCTTGGCGTCCGAGGCGAAGACCTTTTCTGCGAAGGCCCGCATCTTGTCGTCGGTCTCTGAGGGGAGAGACACGCGCCACATGAGCGCTTTACACAAAATCATAGCTTCCCCAGCTAGCTAGCTAGCTCGCTACGGCCATTAGCACCAAGTAGCGTCTTATTTCTAGCGACGTTACCCACGCTAATTACCGACATGTTTGAAGGGCAAACGTCGCTCTCAGCTATTTAAAGGTGACATATTATACCGCCAAGTGTGAGTGTGATTAGCCGTTACAAGCCAATTCAAATGGCTTGTAACGGCTAATCACACTCACACCTGCTGATATAATATGCCCCCTTTAATAATACATGCCGGTACTGCTTCCTACAAGGAATCGTAGGAATTTGTGTCTGCAACACAAATTCCGTGTTGCAGACCGTTGACTATTTGGACCAAATGCAAAAGGCAAATGCCTGAATTGCGGAAAGGCAGAAGGTCCTTTTGCACAATCCTTTTGACGACTCATGTATGAAGCAGTATAAGAAAATAGCCGACTGGGACGTTTCTCCCTTAAGGAAACAAGAACAAACAGTGTGACACAACGTGCATTTCCGCCAATGATCACCACTGTTGGTGTTCATTGTCCATCACAAGCCATTTCAAAACGTAGCTCCGCCCCCCAGCCTCATTGGACTGCCCCCTACTAGTAGGCGGATCTAGCCATCACACATCTGGGCGGAGCCTCCCACTTGTGATGTCATTAGAGGGGAGATGTTATGGCCGATCAATACTCCCCACTGGTAATCAATAGGGGTCCTTTAAAGGGGACATATTATGCCACCAGGTGTGGGTGTGATTGGCCTTACAAGCCGTTTCGAAAGTCTGCCCCATATGACATCACTAGTGGGCGTGTCCACCTAGATCTGAGCTGGATAGATGAGCAACGTTTACTTCAGTCCACTGGGTAGGCTGGTAGACTGATCTATCCAGCACAGATCTAGGTGGACACGAGGGATGTCATATGGGGCAGATTTTCAAAAAGGCTTGTAAGGCTAATCACACTCACACCTGGTGGTATAATACGTCCCCTTTAAGGAACTCTGATACTTCAAACAACATCTTTGCATTGAGGAATATGCTACAAAAAGCATGCGCATATACACTACCAAGCTTGGGAGTACGCGTATTTTCTACAGAAGCATGTTGCATGCATGTACAAACATGACACTATTCTACACTATGGTGATGTAGGACACAGAAAGAGTAGGTCTACATGTAAGAGCTTTTACTCCATTGGTCACGGGACGGTTCCTTCAACAGCCAGGATAGAACAGTCATTGACCAATGGCAGCCACGCAATCGACTCATTTATCGGCCACTTTCAATATTTACCGCTATAAGCCAACAAAACCCAACCACATCAATGTATCTACACAAGCACTTGAAGGAAGGCCTTCAGAATTGAGGAAATGCAAGCGAGCAACTACAGTATGTTTGAGGTTCCTGCAGGACCTCTAAATACTTACTCTGCTGACCACCTGATTATGAAATCCCCAGCAAGGGAGGAAAACCCAGGCCGAGAGAAAACAGATGGTTAGGTTAGGGGAAGAAGGGGATTAGCAGTGCTTACGTTACAGTTAGCATAGTTAGCATAGTTGAGAGATCAATTGGAGATGTAACAGAAAACCAAAATAACATATTAAGTATTATGACCGTTTTAAATCAAATATTTAGTCAAGTTAAATCAAGTAATATTTAGTTAAAGAAATAGTTAACTCTGTCCCTGAACTTACAACATGGAAATGAATGCATGCAAGTGAATGTTTATGGAGGATATCTGACGGAAGATATAGGAGTAGACGCTGGCCGGTAATAAGGCTGTAATTCGACTATTTGTGAGAAGGGAAAAAATACAAGCATGAGTACTAGCAGAAGATGGATTCAAAACACATTTATAGTTCTATAGATCTGTAGTCTACTAAGATACTAGTCTAATTGTAGATCTAGAGTCGGTGGTTTTGATCAAACCATGGTAGCTTTTTTGGCAGCATGCAGAGATTACTTCACCCCTGTTCAAATCGTTTCGGTCAAGAAGCACCAAGATGGCGGCTTGTACTTATTTTATTGAACGTCAGATCGTATCATTCAATCCCTCTTAAACAGAGAACTATACAGCTAGGATACATGGGGACAACCCCCCCCCCCCCATCTTCTGACGATCCTGCATGTTTGTACCCAAACGAATAGCAGGGTTCAAACTAGCAACTCCAGAGTAGAAGTCAAGGTGCTACGACCTCGAAGCCAACCGGCCACTAAACTCCTTCTGTCTATCTGTCCATCTGTCTGTCTGCCCATTTGTCTATCCGTCTCTCTCTGTTTGTCTGCCCATCTGTCCCTCTGTCTCTATCTCTCTCTCTCTGTCTAGAAATCGAAGGAAAATCTCAGGTTTCTCCAGTCGGTTTCTCCAATTGTCGGAAGCTTCACAAAGCGTGACGAAGCCCTAAATGTAAACATCGTTGACAGACCGATGACACATTAACTGAACCAAACGTGCCTTGCCAAAGGTTCCGAGTCTGTCAGCGCGCAGAGGAGGGCCGCCCCTGCGATCGTATCAAAATACCAAGGCGGACAGCGGCAGGCGGTGAATGCGCCCCACACTGGAGTTAGGATTCCCAACTGCCTTGCACTTCCAAAGTATTTCTCCGGACAAAATAACATTGGTCGAGCTGGCATTTAATTTATTGATTTTAATAGATGGTTGAATTGATATAAGCAAAAGCGTGGGATTACGTCTCTGCTTTAACTGTAATACCTTTGATTGTAGGCCTAGGTATTTTATGGAAGTGTGCGATGATACCCAGTCTGAAACACGGCATTCCAAGTCCCTGTAGGGGTTTGATTCCACACCCACACCCCCCACACCAGGGTTTAATGGGCCGACCCGTCTACTATTTCACTGACCAGCAGAGAACCGTTAGGTTAGTTACACTTCGTACCCCAGTGCCCCACTAACATACTTTGGTATTAGAATTTAATCGGTTTGAAGAACACTTAACGGATTTAAAGATAATATTCCCAATGCCTCACAATGAAAGCGATACATAAGTAAAAAAGTTATTACTACAAATCAATATAAAGTTATGTCTGTTAAGGTAGCCTATACCAATAAGAAAAGACCATCCCTTTTTTCCCCTCCATAATAACCAGTTAGTTCTGCTTCTATGAAACCCAGCAGGTGGAACTACCAAGATCAAAAAGTTAAAGTTCAGACCCATATAGTTTTAAAAAACTAGAGAATGATGGATAGGGAGTTTGACTTTCCGGACCTAGAATTCCCCCATCTTAGTGATGGTTCGTCTGTGTTGGGCAGAGACTGCAAAGGGTGATGGGAGAATGCATCCGGAGAATCCTCCGTGCCCACAGTGGGAATGTGGACGGGGAACATGCACCTCTGCTTTCACTTGTAGCATAGGAGCGTCTGTCATCCCATGCAACCATATGGAAAACACGGGGCGTCTATATTATGGTGTTAAGAAACTTGGGCGAATCCAAATGGATGTTTTCGTCAAATTCTTAGCGCTGTTATTTATCCCATACCGTATTTTCATTCATTCAGGAGCAATGTGGTTTAAAAATGAATCCAGTGTGACAATGACCAAAATGCGTGAGGACAGTAGGCTATGTTTTTAATATCATTATCTCTGCCACCTCCCCTCACAGTGTCTGATCGTTGTGCGACCGGTCTTGAGAAACTTCACCATTCCTCGATTAAACATTTCGGCGTGAGATCCGTGTTTTCCCACCACCCAGAGTCCCGACTGCAGACTCGACTCCTGTCGATACTCACCGGGAACGAGTACTTTCGGCATGGCGGCGGGGGTCCGGATCACACTCCCAGGGGACTACAGAGCAAGGCGGCAACAGGTACGGCTGCTGTGGACGCTGAGGCGGTAGTGTGGGCGCTCTCCGTGTCTAACTTAACTGGACGTATAAGACCCCCTCTCCCCCCTCCCGTGAAACCAGAACCCCGTCCTGGATACCGAAGGACGGGCCAGCCGTGTGCTGCCGTCCGGCTCTATTTTAGGAGCACACGGGGCTCCTTGACAGACTGATATGAGGAGCAGGCACTAGCTGTTATGTAAAGTTACCATGTGTTTGTCTGTTGGCTCACTGCACGATGTAAAACTAACTGGTTAGCTCACTGCATTATGTAAAACTAACTGGAGCCAAGGTGCATCTTTCTGTATTAATTTACGTGTGTTTTATTTCCTCCCTCCCCCCCACCCACCAACTGCCCCGCTTCCACGGCAACAGCAGGACTGGGCGTCCGTTGGAGGGGAATCGGATCCCAAATGTCAGCGATCAACTGGGGGGCACCTGCTCCGAGTCTACGGTTCTGTGACAACCGTAGGCTCAGGCAAAAGAACATCTAGTTCGGGCACGAGTGAACAAATGGACAGGAAACGGACATGGTTGTGTTGTAGGCCTAGTTGTGTTGACCTAGTTGTGTGGTCGATCTAGTAGTGATGTAGACCTAACTGTGTGGACCAGTTGTAGGCCTAGTTGTGTTGTAGACCTTGTTGTGTTGTTGACCTAATTGTGTTGTTGACCTAATTGTGTTGTTGACCTAGTTGTTGTTGAACTAGTTGTGTTGATCTAGTTGTATTTTAGACCTAGTTGTGTTGTGGATGCAGTTGTGTTGTTGACCTAGTTGTCTTGACCTAGTTGTGTTGTTGACCTAGTTGTGTTGTAGGCCTAGTTGTTTTGTAGACCTAGTTGTGTTGATATAGTTGTGTTGTAGGCTTAGTTGTGTCGTAGACCTAGTTGTGTTGTAGACCTAATTGTGTTGTGGACCTAAATATAGTTGTGTTGACCTAGTTGTATTGGTGACCTAGTTGTGTTGTGGATGCAGTTGTGTTGTTGACCTAGGTGTGTTGACTTAGTTGTGTCGTAGACCTAGTTGTGTGGTTGACCAAGTTGTGTTGTTGACCTAGTTGTGTTGTTGACCAAGTTGTGTTGAAGACCTAGTTGTGTTGTTGAACTTCATCCCCTCAACTTGTCCTCCCTCTCTTCCACTCGTCGTGTTCCACCGTTCCATGGTTCTGTGAGGGCCACAGGGTTCTGTGAGGGCCACAGGGTTCTGTGAGGGCCATATGGTTCTGAGTGCCACAGGGTTCTGTGAGGGCCACATGTTTCTGTGAGGGCCACAGGGTTCTGTCAGGGCCACAGGGTTCTGTGAGGGCCACAGGGTTCTGTGAGGGCCACAGGGTTCTGTGAGGGCCATATGGTTCTGTGAGTGCCACAGGGTTCTGTGAGGGCCACATGGTTCTGTGAGGGCCACAGGGTCTCTCCCGGGCCCCTTTGTCCAGTGGTCTACGTGTCTAGACTGGGTTCAGGGTTCACACCAGGGTCTCTGCAGTGTCTCTCTGTTCCGCGGTCTACGTGTGTAGAACGGGTCAGGGTCTGGACTTGCGCTAAGCGGTCGCCTCTCTCAAATGACGGATCTTATTTTCTCGGCTCTTGGCAGACGGAGGTTTGCTGTCAGGTTACAGGTTACATCACACGGCAGGTGCTGCCGCACACTTCAGCCTCAACAGTCGCTTGATTGCAGCCTCCATAACATCTAAATCTCTCGCCCCCTCCCCCCGATCCCAAAATATTGGTTGATTGCAGCCTCCATAACTTTTAAATCTCTCCGAGCTCTGGAGGACTCTATTCCCCAGTTGGATTGATGGATCTATGAGGAGAGCGGTAGACCTGTCGGGCTTCCATTCCCTCCGCAGTCCGACCGCCATTCAGGTGTTCGCTGCCTGTCTGGCGGTGAGCGGTTTATATTTCGCCCTCTTGTGGACGACCAACATTACTGCAGGGGATTGAAAGCATGCCTGATATTTTTCATGAAATGGAAGTTGATTATTTTCTTAAATAAACCAGAGACCCAGATTCAATGTTAAATTAGTACATGCTAGATGCCGCAACCAGATATTGAATAAATTATATTTTGATCATTCTTAGAAAATACAACACAAAAGTTATTTGTAAAGTATTTTGTGTTGTATTAAACAATGTAAACATTATTCAAATGTTCAAAACCTTAATTAAACTCCCTGAAAAACATTTAGTATTTAAGCAGGACAGTGGCCCCTGGTAGCCGAAATTACCAGCGCACAACTCCCCTACACACACACACACACACAGGGGTGTGTCCATAAACTGTTTCTAGTCGACGTCTTCAGGAATGTAAATTTGTGTTAATTGTGTTCCGACCAGACAACGCACAACTCTATCTGAGAGAACAGCCGGTAAGACATTTCATTTTTTTAATTTAAATTAAAGTAGAAACTTAGAAGATCTGTCTCAACAGCTACATAACTCCTGAAATCACATATGATTATCATTAGTTGATTTTCCATATGAATGAGAATTAAAATATGAATGTGATTACCTGGTAATTTGTACTCGTTTCATTTGGATTTTGGCCTTTATATTTTTATCAAACTTTGAGTAATGCTATACAGTGCCAGATCTTGTCTGGTAAGAAGCAAGCATTATCATTCATAGCCTGGCCCTGATACATCGTTACAAACAGCTTTTGAAAGAAAATATTAATGCATAGTAATATTCAAATTAGGATTATTTTTGTCTTGCCTAATGTTAATTCTTTGCTTATCATTCGCTCATTCTTGCATGTGTTCCTATCATCACCGATGAAGTTAGAGCAGCTAACTTTAGCCTCTCTGTCCCCACGGTCCTCTGACCAGATCACAGTGATAGTTAATGACAGCCATTTAGCGGTCTGCCCAACTTCCTGTGGGGGGGGGGGGGGGGGGGGGGGGGAGACGACAGACAGACAGACAGCAGGATAGCCTGGTGGGGTAACGGTTCAAATCCCCAGTGTCTTCTGTCTACCTGTAGGTCCCTTTTGACCAGACAACCAGCGGTCGTTATTAACGTTAACCTGAAAAAGTGGCTTTTGATAAAAGCGTTTAATCAGAGGTCCCGGAGGGACCCACTAAATGTATGTTCACATTGTCATTATTATTAATGCACTTATCGAAGGACATACTGATCATCAAAACAGTATTCCACTTCCATCCCGTCTGAAAACATACTAACGATCAAACAAGACAGACTTTGGGGGGCTAGGGTCAGGGGTTGTTAACTAAAGGCCTGTGAAGCCCTCAGACTAACAGTGATTAAGGGCTTTACAAACACGATTGACTTGAAGACCGAAGGTACTGTATATGCTTAATCTCAATGATAGAAATATAGTTTGTGGCGAAGCTGTGATCCACTTGGTTTACTGCGGAGACCCCCTGGTGATTCCCGACCCTATGTTTACATTCAGGGCATTCAGCAGACACTTTTATCCAAAGCGGCTTACAATAAGGACATTTGTCAGAAGAAGGAGAAACAACAATATATCGCTGTCGGTACAGTAAGGATGTTCATAGAACCCCGTGCCAAGCACTAACAACCGCTAGGTTAACCCATTCCCTGTACACAACAAAGATAGCTAGGACAAGATGCTACACGACGCGGGGTACTGTTAAGTGCCAGGACGAATGACGTGCAATGATGAGGGGGGAGGCTATGCAAAGTCTAGACGACTACCCCTGCTGTAAACTGTGGTGGTGGGGGGGGCCAGCTGCAGGATGGAGGTGAAGGTGTATGTGGACGGGGTTCCCCGTGTGGTCTGTGGGGTCACGGACAGCACCACCTGCCAAGAGGTGGTCATCGCACTGGCTCAAGCCCTCAGTGAGTATACCTGGGGTGTTGGGGTCAGGGGTTAGGGTCAGGATGATAGTGCTAGGGGTAAGGGTAAGTTCGGGTTATAATTTTGTTAGGGGCTAGTTAGGTTTAAGGTTACAAGTGTGATGGGTTAGGGGTATAAGTAACAACTTACAGCCCTAACTAAGCAATCACCCTATCCGGGTGATTGCTTAGTTAGGGCTGTAAGTTGTTTAGGGTTCTGGGTTTGGGTTAGTCTAAGTTAAGTCCAGTGGGTAAGGGCTAGTTACGGTAAGGTTACAAGCGCGTCAGGGATTACGGGTTGGTTACAGTTAAGGCTACGGGGGTAGGGGTAGTTCATCACTGCGATCCAGAGGCGGCCCTCGGCTGAGCAGCTCCTCTGTGGTTCCAGGTCGCCCGGGCCGCTACACCCTCCAGGAGAAGTTCAAGGACTTTGAGCGCTGCGTGGGCCCCGGAGAGCGGCTCCTGGAGGCCCTGCAGAAGTACGGGGAGCACGGCAAGGAGGTGCAGCTCACCCTCCTCCTCAACCACAGACCCCCTCTCCTCTGGGACCCGGCGCCCGGCGGCAGACCCCCGAAACCCGGAGACCCGCCCGGCGCCCCGATGAGGCGGAGGCGACCCGACCTGGGGTCCAGGACCCGGAAGGGCAGCGGCTCGCTCGCCAGCTCCGTCCATCGCCAGAGTCTGCCGGTGCTGACCCGGCTGCGGCAGGAAGAGGAAGAGGAGGGGCCCCTGGAGGAAGTCAAGAGGCCCAAGAGGAAGTCGTTGACGCTGATGGACGCCTGGGGGTGGCTGGGGAGTCTGGGCCGCGGCCGGCTCCACTACTGCGTCAGCGACCCGGAGGGGAACAAGACGACCGGGAAGGAGGGTACCGGCAACCTTCCGGAGGGCTCCGTCTGCTATGTGCCGGTTGCTTCCGGTTCGGTCGGGTCCCAGGAGGCCTCGGGCCAGGAGGGGTTCCTGAGCCGCGTCAGGAGGCGGAAGCGGGACAGACAGAGCAGGGAGCGCCGAGCGTCGTGCTGCGGCACGGCCGAGAACGGTCCGGATGATCCGCGCTTCAGGAAGTCATTCCTAGGGGCCAAACACCAGACCCTAGGGGCCAAAGACCAGAACCCAGGGGCCAAAGACCAGAACCCAGGGGCCAAAGACCAGAACCCAGGGGCCAAAGACCAGAACCCAGGGGCCAAAGACCAGAACCCAGGGGCCAAAGACCAGACCCAAGGGGCCAAAGACCAGACCCTAGGGGCCAAAGACCAGACCCTAGGGGCCAAAGACCAGAACCCAGGGGCCAAAGACCAGAACCCAGGGGCCAAAGACCAGAACCCAGGGGCCAAAGACCAGAGCCTTACGACCAAAGACCAGAAACTCGGGGCCAAAGACCAGACCCTAACGACCAAAGACCAGAACCCAGGGGCCAAAGACCAGAACCTAACGTCCAAAGACGGGGCTCTGGGGAGGGCGAGCAGGGCGGAAGAAGAGAAGATCAAACTGAGAGAGCAAATCACGTCTCAGGGCTCCCGACTGCGGGACCTCGACCTGCAGCTGTCGTCGGTGGACCGGCAGATCCAGGAGCTGGAGGGCCAGCAGACGGCGAGACCGGCCCGGCCGGACAGCCAGCGGTCGTCCCAAGAACAGGAGGAGGAGGAGGAGGAGAGGGAGGAGGTGCTGTTCTGGGAGCAGCAGCTGCAGGCGGAGCTGGGCTTTGAGGGGGACATCCAGACCCAGTTCCTGGAGCTGCGGGAGAAAGCCCGGCAGTGCAAGGCTGAACTAGAGGAGTACAGGCGCAGGATGCAGCGGCTGGCCTTCACCGCTGGGGCGACACCGCCCGTCCAGGAGACAGTGGGGGAGGGGGAGGGGCGCGGGATCCTGGGAAAAGGAGTCACCGAGATCAGTCCCGCAGTGGAAACATCTGAGGCGGCGGGCAGTGGAGATACGGGCAGGAAGGAGACGCCCAGCCAGCCTCACGCTCCAGTGCCCCCAGAGCAGATAAAGGAGAGGCGGCTGACCGGACCCACAGAGCTCGGGGAGTGGTGGAAGCGCTGGTCTGAGACCCAGGGCAAGGCAGCGGCGCCGCAGAGCAAGGCAGCAAATCCCCCAGCCCCGGTGCACCGCTCAGAGCTCACCATCTACCTGGGCAGCGCCAAGGTTTAGAGAAGGAAGACGTTTACATTAAGGGCCTTTTATCTAAAGCGACTTACAATAAGTACATTTGTCAGAAGAGAAACAATATATCGGTCGGTACAGTAAGGATGGTCGTAGAGTAAGGATGTTCGTTGACCCAAGTGCCAAGCACTTACAATTGTTAGGTTAACCCATTCCCAGTATACAATAAAGATAGCTAGGATAAGATGCTACGTGCTATTTTTAAGTGCAAGGAAGTACAACATACAATAAGTGTGTACATTAATTACCAGAAGGGATTACATTAAGTGCCATTTTTTACTACCAGTGCAGTATGCGTCCAGCCAGTTCCTCCCACCCCCAGAAGGAAGGATTAGTGTGTTCCTAAGTTGTAAACTTGACCGATCAAGTATTTGTGTTTTAAAATGTTAATATTTTTAAAATTGTCAAACATGATTTGTCTAAATCAAGTTTGAATCAGATGTATTAATTGATTTGTTTGGAATGGATGAAAAATGCTGACCTTACAACAGCAACTATTAAAATAAAGTTTTAAAAACAATTTTATTGTAAGCCATTGAGAAGGAAAATCCATGTTCCACCTGCTATGCACGCGCCTACTATAAAGTGAATATGCCTTTCCCATAAAACAAACACAAATGAAACACCCACAAGATTTCTAAGATTCATAAAACTTTAATCGTTTTCATTCAAGACCATTAACAAAAGTACACTGAACCTCTGCAGGAGGTCAGACTGTAGCCAGTGATCTCCAGAGAGCTGACCTGATGCGTGCCGCTCGCTTCACGTGCACGGACGCACGTGCGCTCCCCCGGAAGGGGGGGGGCCAAGAGCACAACAGCCACCCCAAATCGTCGACACCTCTCCTCATTTCTTCTTCGTTATACCTTAAACGTAATTATCTCTAATACCTCCTGTTCCGTTTTCCCATTTATTGTTTTTATTTCTTTTTTTTTTTTTTTAAGTTAGGTTTGATTTTTTGTTATCTCTTTTCTGTTTGAATTTCCTCACTAAACGAAAAAAAATAAAAAATAAAAAGGAGAAAAAAAGAAAAGAATCACACAATACATACAGTATATTTCCACCCGTCGTACCGGGATGCATACCAGTATCATACTGGTATTATACCAGTATGATGTCTACGAGAAACCAAAGGGCCGGCCACCAAGAGGCTGAGGGGTCAGGGCCGGGGGAAGATGGGGCACATCTATTTTTGTTATTTTGCGTGTAGTTTTTATAGGCACCTTATTTTTACTTTATTCATTATTAGCAGATTGACCTTCCATGGTAAAATAAGCAAAAATATGTGCAAGAAAAAAAATTTAAAAACGACGAAACGTCCGTAGAAAAAGAACCGCGGTGGAACGACGTGAAGCCACGAGGAATTCTGCACCACCACGACAAAATCAAAACCAGGGCCGCTCCGTCACGGGACTCGAACCCGCAACCTCGCAGGCGCCTGAAGGCTTTCTCCGACCCGGTGACCAACGCGGACGTCCACACGCGCCACGCCACGACCCCGTACGGCCCTCCCTCACTGCGAACCAAGCATCAATGTTTCATACATTATTTTCGTCTTCTTTTCAAAACGTTCCGGAAACAAAAAAGCAAAACAGAAAGGCGGCCCGCAGAGAGAGAACCGGGATTGGCTCACTCGCTCGCTCCAGCGTACGCAAGATGGAGAAAAACAGAAAGAGAGCAGACGATGGAAAACCCAGACAGCCAGGCCACTTCCTGTTTCCTGTCTCCGGGGAGAACGGCCCGAGCCAATCGCGGCCAGGACCACAGGATGCTGAAGGGGGGGGGGGGGGAGATGCACATGCTATAACTCACACGCTTACAACATGGAAGTCCAGGGGAAGAACACGGGTGCAGAATTCCAGGGAAAGCCCAAAAAAAACATCTAATAAAAACGAGGGAAAATAAACAAAAACAAAACCAAGGCGGACACTTTGATTGGGCGACGCCCCAAGAACTGAACAAAAACACAAATATCTTCCGTTACTCGATACGACCAATCGTAGGATACAGCGCACCTGCACACGCACACACACACACACACACACACACACACACAGTCAGAGAGATCTTGTGTACCCTGCAGTACATCACACACAGGGGAGGGAGGGGGAGGGGGGGGGAGACGTGGAATGAGAGGACCCCCCTGCCGCTGGTAGCGGGTAACAAGCAGGTGATCAGCGGGTAAACAGGCGGGTAGTAACCAGGGGGGGTAGTAACCAGGGGGGTAGTAACCAGGGCGGTGGCGGCGCGGCAGCATGGGATTGTGCGTTGGATTTTTACAAGCAGATAAAGAGAGGGGGGGGGGGGGGGGCGGGGAGCTAGGGGAGCATTTCTTAATCTAGTCGCACGGCCGGGCGGGGCGTGGCAGGGGGCGTGACCGGGGGTGGGGCCTGATCTCAGTCGATGAACCCGGGCTGCCGGGTCTTGCGCTCCACGCTGAAGCCCTGGGAGGAAGAGGAAGAGGAAGAGGAGAGGAGGTTTAAGTCAAGCTGATCGAACACACAGGGAGCCGGGGGTTCAACGGTTCTGAGGACCCGTCCAACGCCACATTAAAAGTCCCCCCCGCTTCAGTGTTCTATGATTTTCTGTTTGACTGATTTCCGTAGTTTTAGGGAATATGATCACTCAATGAACGCACACTCCGGATATGATACAGGTTTGTTAAAATATAATAAGCACAAGAAGCAGAATGTAATGGAGAGAGTTTGGTGAGCAAGTGAGACTGAGTGACTGACGGCCAGGTTGATTGAGTGAGAGCATTAGAGTGAGTGAGTGAGTGAGTGAGTGAGTGAGAGAGAGAGAGAGTGAGTGAGAGCGATGGAGTAAGTGAGAGGGTGAGCATTAGAGTGAGCGAGTGAGAGAGAGTGTGTGAGTGAGAGTGATGGAGTAAGTGAGAGGGCGAGCATTAGAGTGAGTGAGTGATTGAGAGCATTAGAGTGAGTGAGTGATTGAGAGCATTAGAGTGAGTGAGTGAGTGAGAGCATTAGAGTGAGTGAGTGAGTGAGAGCATTAGAGTGAGTGAGTGAGTGAGTGAGTGAGAGCATTAGAGTGAGTGTGAGTGAGAGTGATGGGGTAAGTGAGAGGGTGAGCATTACCTTGGAGTTGTCGGGCCCACGGGGCTGGCGGACGATGACGAGGCGAGGCGCGCTGGCGTCGTCCAGGGTGATGCTCTTCAGACGGTTCACCAGCCGCTCAGGGCGGGGGGTCACCACGGGCTTAGGACCCTCGCTGGGGGGGGAGCAAAACCAACACAATGTAGACCTTTCACCTCCGTTAGGTTCTCGACTCATTAAGCCTCTCCTCCGCACGTCGTCCTAAAGATCTAAACCCACTCAGAACTACCAATAACTAGATCTACTAGTACCTGACCCACAGGTACCTGACCTACTAGTACCTGACCCACAGGGAACTGACCCACAGGTACCTGACCCACAGGGAACTGACCCACAAGTACCTGACCCACAACGAACTGACCCAGTAGTACCTGACCCAGTAGTACCTGGCCCACAAGTAACTGAACAGACCGCAAGTGTTTCACAACACGTGTACGAAGGAATACCGTTATTCTAAACCACCGAGTGCGACGCCGCCTCTTTAAAGGTTGTATCAGCCATGTTGCGACGTCACTTCTGCTGGTGTTTGAAGTGAGTTGCCAAGCAAACAGAGCCAGCTCGCCCCTCCCTTCCGTGTTTCCTGCATCCAGCAAAAGCTATCATGAACACTGCGCAAAACCCCAAAACACCCACCCCTTGTCGGTGATTGATTGGAATACTATTTATTTTGGTTTTGAGTGGTTGGTAGCAACATTACTTTTGTGTACGATCTCGGAGCATAGCTTGCCTACAGAGACGGGGTTTTTTGAAGGCCTGCTTAAGGGTCGGGCAAATAGTGGATCGTGAGGAAAGATCAGATTAATGTGATCATTTATGTATCGGCCTAGAATCACTGATAGAACCTTTAAGACCAAGGCTTCTACTAAAGGGTGACGGCAGCGATCATGATGAAGTTGCTCATCATCATGATCGCCTGAGGGCCGGGCGATGACGATGACGGTGGATAGGGCTGGGTAAAGAAAATCGATTTAATCGAATTCATTTAAATTTTGCAATATTGTACCTTATTGTATCTCATAGGCCATGAGATCAATTCTTTTTTTTTTTTTTACCATTATTATTATTTTTGCACTTTAATAAACAATGCCTTAATGCAATGTCCAGAGATGGAATGTTGTAGTTCAAGTACACTTTCACTTGCAATTCCTTTCTAATTTCAAAATTGCACTTTTGAGACTTGAGACAGTTTTGTTTACAGCTCCAGTTTAAACCGTCCAATATACAAGTTTGCACTTAAAACCTGTTGTTTAAGATGAAGAGGAAAAATAGAGTACATTTGTATTTTGTAACACAGTTGAGCCATTTTCGTCATTTAAGAGCAGACTGAATCGTGACTAATCGATTCGGAACCTTATAAATCGAATCGATTTCAGGAAATTGGCCAGGACAGCCAGCCCTGACGGCGGAGGCGGCGGCGAGGCTCTACCTGACGCGGCGGACGTTGCAGGCGCTACATTTGCCCGTCCGTTGGTTGAGCACGACGGAGAACTCCACCTCGTCCCCGGTCTGCAGCTCCAGGCCGTCCTGCACCTCCTTCACGTGGAAGAACAGCTTCTTGCTCTCCCCCACCTCGTAGGTGATGAAGCCGAACTGCCGAGGAGAACACCCACACCCGTGAGCTGAAGGCACAGACCCCCCCCGGCAGAGGAGGTACTGCGCGAGGAGACGGGCTAAAGGGACTAGCGGACTGCAGGTAACAATATAAGAATTCAACTAGCAACCAACACTTCTAGGAGAGAGTGACGGACCGCAAAGCTAACTTTAAAAAAGTGCAGTCGTAGATTAGTCGATTTTGCATGTTCCTAATACTAGTCATGGCCTTGTTAAGTGAATCTAAACTTCTACATCACTAGCTCAGTTGGGAGCATGACATAAACACAGTATGGGGTCACACACACAGTATGGGGTCTCTCTCACACACACACACAGGGTATATTTATATATTAAGGATATTAAGGATGTCGGTGCGGTTCCTACCTGGTCTTTAACACACTCCACCAGGGCCCTCCTCTGGGGGACCACGCTGCAGGCCATCTTCTGGCCCGTCTGGACCACGGTGCACAGCTGGAACTTCACCAGCTCCCCCTTCTGGAGGCAGTCCGCCTTGCTGGCCATGCCCATGATGCCAAACGGATAGTTGCCCCCTTTAGTGCCACCTGGTGGACCGGAGGGTGTCATGACACGAGGGTTAGCTTAGCAACATTAGCACCAAACCGAGTCAATCAGAACACAGTATGCGCAGAGGTCAGAGCGGCTCTGATGTGTACTCAACTGGTTTTGAGTTCATCCCCTCACATCTGATTTAGACATGGTAGTGGGGGTGTGTGGAGGAGGGCTGGTTGAAACAGCCTCTCCTGGCCCCCGGGTCAGACTGATCGGACTCTGGGGCAGGGTGAGGCTGCTCACCTGTTGCAGTGAGTGAGTGAGTGAGTGGGTGAGTGACTGAGTGAGGGACTGACTGAGTTACTGACTGAGTGAGTGGGTGAGACAGCGTCGGGAGTGAATGAGTGATGGTGTCTGAGTGTGTGGGTGAGTTAGAGTGAATGAGTGAGACCGAGTGAATGAGTGATGGTGTCTGAGTGTGTGGGTGAGTTTGAGTGAATGAGTCAGACCGAGTGAATGAGTGATAGTGTCTGGGTGAGTTAGTGAATGAGTGATAGTGTGAGTGTGTCTGCGAGAGTGTTAAGAGTGGGACTGAGTGAATGAGAGAACTCGGGTTCAAACGAGCCATCACCGCGCACACACACACACACACACACACACACACACACACACACACACACACACACACACACACACACACACACACACACACACACACACACACACACACACACACACACACACACACACACACACACACACAGCGCCCGGTGTTAAGAGGAGCTCAGTAAAGGCCATCTAGGTGGAGCGCAGCCCTTCTCCACGGACGCGTGCTCTCGTGACGGTGGATCGCTGCATTGCTCGGCGAGGCCTGACAGACGGTACACCACCCACCTTCCTCCGCCACCTCGATGAGGCCCTGGTACTCCGTCTGGGTGGGGTCCACGCTACGCAGCGGCCGCACCACCTTCCCCAGCATCACCCCGCCTCCGGCGTCCTCGCCCACGCCGTTCACTGCAGGGGACACAACACCGCCGTCAGCACCACCTTCAACACCGCCGTCAGCACCACCTTCCAACACCATCACACGCTTGGACCGTCACCGAGTGTGGCCGTCGCCCCCCCACCCTTCAGCTTTGACAGGTCTTGTTTCGACCACAACTTATTCTTGTGTGTATGTGCTGGACACACACACACACACACACACTTTTAACCCAATCAGCATCTTCCGTTGATATCCATCAGGGCCGCAGCCGGGGTTTGAAAGTTACGGATCTTTACTCCACTTGGAGAAGTTCTATTGTTTGGTGGAAAATAAATGACAGCGGTCGGGACTTGGGGACTTATTGCCCATGGTAAAGGATGGCAGACCCAGGGTCTAGGAGTGGGGGGGGTCCTCACCTGCAGCCACCTTGTTGACCTTCTCGGCGCTCACTTTGTTCCCTTTGCCCTTGGACAGCGTGTACTCCACCGTGTCGCCCAGCTCCAGGTTCTCCACGTCACCGCACAGCTCGCTGAGAACAGAGAGAGAGGACGGATTAAACACACACACACACACACACACACACACACACACACACACACAACGGGTTAAACACCACACACACACACACACACACACAAACACAACGGGTTAAACACACACACACACACACACACACACACACACACAGATAACGGGTTAAACACCACACACACACACACACACACACACACACACACAGATAACGGGTTAAACACCACACCCACACACACACACACACACACACACACACACACACACACAGATAATGGGTTAAACACCACACACACACACACACACAGATAACGGGTTAAACACCACACACACACACACACACACACACACACACACACACACAGATAATGGGTTAAACACCACACACACACACACACACAGATAACGGGTTAAACACCACACACACACACACACACACACACACACACACACAGATAACGGGTTAAACACCACACACACACACACACACACACACACACACAGAACAGGTTAACCACCACCCTTCACTGCTCCTCCGGGTGTTGCACAACACCACCAGGGCACCCGTGCTACTTTGCACCCCGGCTGGAAGCCTCGAGCATTTTGAGGTGTCGGACGCAACGATGTAATGACAAAGTAAGCACATAGCTAGAATTTGTGATAGAACAAGTAGAAATAGAACAAGTAGAACTAGACCAAGAAGTTAGAGCTATTTGAATGAACCCTAAAAACTAATACCAAAAACTGGAGTGGATGGATGCTTGCGGTCGGCATCAAGTTCCACGACTTTGGTTATTATGATATCCCTTCCCCGTTCAAACCCCCCCCCACAGTGATCACACCACACTCCCTGGGGTCTTCACCTGTAATGGAAGAAGATCTCCTGGTCGTGATTGGCCGTCTCGATGAAGCCGAAGTTGTCCTTGAGCGTGGCCACGAAGCCCTGCAGTCGCTTGGCGTTGCCGGCCGTGCGGTTCAGCACCTTGATGGACACGGCGCTCTGCTGCCCGGTGCGCTTAACCTCGTTGATGGAGAACTCCACCTGGTGGCCACGGAGAGGTAGGGCACCAGTCACACACCAATTAACTATAACACAACTCTACCTGGTGGTCACCGAGAGGTAGGGCACCAGGCACACACCAATTAACTATAACACAACTCCACCTGGTGGTCACGGAGAGGTAGGGCACTGTCACACCAAATTTGTACCGGGTACGTAATCCATTCCAAACCTGCCTGGCAACAGATGATCGCGGACGATCGCGTTGATTGACGTAGGAAGGTTAGGAACGCTAATAAATGTAATTTGTAAAGTAAGGGCTATCTGTCTTGTCGCGCTCAATGAACGACTTCGCGAATGTTCTCGAACTCAATGAACGACTTCCTACGTCAATCTACGCAATCGTCCGCGATCATCTGTTGCCAGGCAGGCACAAAATGGCACCCGGTACAAATTTGGTGTGACAAATTACATTTATAAGCGTTCCTAACTTTATATTTGTATTGCATTTAATTGTAGTTTAGCTAGTAATCTCTGTGTTTAATGTGTAGTAAACCGAGTGTTTAACCGCGAATGTTCTTGAACCTTCCTTCGTCAATCGACGCGATCGTACGCGATCATCTGTTGCCAGGCAGGTTTGGAATGGATTACGTACCCGGTACAAATTTGGCACCCGGTACAAATTTGGTGTGACAGCACCAGTCACACACCAATTAACTATAACACAACTCCACCTGGTGGTCACGGAGAGGTAGGGCACCAGGCACACACCAATTAACTATAACACAACTCCACCTGGTGGTCACCAACAGGTCAGGCATGAGTCATGAACACCAATTAACTATTTCACCTCGTTAGTACAGAACTCCCCCTGGTGGTTCAACACTAGGAATACCTCGCACATTCTGTGACCAACCCCATCCCAAGCACTAATCGAATGCTTGTCTTTTCCCAAGGTTAGCTATCCCTACCTTTAAATCAAACCATACAATATGTAATTTAGTCGCAGACTGCGAAGTTCACCAATTTACAGTTATTCTGCAAGCACAGGGGTCTTACGTCTGTTCTTTGACAGTGGGCCGATGCAACTCTTCACTCATCTCACCAGGGACCATCTGGTACAGAGACGTACCTTATCTCCGGCCTGAGGGTAGATGCTGCTCTCTAGGTCCTTGGCATGGTACAACACCGTCATCTTCACACCGCAGTCTTCATATGCAATCACACCCTCCTCTGGCTCCTGCACACGTCAAGAAACACAAAAAACCATGAGCTTAATAGACACACAACTGGACAGCTGTGGACACCAACAATCAGTACTTCATGGAGCTGTTTCTAGCAAGACCCTGTGCCCAAACGTCAAAGTTATTATGGCTTGGTGTTTGAGTCTGAATTGCTGTTTCTCTTCATGTTAAGATAGCGGTGTCGCCTCCACATTAGCGTCGTAGCCCTCAGCGACACAGGGGAGTTCCACCACTTGATGGAGGCGCGTTAAGAAGTTAGCCTAAAGGCTAAGTTAGCACAACACAAAGGAGCACAGCCTTTAAAGCCAAAGTGTGCTTTTGGGAAGCGTGCCGAGTGTTAGCATTAGCAGAAGCCTCGTCTCCAATGAACACCCAATGCTGGTGAGGTTGTGGGAGCCAGCAGGTAGAACGTACACTCGACTACCCCAGTGGTGCTCAAGCAGATGTCTTCAACAACAAGTTACACCCTCACTGTTATTTAACGCAATTCAGCTTGAGGCACAAAATGCCTTCACGGCAAAAAAACATCAAGGAAAAACAGATGTTACCAGCACACTAAATGAAAATCTAATAGAACACGGCCATTCACGGTTTAAGTACTTCGTATTCAATTTGTCAACGAATTCCCTCCGTATGGTTGGGGTTAATACCAGACCCATGCCGCCAAGATCACTGTCCTACTGACTTTCACGTTAGAGAGCCAGGACAGTCAGACCCTCCCATCACTAGAGGACATTGTGTGCACCGTGAAGCCCAAATGAGGCGTGTGCGTCTGCCAAGCTTACCCAGCATGCATCTTGATAACTGATTAATGGAGCTGGGGGGGGGTCATGCAGACAGAACAGCGTCCTACCTTATCTCTCTTCTAACGGAGAGACGGACATACAGGGAGTCGAATAGAAGGTCAAAAGCCAAAACAAAAACAAAGGAATAATTAAAAAGTGATGGAATAGTAACCGAGAAGGGGAGTAAAAAAAAAAAAGCAATAAAAGTTTATGCGGCAGAGACATTGACACTTGTTCCAGAGGCTGCAATAGGTCCAGCCTCGACTCAAACAAACAGCAGGCCAGAAGTAAAGGGCAGAAGACGTGACGCAAAGAGAGGGGAGCGGAGGAGGTGAGCCCGAGGGCTTTGCGTACCTTCTCCTTGGTCTTGCTGGGGCTGACGTTCTTGGCGGGCGTGGTGGCCATGACCTCCTTGTCCACCGTCCCGATGAAGCGCTGCTCCGACTGGGTGTGGAATGACACCGTGCCCTTGGGAAGCTTCTTGATGCGCACGGCGTGGTTCCTCTGGGCCGACAGCATGTCCTGGGGAACCGACAGAGAACCGGGCTCAGACGGTTGAGGCTACAACGGCCGATGGGGAGGCCACGTCCAGGAGGACATGGTTAAAGCGTTGCTTTAAAAAAGGACAACAACTCGTAGGTTTGCTTTGGAGGTGTGCAGTCTGAAGAAACATTTAGAACTGAAACATTGGGGAAATGTTGTAGTCTTGCCATCCGTTAGGACAATAATTACATCCCATAGTACGCTGTACTGTACTATCTGTATTAGATCCAACAGAAAACCAAATAATATTGCTTAATGATATTTCAACTGTTCCTCAAATAACCATTATAAACCACACAGATTTACTCCTTGCCTTGTAAAACGAAAATGCTTTAAAGATCAGAGCGTTGGATGCACCAAGGTAACCAGACCTACGTGCCTGTGGGGGACACCTCCAAGCCCCTAGGGGGCGCCAGACTCAGGAGGTGAGGTGCGCGTCTCTCTCGGGTACTCACTGGGACGACGGTGAACTCCACTTCGTCTGAGATGTGCAGCTGGCTCTCCTCCAGCACCTCGCTGAAGTGGAAGAACATGCGCGCGTCGCGGTCCACGCACTTGATGAAGCCGAAGCCGTCGCGCATGGCGGCAATCACCCCCTGCAACACACAAGACCCGGCCGGACACTGGGGGTCATACCGGGGTCCCGTCAGCACACAGGAGAGACCTTAGCCCAGCGCTCACAGACACACAACACAGGAGAGACCCCTCACAGACCCACAACACAGGAGAGACCCCTCATAGACTCACAACACAGGAGAGACCCCTCACAGACCCACAACACAAGAGAGACCGCTCACAGACTCACAACACAGGAGAGACCCCTCACAGACTCACAACACAGGAGAGACCCCTCACAGACTCACAACACAGGAGAGACCCCTCACATACCCACAACACAGGAGAGACCCCTCACATACCCACAACACAGGAGAGACCCCTCAGAGACCCACAACACAGGAGAGACCCCTCAGAGACCCACAACACAGGAGAGGCCCCTCAGAGACCCACAACACAGGAGAGACCCCTCAGACCCACAACACAGGAGAGACCCCTCAGCGACACACAACACAGGAGAGACCTTAGCCCAGCGCTCACAGACCCACAACACAGGAGAGACCTTAGCCCAGCGCTCAGACCCACAACACAGGAGAGACCCCTCACAGACCCACAACACAGGAGAGACCCCTCACAGACCCACAACACAGGAGAGACCCCTCAGAGACCCACAACACAGGAGAGACCCCTCAGAGACCCACAACAAAGGAGAGACCCCTCAGAGACCCACAACACAGGAGAGACCCCTCAGAGACCCACAACACAGGAGAGACCCCTCAGAGACCCACAACACAGGAGAGACCTTAGCCCAGCGCTCAGAGACCCACAACACAGGAGAGACCTTAGCCCAGCGCTCACAGACCCACAACACAGGAGAGACCTTAGCCCAGCGCTCACAGACCCACAACACAGGAGAGACCTTAGCCCAGCGCTCACAGACCCACAACACAGGAGAGACCCCTCAGAGACCCACAACACAGGAGAGACCCCTCAGAGACCCACAACACAGGAGAGACCCCTCAGAGACCCACAACACAGGAGAGACCCCTCAGAGACCCACAACACAGGAGAGACCCCTCAGAGACCCACAACACAGGAGAGACCCCTCAGAGACCCACAACACAGGAGAGACCCCTCAGAGACCCACAACACAGGAGAGACCCCTCAGAGACCCACAACACAGGAGAGACCCCTCAGAGACCCACAACACAGGAGAGACCCCTCAGAGACCCACAACACAGGAGAGACCCCTCAGAGACCCACAACACAGGAGAGACCCCTCAGAGACCCACAACACAGGAGAGACCCCTCAGAGACCCACAACACAGGAGAGACCCCTCAGAGACCCACAACCCAGGAGAGACCCCTCAGAGACCCACAACACAGGAGAGACCTTAGCCCACTGCTCAGACACAGGAATAGCGACCCCACCCGAATAGCGACCCTCCCACCCCCCCTCACAGTGACCCTCCCCCAGCCTACCATCTCGCGGGCCTCCTTGGTGAAGCCGAAGGTGTCGGAGAGGATGTCGATGTTGGTGGCGCGCTCCAGCTTGTCGCGGCGGTCGGTGGAGATGTTGAACTGCACGTGGTCGCCCTCCAGCAGCGTCACCTTGGACTTGGTGTCCTTCTCCCCGAAGAGCAGCTCCTTGTCGAAGCCGATCCGGGCGCTGATGCGACCGGGCAGGGGGTCGTTCTGCAAGGGGGGGGACGGACGTTAGGGAGATCCACCGCGTCGTGGGAACACAAACCCCACCCCCGCGTCTGACCTGGGGGCCTTCTTACATCTTCTACAAACAGTGGCTTCAACGGGTTTATGAAAAAACTATTTGAAGGGGAGGGATTTTGTCGTGTAAGGGTGTTCCGACCCTTAATCTAAGGTTCTGAGTTCGATCCCCAGTAAACCGGTTGGCACCCTTGAGAAGATAACATCTACATGCTTATCAAAGACGTCTAACCAAATGCACTTCAGTTTGGTTCAAAACACCTGCTAAATAAATGTACATTTCTCCGCTGGGGAGCCATTACAAGGGTCTCAAAAAAATGCACTACTGCTCTCATTTTCATCTTCTTAGCATCAGGATTAAGACCTTGATCTGGGACCAGTGAGTAGAAAGAGACGCCGTTCTAGCGAGGTCCTACCTGGTTCTTGGTGGGCACTTTGGGGATCACTTTGAGGACGGTTCCTTCGAACTGCTCGATGCTGATGTCCTCGAAGATGACCGTTCCCTGGGGCAGCAGCCGCACGTCCGTGGCCACCTCCTTACCCTAGAGAACATGAAACATGGAGAACATGACCTCCTTATCCTGGAGAACATGACCTCCTTACTCCTGGAGAACATGACCTCCTTACCCCTGGAGAACATGACCTCCTTACCCCGGGAGAACATGACCTCCTTACCCCGTAGATGATCCTATGCTTCATGTCAACCCCCCCACTACTTCCTTCACAGCCATGTCCATACATTATTCCTCATGAAGCCTTCCACGGCTCCAGCTGCACTCTGATGAACCATCTACAACCAGACCAAGGCGCCCAGCATCCTACTGGAGGTGGGTGGTTAAAGACCGGTGGTTGTGAGCATGAGGAACCTACGTTGCGGTCTTTGATGGTGAACTCCACATCATCCCCGGCCTGCAGGTCCTCCAGGTCTCCTTTGAACTCGCTGTAGTGGAAGAAGATCTCCTTCACCACGTCGGCCCTCTCGATGAACCCAAACGCCTCCTGGAGACACGGGGCAACGCGTTGGGTCAGCACTGCGCGCCAATCTTACACACTGCATTCATGTGCTTCTCACGCTTTTCTAGATGCCGTACAACTTATAGGGCCTAGACAAAATAAGACTAGTCAAAATCCCCCATTTACCCTTTGCTTCATTATTAATCTGTCTTTCCATCTACCTTTACCGAACTATGAGAATAGGGGCTGTCATAATGACTAGTGATCGACCGATATATCGGCCGGCCGATATTATCAGCCGATATTTGCGCCTTTCACGTTTTTCCAACGTTTTTTTTCCCGCAGATTTACTTTATTATTTTTTATAAATATTTTTTCCCCCGGCATGAATTACAGACAGTTCAATAAATTGTCCTTTTTTAAATTGAGATCAATTTTAATTAATTGTTATCATCATTGTGGAATTTTTATGTTGTAAATTGAGGAGCAAAAGCAGTGTCGGCTCAAGAAAAATCAATATCGGCGTTTCGGTCATCGGCTAAGGCTGACGAAAAAAGAAAAGAACGGTATCGGTCCTAAAAAAAAAACAAAAAAAAAAAAACGATATCGGTCGATCCCTAATAATGACCTAACCTTGCAACCCCTCATCGTTAAGATTGAACGCATGAGTCTATTGGGTGGGGGGTCAACGGGAGCCCTGTCTGGAGCCATCGTTACCTTGGTGGCACAGACCACCCCCTGGCACCGCGTCTGCTTCTTCTTCACCAGGTGGATGTTGTGGGCGCTGACTGCACCGGTGCTGGTGGCAGGAAGGGACAAAGCTCTGAATACGATTGACCCACCTCCAACAGGTGTGACCACAGACGGGGGGGGGGGGGCCGCGATGTGCCGGTACTCACTGCTTGTTGGTCTCCATGTAGAAGCTGACTTTGTCGCCGGTGTCCAGGTGCATGTTTCCCTCGATGTCGTCGGACGTGTAGGTCAGGTAGAACACTTCCTGTGGAGGGTCAACGTGGGCGTGGGTTTAGGACACAGCCTGGGCCCTAAAGTGGTTCTCAAATGGGGGTATGTGTACCCCTAGTGGTACTTTGGAGTACTGCCGAGATTTCAAAAATAAGAAAAGCATGTTTCAATTCTGAAAGATAGATATAGGTCACAACCGTCCCTTTGATTGGACGTTTTAACAGAACAGCCAATCAGAAACACCCCATCGCCTGCAACGACTGGATGTCCTTGCAGCCCGATCGCCTGAGAGTTGAGCCCCTTTAAACCCTGCTCTTACGGCCTTACCCCATTTCTCTCGTAACAGACGCTCCCGGTGGGAACCTGGCCGGGGGCGGCCTTCCCGTCCAGGTGGGTTGGGATGGCAGAGACGACCTGCAGACAGGGAGGGGGCGGGGTTAAAAGGGCTGGCATGACACCTGTACCACCAAGAGGGATGGATAGAATATTGGTTGAAGGGGAGAACACTTAGATCTTGGTACAATGGCCGTTTTGAGTTGTTGAGCTTTGACTTTTCGAACAATTTCATATATAATATGGAAGACCAAAATGTTTAGTTGGATTATCAGAATCACATGGAATAAAAAGGTGGCCATTTTACCAGGATATCACACAGACAGGGAAGCAACATTTAATAAACACGTATTTATTCTAACAATTAGTACCTAAAGGAGAGGCTGCATACACAACATATAATTCTAAATAACGCACAGGAAGGAAAAAACAGAGCTCTTATGTTGTGCGACTAACTTCCACATTAGCAGATTTATTTGCAAATGTGCAAAAATAAACAATTGTATTTTCTTCTTAATAAGCGCGGATTTCAATATTTATCTTGAGGAATTCATCCCAGCAGGGCAGGCAGAGGTTAGGCCCATTGCTCAAGGGGCTTCAGGTAGGGCGTGGGCAACGGGAGATCTAACCCATAGCCGTCCGGCTTGGGAGTCAAACTCGCCGCCCACTACACCTCAAAACAAACGCCTATCTACGAATGACAATCCATAAGTGCTCGCATACTAAGACCTACCTAACACAAAATAAAGACACACACCCCACACACACACACACACACACACACACACACACTGAAGGAGAGGGGAACAGGAGACACGGACAGAGAGAAACTTAAAAATCAAAATGGTGGTCCTTAACTGGATGAATATAACCATGCAGCACAGTAAAGGGAGAGGCGTGCGGTGCGGGCCCCACCTGGCCCCCAATGCGTTCCTCAGCCAGTACCTCGGGCTTAATCTTCACCAGCTTCACCGCGATGGGTTTGCCGGTGCGCCGGTCGGCAGACACCTCAAACTCTACATCGTCTGTGGGGGGGGGGGGGGGGGGGAGACAAGCACAAGGGGGAGGAGAGAGGAGCAGAGGCCGGTTTGACGACGGGTCGGGTTAGCGTGGCGTTGGAGTCGGCGTTCGTTCGATTTATATAACGCCGGCGTCTCACCAAACCAAACTCTGTATTCCTCAGTGCAGAAAGGTTTGGTTTGTGAGGTTCAGAACCTTTGACGCGGCCATGGCCACAACCGCCAACGTGCTTTTCGTCCGGTTCGCCCCGTTTGTCCTTTAGCATTTATTTTCGTTCTCCTTAGCCATACTACGTTTTTGAAATCGTATTGTATTATATCGTGCGTCTTCAACTGCTGCTGGGCTGCTGTAACATAGGAATTGCCCTACGGGGGGGGTAATAAAGTTACTAAAATAAAGTAAGTTATCTGGCGATCAACTATCTTTGTTTTGATCTATCCCATTCAGAAAAGAGCGTTTCACGTGAGCAGAACCGCCTCGGGGCTCTTTGTTTGGCTCGGGGGTGGGGGTTGCTGACCTCCGATCTTGAGCTCCTGCAGGTTGCCGTTGTACTGGGAACAGTGGAAGAAGAGGCGGGCCTGGCGCTCAGAGCACTGGATGAATCCGTAGGAGGTGAGCAGCTTCTCCACCACGCCCGTCTCCCGAAGGCCGGGCGCCGAGCCGTTGGCGAAGGCCGTGTGGCCGTTGTTGTGGAGCATGCCCGGGTCAAAGCTCATCTTGGGAGGACAACGCACAACATTAGTCACAAATGTCACCACACGAAAGACACCAGGGTACAAACCTAGATGTTCTAAATGAAAATGTACGGGCAAAAAACAAAACAAAAAAAACACAACTTCAAATGAAACCTAAACCAGAAAACAAACTCTGCCACTAGTTATTGGAGCAGCTACTTTTTAATGACGCATGCAATGTTGAGCAAACATCTATGCAGGAGGGGGTGGGTTTGGGGGGGGGGAAGGGGGGGGCGGTGGCTAGAGCGTTCTGGGTCTGACCGCAACGGGTCGTGAACAGAGGACACTGCCTCGCCATTGTTCCACGCAGGTTCAGGAGCCGACCTGATTCAGGACATTATGCGCAGATAATAAAAAACACACCACACCAGTTACTTCTGGTTAGCCACATGCTCCGAAAAACACACTTCACCCAAACCCCTTTTCAACCAATCTGAGGCCTGATCACATCACGCCTGATTTAGACACTCCATGCAGTTCAATTTAAAAAGGTTATATTGCATCAGACCCCCCTAGGGGAAGATCCACTGACCAGTTAGTGAACGGCCCATGATCTAGTGATCGATCCTACATGTTGGGTCCAAACCCATGTGGAGACGGGGTTACGGCCCAGGGCCAACAAAAACCAAACACTTACAGATCTCTCATACAACGGGGTCCGCTTGTGCTTTTTACTTCCTGGGTGGGCGTGGCATGACAGGGAGGAGGAGCGGGGGATTGGTACCGGGTCGGTCGAGGGGGCGGAGCCAGAGCTACGGGCCACTGGTGGCTCAGAGCTGCCTCGCTCCATTTCTGACAGTAGGGGGAGCACTCGCACGCCCTGTTGGGAGGGAAGCAGTCGCTCTTTAAGAGCCTGTGACCACATTGGTCCTCGGCTGTTGGTAACCCAGCTCCATAACAGAGGTCCACTCCACTGTCTGTTACCCGGATCCATAATGGAGGTCCACTCCACTGTCTGTTACCCGGCTCCATAACGGAGGTCCACTCCACTGTCTGTTACCCGGCTCCATAACGGAGGTCCACTCCACTGTCTGTTACCCGGCTCCATAACAGAGGTCCACTCCACTGTCTGTTACCCGGCTCCATAACGGAGGTCCACTCCACTGTCTGTTACCCGGCTCCATAACGGAGGTCCACTCCACTGTCTGTTACCCGGCTCCATAACGGAGGTCCACTCCACTGTCTGTTACCCGGATCCATAATGGAGGGCCACTCCACTGTCGGTTACCCGGATCCATAATGGAGGGCCACTCCACTGTCGGTTACCCGGATCCATAATGGAGGGCCACTCCACTGTCGGTTACCCGGATCCATAATGGAAGTCCTCTGCAAGTTAAAATCTCCATAATGGTGGTCAACTGATAGTAGCTCAGCTCCATAATGATAGTCCACTGCAAGTAAGTCATCTCTATATAATGGTTATCCACTGAAATAAATCATCTCCATAACCGTAGTCCACTGATAGTAACCCATCTACATAACTGTGGTCCACAGTTGCCAACTGATTTATAGAACTTCAAAACCTTGGTTTTCCAGTTAAGGCAATTTGATAAGTAAAACTCAAACCACTAGGCAGTACAGAACAACATATTGTTAGACAGGAATCCTCTTTTTAAGTTTGAAGGCCTAAGGTTCTCCACCAGTGAGTATTTAATGTTGGGCTCCAAACCCCCAAGATGAAGAGCATAACAAAATAAAACTTATGGAGAACAATAGTTGAGCGCTCACCTAACTAATCCCATCCTCCATTTTTACCAGGACGTGAGGACAGACAAACCGGGGACAACAGCAGAAGCGTCGAAAAATGGAATCTACTCATACAGAAATGATAATTTAGAAGAATGCAGTTAACCATTCTTTCAGGTTAACCACTTTGTAAGAAAGGAAAAAAATAACAGCAAGTTGCCAAATAACTGTTCGAGGTCAAGGAAAGCCGAGGAAATAACCAATAAAAGTACAGAAGACAGGTATGACAGATGCAGGTCTAGTTGCCAGCCGGTTGGTGATTGGTTGTGGGAGGTGGAGGCGGGACTAGTTGCCAGCTTGTAGATGAGTATGGGAGGTGGAGGCGGGACTAATTGCCAGCCGGTTGTTGATTGGTAATAGAGGGTGGATTATGAAGGGTCCCAGATCAGTCTCCATTTTAGTAGCCATTGAGCTTTACAAAAAAAACAAAGGCCATCCCGTTGCCAAACATCAAATTATGACTAGTTTGATATGGCCGTTGCACTGCATTCAGGGATTGGCCCCCATTTCAGCTGGTGTCAGAGGGCATTTTAGACCGGCAATAGGACATTATGGTTTGTTTTAACTTTTCAGGGGTCCTGAAAAGTTGAGTCCAAACAAAGACCAAGGAATTAACCTCTCAAGTCGTTAATCAGGTGAGGCTAATGAGCTTACGTTTAGTCTTTTGTCCACGAGTCTTAAATCACAAACGTGATTAAACCACAAACCCAAAAGGTTTCTAAATAATGGAGTAGCCATGATCCAATGCCTAGATTTAAAGAACAAAATAAATCCAGAAGGAAATCAACTATAAGTGTGACTAGAGTAGAGGTAGCACGCCATATTGGAGTTCCATTACACTCAACTTCAGCTCTTTTTCCTCCCTCTGAATTCAAATTGGTCAGCATCTTTAAAAAGATGCGACGCCACAATGTAGCGAACCGCCGAGGCCCAAACACACCTCACGCTGCCCCGCTGGACCTGAGCAGAGGCTAGTCTCGGAGCCTGTCGGGGGGGGGGCTGACGATGGAAGGGGTTTGGCAGTCGGACAGGACAGAGGGGAGGACATGGGGCCGGGTGGATGATGGGTGTACAATGTGGGAGGGATGGAGAGGAACGCAGGGGGGAGGCGTGGGAAGGCGGAACTTACGGACGGGCCATACGGTGATAGGCTGAGCCCAATGGGGGAGGAGCTGCTCAGATCAGGGCTAACGAAGGTGGTGGGCGGCGACGCTGGCAAGGTAAACTCGACAAAGCCTTTCCAAGGACTGCCCATGTTTGTCCATGTACACTCGGACTCAACGCGAGAACTTGTGTCGTCTGACCGACCCGAGTGTTTTGGTACAAAATAAAGGAAAAGCAAAAGTAAAAGTGTCTGACCACCCAAGGAAAAACCGCTGGGACGTCTGCAGGGATGAACAGAGGGACAAAGAAATGAAATATAAAAACAGGTAAGGAAGACACATCAGCCAGTGCACCAATAGTCAAACAGTGAGAGACTGTTCTCAGTCCAAGACATCCGGGAGAGCAAAACCTCCGAGTGGATGGGCGAGGAGAGAATGGGCGGTCCCATGTCCAGTGGACCAGCAACTTTTGATCGTTTAAAAACAATTGCAACATTTCCGTCCGAATTACGCCCGGTTCACATGCCTGTAGAGAGTAAATTTGGGGCACCATCTTCCACCAAACACACAGACTTCCAGACTGATACCCGACCTAAATCGCTTTTTTTCTTCCAGAATGATCCTTGGCACAGGCTGCGTCATACATGGGACATGGATGAGTGCACCATGAAATATCCATCCCATTGCTATAGAAACTATAAACAACAACAACAACATGTGCCCAGTATCAATTGTACAGAATCAACTGCCAATGCGTTTGAACGATTCTGGTTCAGAGTTCAGCATTCGAGACGACATTACATCATACCAACAAAATGATCCATCATCAAATTGCTTCTTTTATTTAATGGACTGTTTTCCATTGACATTCAACTACTGGTTAGATAAATATTGAGTCTGCCATGTTTGATGTCTCTCAGGAAGTCTGGGTGTTGATTCAAGTGAAGGGATTAGGGACATTGTCTTCTGAGGCAAAGACACATAAACAATCCCTTCTGTTCAGTCCCACGTGAACCCAGCTGGCAAGTAGATTAGCTTTCCGTCCCTTTTATCTTCACTTCATATTGTGAAGGATAGATCCCACCAGTCCCACCCTTTGGCACCACTACACCCAATGCAAGGACTTAAAATTAACCACATTCTCCAGTACAGTTCATAACAGACAGAAAACAAAAACTCCACTGACCTTTGATATGCGTCTTGGGTCTTTGTAGTTCTGGACGATTGGACAGTTGTACTGTAGATCTCTTCACACACGGTCGCACACACACTTATTTTGTTACAGGTTTCTGGCACAAGTTCTAGATAGTTGCATGAGGCAAAAAAAAAAAAAGGAGATGGAACAAAAATCGCAAAAAAAAGGCAAACGCAGGTGCAAAAACACTTGCTTGGGGTGGGGGGAGGGGGGGGGATTGCGATGTGACAGCAGGGAGAAGAAACAAGGGAGAGAAAGAGAGAGACTTCAGGGGACGTAGAGGAAAATAAAAACGAGAAGATAGAAGCTCGCTCCGCAGCCCGGGGTGAGCTGGTGGTGAGGATGAGGAGGAGGAGGAGGAGGAGGAGGAGGAGGTGGAGGAGGAGGAGGAAGAGGGCTAGGAGCAGCGTTGGGACATGTGCTTTGTCAAAGCTGTCGAGTAGGCACAAACTTCTGGTTTCAGATCGGTTACCGACGTCTCAGTATTGGCTCTGTCGTGCAGCTTCTCTTGGGCGCGATTCCAATAGGCAGCAGCGTATCTTTGGTGGTTGGTTGCGTCTGTTTTGGAAATCCTCAAAGTGATCCTTTTAGAATAATTTCAAACCTTTGTATATTGAGAGTTGCAACTTCTTGCTTGTTTTAGGCCGTTCCTCTTGAGTTTCTTTGTTTTGATCTGAACTTGAAGCAGTTGCGGATGTTACAAAAATTATTTTAAGGTTTCACTTCATACTGTGGAGGGAAAGGGAGAAAAACAGAACACACCTGGTTAGGGAAAGGTCCCGACAACTCACTTACAGATCCGATAGTCAAAGTTAAATAAACAACCAACCCACATCACAGCTTTGGAGTAAAAAAACAACAACGACAGACGGCGTTACGAAATTCTCCTCTCTGGTCAACCCAACGAGAGCCCAAGCGGCCGCACGGTGGCATTTTTATTTCTGTACCAGAGGCGGGTTGGCCCCATGACCCTGGGGCCATACTGGGTCTATTTATTGGGCGCGGGCGAGATGCTTTGGCCCTGGATTCACGCGGGTAAAAATAGATGGGACTCAGCTGGCTCTAGACAATGACGAGAGCTGTGGATCAACAAGTCCCGCTACACGGATGTACATGGTTGGCAGTGTGGTCTTCTAAAACATGGCACGCTTTGAGCCAGCGCTCAATAGACTGCGCGTGTGGGTGCAGCTTCGTGCTGACAGACTAGCCATGTGTTCCGAGTTCAATGCTTTTGTCAAGAGATTCATGGACACAAGTATATGCTAGAAGATAGTGGCAGAACAGTGACGTTCCCAGAGACTGGGGTGCTCTGTAATTCGTTTTTTTCCCCCCATTCCACCATAGCAAATGAGTGAGTGTCATGCAAACCGATATACTTCTTCAAACTGCACTATTTTCTCAACAGATTGAGGATAGGATTCAGGTTATCGGCAGGACTTTAATGACATTTCTGGAGACCCATGGTCGAAAAGGTTTTGTCCTCATTTGTGGTTCTCCACAGAAGTACCCAAGACTTACTTTCCTGGGCTTTTAAAGTCAGGCCTCTCGGTCAATAAGATCTTAGGCGGGGTCTCTGCATGTTGTTGACCTGAATCCCGTGTTTTGAAAACACGCTGGTCCAACAGGAACTGGGACACATGATATCCTTTAAAACAGACACTGTCGCAATCCCTGTTTAGGACTCCCAACCCACGTGCTTTCCAAAACGGTGCTTGTAGTACATAACTCCTCAAAGAATCCAAGCACTACATCGTTCCTTGTTCAACAAGGTCACTTATTCTTTGTTAGTTTCGGGGAAAAACGTCAGAAAAATGGACGTGATTTGCGCTTAAACCCTGTCCAAATCGAAACCACAACCTAACTAAGGTTTACCAAACCGTCGAGCTTCACTAGATGGAGCATTGGCCCTCCCGATGTGTAATCTAGGTTAGGGTTAGTGACCGTTAGGTTAAACAGACTGCCTGCTGTCGAGGCGGGGGGCATGGAGAGACCGGAGACCCCAGGCCATGGAGAGAGCAGGGACATGGAGAGACGGGGGGACTACAGGTCATGGAGGAACGGGACCACGGGCCATGCCTGAATGCGTTATGACGCAGGGAACACGGGCACGTCTCTCCGCCACGGGAGGTCGAAAAACTTTGAGTTCGCGGAAGCAAAAAAAACACACGGATCGAATACAGTAGTGCCATGATAGCAACTCCTGAAATTAAGACTAAATACTGTTCTGTTGTGTAACATGTAAAAACAGGCTTTAAATCCTGAGATAGCCTATAATCTGACCAACATGACAGAGTGAACACATCACGGTGTGTATTATCCACAACAAGACCCCCCCCGCCCCCAAAGAAAAACACCGTCTGACAAAACGAGCTTGGTATGTCATCAGAGCGCCTAACAAAGCCTGTACGCGTCTCGGATCGGCCCGAATGTAGCATGTTAGCTCCGCTGGTTCACCAGGCCGGAAAGCAGCCTTGCACATAGCGGTACATAAAGACACTTCCCTCTCCGCCAATACCGTCTAATGTGGTGGGTTGGCCTCCAGATGTGTGTTTACTGTCACTTTGTTGGGGTCGCACGTATCCCGACGGGCCGCTTTGACCAAACCAAGGCCAGAAAAACCACATTATGTGTCGGGACAACAAAGAAAATGCGACAGTGTGAACTCGTGCTGCTCGGCGCCGCTTCGTGCGGTTCCGCTGCCCTTCGGCTCCGTCCGTCATTGAACGGACAATTTGACAAACGTGACCAAATCCGTTAGCGATCATCGGGTTTTTTATCCACGCTATTTGTAGCCCACGGGCAACCAAAGGGTTGATGGGTGCACGTAGCCGAAAGGATACGGGGTTGGATAGCATGCTGGCCGTGTGTCGGAGATTTATGGTACAAGGGAAAAACAGCGCTGCCCCCACCCAGGCCCAGACTCCGCACATTCGGGCTTTGTCGCAGATTGAGTGTTTAACTCGGGTTCAAAGCGCGGTCCCCGTCGTTGTATGAACACCGTGTTTAGACTTTATACGATCGCCTTAAGTATTTAAATAGTGAAATGAGTGAAAACTTACCCCAACAGCTTTCAGCACTGTCACCAGCGCCGCTAGAAGCAGCACGGCACATTACGTAGGTTAATGATTTGTGCTTGTGCTCTCGCGATATTTCATAGCGCCCGCACACCCCACCCCTCTGCTACGTTTTCTTAAAAAGAAAAAACGTTCCCTTAAAATTAAACGGGATAGTTTAATATAATAACAAACAGTAACGTACCGAAAAATATTGTGTTTCTATAAAACAATACATATTCCTTACCAATTAATCCACACCATTGATAATAATGGAATCTGTAATAAATAAATCTAAAATACACATATTTAAAATCCAAGATGATTTTTTTTTTACGTTACAGATTAAGCAGACGCAAACACATTTCTATCTGTTATTGGAATGGTCCTGATTTATGTATCTCTGTACGCTTCTATTGCGATGTAATACCATTAGGTGATATTGTTTCTTAAATTGTCACCTCTTGAACGCGCCCCCTTTTCACTGAAACACGGAAGTGATGTCAAAGTTATTCTCAGCGCAAATCTTATCGCAGTTTCCACACTTCGCACACACAACGTCCCGCCGTATTTCATGACATTTGTTGATTTATCCATCAGCACAGGGCTCAAAACAGTAAACGCCTCGCATTATATTCCTCGTTGGATGCAACAGGGGGGTCGTGGAGCAGTCGCGGTGAAGGTGAGGGAGGGGCGCTTGCGGTATTCAAGGTTGCGTTCCGTGAAGCGGAGTGTCGGCGGCGGGCGATGGCCTGCACCCTGGAGAAGGTCCTGGGCGATGCTCGTACCCTGCTGGAGCGGCTGAAAGAGCACGACAACGCCGCGGAGGGCTTGATCGACCAGTCCGGAGCCCTCAGCCACAGGGTGCGGAGCATGCGAGAGGTGGGGCATGCCTTGCCCGACAAGGTAAGGAGATGTGTTTAATGAGTTGGTTTGTTTCATTGAATGTCCAATGTACAGTTGCTTGAATGATCGCGGTATGGGTGTGAAGGGAGGTTTCTGAGACATGTTTTAACCTTTCCACGATTGCAACTGGCTAGAAGTGGAGAATGTAAACTAATATACAGTTGGCCACCTTTTAAAGTGAAGTTTTGTGACGAGATCAGCGATGTAGCCCATGATAGTGGCAGTGGGGTTTAGGAAAGTCTCCGAGACTGGTGGTCTGTAGTTCCGATTCATCTCCTTTCCTTCACTTGGCCAACAATACAGAGGAAAACCCTTTTGTATGTGTAAACTTACCTAGCGATGCAACTTTCTGATTCTGAAGGTAGCTCCAACACAGCCTGTGGTCGTTGATCAGAACCAGCCAAACCCCATAGTTCTGTGGGGGTTCTGTCTAATACAGCCCCTAGCTAACCCCCCCCCCCCCCCACACACACACACACACACACACACACCTCCCCCTCTCTCTCGTTCAACTTTTCCGCAGCCCATTGAGAACTCCGATCTACAAGAGCTGAGCAAGTACAAGCCCCACGTCCTCCTGACCCAGGAGAACACCCAGATCAAAGACCTCCAGCAGGAGAACAAAGGTACACTCCCCTCCTCGCTGTCCCATTCCTGCCTCGGTCACCGATGTTGGGCCTCTTCCCTGGACTGGAACCTGGGCCTCTTTCCTTCGGCAAGCCTTAGCGCCCGCAGCTAAGCTAACGAGACTCACTTTTTCAGAGTTCACCTGGACTCTGCATAGCCTCCCCCTTACCCCCCCCCCCCCCCCCCCCCCCCCCCCAACGCCCCTTCTCGTCCCATCCCCCTCTTACACACTTATTGTGTGTTTGTACCTCCTGGTTCTTAATGTACGCACATATTGTATGTTGTACGTTCTGGCACTTAATGTACGCTCGTATTGTATGTTGTGCGTCCTGGCACTTAAGAATGTTCCTGTGTGTTTCCTGATGGTGCCTCGTGGTGTTCACTGATCCGCCGTGCTCCACAGAGCTCTGGCTGTCCCTGGAGGAGCACCAGTATGCCCTGGAGCTCATCATGGCTCGCTACCGCAAGCAGATGCTGCAGATGATGATGGGCAAGAAGGAGCTGGACACTAAACCCGTGCTCATCCTGCATCAGGACCACGCCAAAGTACGCCAGGGTTACATTCCTCTTTGAGGTCCACGGCCGTCCCGACGGATTGAAATGATACTGGCATGTGGGCAGCATGTGGCTCAGGAGGTAGAGTGGGTTGGCCGGTATCCGGAAGGTCGCTAGTCCGAGTGTCGAGGTGTCCCTGAGCGAGACGCCTCGCCCTGACCGCTCCCGACGGGCTGGCTGTTGTCTTGCATGGCTGACACCGCCGTTGGTGTGTGAATGTTTGTATAAATGGGTGAATGTTAGAGGATATTGTTAAGAGCTTTGAGTGGCCACTAGTTAGAAAAGCGCTGAACGAAGACAGACGTATCTGACGAGAGAGATAGATGCAGCTCGGTTATCCACGAGGGGAATGTTGTCGTAGTGCAGCTAGAGCTAAGCTAGGTCTACACAGACGGTGTGTTTGTTGACATTGTTTACTCCATTTAGACTCTGGTCAAATCCCTTCACTTCATTTAAGCCATTTAACGTTTCTTTACGTCTTAAACTATGTGGCTTTACTAAAACATATTTTCAACCTCACTTTGCCCTACAGCACTTACCGCACTTTCTAAGTATTATTCATATTTGTTTGAGGAGACAAGATTCCACTTTGATTCCCTGAGGGGGGGAAAACCAGACAACACCAGAACGTGGCAGAGAGGAACTGTGTTTAAAACGTGTACAAATGAGGAGGGAGAAATGCAGGAAAAGGATCTCCAACCCCCCCGTGCCGTCTGGTCTGAGCTGTGATGGTTCTGCCTTCAGGAGGTGCAGGGACAGCTGGAGCGGATCTGTGAGATGGGTCAGGTGATGAGGCGGGCGGTGCAGGTGGATGATCAGCGCTACTGCTCGCTACGCCAGAGACTGGCCCAGCTGGAGGTAAGGAGGGAAACCCCGTCTCTCTCAACCGCATACACACTAGGGCCGGGGGATGAATCGAATTTTGATCGCGATTTCGATTTCGGCGTCAAACTATCACAAAATTAACATAATCGTTTTTTTTTTAAAATGTTTTATAGAAAGGGTAGAACAGCTGGATACATATCTGTATATTATTTTAGATTGGAAAATTTTCTTTTTGACCATTTTGTGTAATTTCTAAGGCGGAATTTCAAAGTTCTCAGTTACAAAGTTTTTTGGGGAGAGAAGTGCTGAACAAATACAACATGTTTTCAAACTCAAAAATAATCTTTTGAATCGTGATTTCACTATTGACCAAAATAATCGTGATTATGATTTTTCCTATAATCGAGCAGCCCTAATATATATGTCTGTGATCGCTCGAATTCGGACATGGTTAAGGATCAACCTAGTCTTGCCACTCTCCATTGACAAACGTTAGCTCACTTGAAGGCGGGTGTTTGTTGGGGTTTAAAACGGTTGGATCTGCCCAGTGCCACTCTGGATCTGCCACAACCAATCGCTCACGTTTGGTCGTGACGGATGTCATACAAACGTCTTCTGACTACAACTCAAACTAGCGCACGACCCTTAACGTCACTGTTGTCAGCCACTCCCTCTGTTTGCTGATTGGACAGCCAAAAAATTAGCTGCAGAAAACCCGCGAATTAAACGCGAATCCAGACCTGGTACTAAATTAAATGAATGTTGAGCGGAAGTACGTAGGCGGGCGGTGCCAAGGCTAGGTTCAACGTGCATTAATCCCAGATGGGAAATCAGGGAAACATATGGAGAAGGAATGCATTGAAGGGACGTCTATAATATCAACCGGATCACTAGTCGATTGGTTGAACTTCCGGTAAAGTTAACCAACTAAATTGAGCAATGTGTGCACTTGGCATAAGGTTGGAGTCGAGTACTGAGCAGTGCCTCCATGCCGCTCAGCCGTATGAAGGAAGCAGTATGTGTGTTTATTGTGTACTTCTTATGAACGAACCTGTGGCGTTCTCCATGCTGTCCAGATGGAGAACAAGGAGCTCCGGGACCTGATGGTGATCAGCAGGAGCTCTGTGAAGACCCAGAGAGAGCACAGCGACCCACCTGCTGCGGTAGCTCCCCTAGACCCGCCCTCCGACGACGCAGAGGCCAATCAGTGAGCTGCACGGACTAAGAGGGAGGAAGGGGATTGGTCCGTTCTGAACCCCTCGCCAGTGTAAACCCCAGCGTTTCATCCCGGTCCTGGCATTACCAGTGGGCGGACTGGAGGACGACTGTCACTCACTCACTTGGTGTATATTATCAACCTGTATGTATGTAGGGACTGTGTGAGAGTCCCAGGTCGGCCGATGGGCCGGGGGTCCGAGTTGAGGCGTGGAAGCCAAAGCGTAACGAATCGAAGCTAGCGATTGACACCAGCGATGGGAAACATGGAGGATAAGACGTGTGGATCATCTTATATTTTTGTTTTTGCCAAAGAGAAACATTTACTTCTTTGTAAAGGACAGTTTCTACCTCCGTTATGCCACAGTTATGCTCACGTGCACAGAGACACGTACATTGTGCCGTTTAGTGGACGTGACGTCCTGCAGTAACGTCCTAGTGTTGTAGAGAAAGCAGTGCTTCTTTTTTAAACACCAGCCTTATCACCCGTGGCTGTCTCACCTCTCTGTTGATTTCATGTGACTGGTGGAGTGACTGTAATGATTGTTTGTATGGAAATCTATATTGCGTCTTGTTGGATATATTTTGTTAAATGTAGGCTACAGTTTTGTACAAATGACATGTGTTTCACATAAACGTCTTTAAATAATGTCTGTGTAACGTTTTTAGATACTTTTATTCAGATTAGGATGTGGGGGGTGTTCAAATGTTCCATTGATCAACATATTTTTGATTAATTTATGAAAGTGTCAACATTTTCAGTCTTTGTCAGATAAACAACAGACATCTGGACATTATACAGTTGTATTCAATCAGCTCAGGTAATTGGTAATGAGGTCAACATTCTGTATGACTTCATGAAAATGTATACATTTGTGTTCAAATAAAGTTTGTATCAAAGGAGTAGTGGAAGCAGTGGTTTAATGTGCATTTCATCTACATCCACAAATGGGCATTTATAATATCTATCGCGAGATGGCGACATTGTGCAACTTGGTTTACCAATTCAAGTATCGCGAGAATATAGCCGGTGGCAAGTTCATTGAGCTACATTTGACATTTGTAGTCAGTCAAGCCATTGCAAATATGTCTGAGAAGGAGCTTGGGAAGAAATGGGACCGATGCCTCGCTGATGGTGCCGTGAAAATCGGTAAATTGTCCAGATTCTACTCACATGTTTTGCGTTATTGTTATTAATACAGCTTTCATTTTGAAAGGCATGCCCGTCATTGACTTTAGCGAGGAGCTAAGTGGCTAGCTAAAGTCAACGAGTGCTCTGAGGTTTGGTCAAGGAAGGTTATTCAAATAAATCGATCAGGTTATCAGCCCTGACCGCTCCCCCGTTTGGTCAGCGTTTTTAGTATTTATCCCATTCATTACAGCCCTCAACTCATTCAGGGTGACAGCTGGCTAGCTGGTTATAACCCAACAACATCAAGAGGCTATCAGAGAAATGAACTGGGAACCAATCCTCCAAATGCTAAACACTGCTTACATAGTCTCCTACGATACAATACATAGTCTCCTAAGATACAATACATAGTCTCCTAAGATACAATACATAGTCTCCTAAGATAAAATACACAGTCTCCTAAAATACAATACATAGTCTCCTAAGATACAATACATAGTCTCCTAAGATACAATACACAGTCTCCTAAGATACAATAAATAGTCTCCTAAGATACAATACATAGTCTCCTAAGATACAATACAGTCTCCTAAGATACTATAGTCTCCTAAGATACAATACATAGTCTCCTAAGATACAATACATAGTCTCCTAAGATACAATACAGTCTCCTAAGATACAATACATAGTCTCCTAAGATACAATACATAGTCTCCTAAGATACAATACATAGTCTCCTAAGATACAATACACAGTCTCCTAAGATACAATACACGGTGTCCTAAGATACAATACATAGTCTCCTAAGATAAAATTCATAGTCTCATACAACATAGGAGACACACACCTGCATCATACTTTAATGTCCCTGTGCAGGGCTCAGTTCCATCGTCTACAGAGTAACTTACTGTTATTGTATCACTGTGTTATTGTGTTACTGTATTAAGTTACTGTACTGTACTCTACCCTTTGTCATTACAGAACAATATTCCACTGCATTCGTGCATAGAACAAATTGAATTGTGGAATTATCTCACACTGAGATTTGCGAACGATACGAATTGATCTGCTCTTTCAGGTGCTGGTCTGGGCTTAGGAATCGTGTTGTCGGTCGTGTTCTTCAAAAGTAAGTCTCAGTCGGGTCATACCTGATCGTTCTTTGAATGAAGCATGCAGAGAGTGTAGCACCTCGTAGTGGTGGGTATTGGTTCAGCGGGCACGGCAGTGCTGATGAGAGATGGCATGTCATCAATAAACCATATACCACACCAGTAAACCACCATACACTTTTTATGCTTTATCTTCAAGCATAACACAACTATTATATTTAGAGACAGTGGACGTCAATACAATAAATGTCATTTCATCCATTACAAAAATGTTTTCCTTCGTTGGTCAGTTACTTATGCAATTATTTGAACACTCCATGGTGCATATTCTCTGTTTGCATTCATCTCAAAGGGGCCCGGTTCTACCACCAGTTGTGAGGCTGATGACGTCAATTAAAAATATATCGCCGTTGCTTGAATCCGACGACAAAGAAAACCGCCGTGCATCACGGGATATAGTGCAGGAATAAGTGTATACAGGTGTACACTCACAAAGTGCCTTATGGATATTATTAGTAGTGGGAACCAGATTGTACACTCACATTTCGGACAAAATGGTGACACCTAAGGTGGTTCACTGTATAGGGCCCAGGTCGACCAATGGGAACACAGGTGCAGTGGCCCACTTGATTTAGCGATGACTTATCAGCCTCACAACCCCGTTGGTAAAACAAGAGCCCTATAAAACGCTGTGTTTGGATATGAGCACGGACAGGAACTAACTGCTGAAAGTTTGTTGCTGAAATGCGTTTTTCAGGACGCACATGGCCCATCTCATTTGGCTTGGGGACAGGACTTGGCATGGCAGCTTCCAACTGTCAGAACGACTTGAGATCACATTATGTGCTGCACGGAAGCGTGAAGGTTGGTCTCCCTGCTATTAAAAACGCCACCGAATTCCAATGCCACACTGGCCCCCCCATATCAGAGCATTATGAAGGCTAATGCTCAGTATAATCAGGGCCGTATCACTAATTCTGCTCTCTGATTTGTCTCCCCTCGGCAGGAGCAGTAGACCAGGGGACATCGACGGACAGATTTCATTCGTTTAGTTTCATTTAGAAATTGTTGTAATTGCAATGTTTTGTCTGGGATGTAAACCATTTGCACTGTTGTCCAGAAAGCATTGCGACTCTCTGTTTGACGAAACCCCCCCCTCTCACCTGTTCACGTCTGCCCCGGACTCAGCCTGTATTTCTCTAATAAAACAGCCATGAAGACCAGCGGCCATCATCTCGTCTGGTTTATTTGGAAGGCGGTCCTACTAAGTGTTAATGATGAAACACTCGCCTGGCTTTCTTGTGTGCCAAGTGGAAGGTGGACTAATTGGTTGCTTCAAAACACCTTGTTTTAATGAACTCCATAATTAACAGGTTGCTGTTAATTATCGTTGTGTTCTACGTTCATTCCTGATTCATTGGTTCACCCTTTGTATTTCAAAACCTGTTTTCATGTTCAGCCTTAAAAAGGCAAATCTAAAAACCACCCACACAAATAGCAACACACAAACATAAATCGTCACGTTCGATTCGGACAATCCGAGGAATGGTCCCGGCGCCACCGAGTGAGCAGCTTCCAAACGCCAAAGTAGCCGCTTCCGAACTCCGTCTGTTCAACCCTTCAATGTAACACCTCGATGGCTCGCTCGCCAGTCGGTTCCAATGGGGTCCCGGTGGCGGGAGGGAGGGGCGCGTCGCCCACGCCTCGAGGAATTAGCATTTCTTGGACGGCAATGTGCATGGGCATGCATTAACAGCTTGACACCTCCGAGCTCTCACACGTCTGAGGAGGAAGGGATGGCTGGAGTGGCCGCCATGGGGATTAAGGCAAGCGCCGCTCAGCCGTCTCCATAGCTCCCGGCATGGCAACGCCGGACCCCTCTCCCGCATCATCTCCCTTGTCATCGGCGGGGATTTGTCTCCTCGCTCAGCCCCTCACAGTGAAGCACTTTTTAGCTTGTTTGGAGGAGACAGAATCCCTGGAGATCATTCAGACTTTGAGGAGCTGGTGAAATAAAGATCTGATGGGACCGTGGGCGCTTTGGGGGAGTTGAGGCGCGTTCTGAGCATATTTTGGGATGTTTCCCACTCCCTCCCTCTTTCACATTCCATCGCCATAGTCTCGTAGTTATTCTCTCTGCTTTCATCTCCTCTCTCCCACCCTTTCTATCCCTCTCTCTCTCCTTCTCCATCTTTTCATCTCATCTCTCCCTCTCTCTTTCTCCATCACATCTCTCTCCCCCCTCCCTCTCTCTCCCTCTCTCTCACACCTTTCCTCCCCCTCGCTCCTTCCCCTCCACCGTTCAGTCACGCTTAAACGGGAGCAGCCCACCTCTTCGCTGGGCCCTCCCCCTGGGTGGCTGTCGTAGCGGTGACACGCCGCCGAGCTGAGAGCCGCCGAGCTGAGAGCCCCCAGTGAGCGGCAGAGCGTCTCAGTGTCTCCGCGTCCGCGAGCAGCAGAGCAGGCAGGGACCCGGCCAGCAGCATGGGGCCACGGAGCGCGGCGCGCGGGTGAGAGCTCCCCAACGCCTGGGGGCCAAAGAGGAAGAGGAGGAGGAGGAGGAGGAGGAGGAGGAGGAGGAGGTGACAACAGAGCCGGAAGGTTTCTCACTCCCGGGAGAGAGAGACGACCGTGATAGTGAGTCATGGAGAGCAGAGCTGTTAACCCCGGAGAGGAGGAGGAGGAGGAGGAAGACGCTGGGACTTCTCGCTACAACAAGAACCCTGTGGCCTCTGTTTAGGAAGGACGCCCTGCGTGAGAGTGCCGACTGTCTCTTTCGCTCTCTATTTGTCTCTCGTTTTCTCCTTCTCTCTGTCTGACTCCCTCTGTCTCTATCTCCCTCTCTCTCTCTGACTCCCTCTGTTTCCCTCTCTGTCTCTCTCTCTGAATCCCTCTGTCTCCCTCTTTCTGTCTGTGTCTCCCTCTCTCTGCCTGTCTCCCAATCTCTCCTCCCTCTCTCTCTATCTCCCTCCCTCTCTCTGTCTCCCTCTCTCTGTCTCCCTCTCTCTGTCGCTGTCTCTCTGTCTCCCTCTCTCTTTCTCCCTCCCTCTCTGTCTCCCTCTCTCTGTCTCTGTCTCCCTCTCTCTGCCTCCCTCTCTATCTCCCTCCCTCTCTTTCTCCCTCCCTCTCTGTCTCCCTCTCTCTGTCTCTGTCTCCCTCTCTCTGTCTCCCTCTCTCTCTGTCTCCCTCTCTCTCTCTTTCTCCCTCTCTCTCTTTCTCCCTCCCTCTCTGTCTCCCTCTCTCTCTCTTTCTCCCTCTCTCTCTGTCTCCCCCTCAAAAGCAAAGCATTGTTGGGAAGTAGGACACCCCCTGTGGCGGGCGACCCCTCCCCAATCCCCCCCAGCCCATGCCCTAACTTTGTTACCCTTTGATCGCCGCGGCAACCGTCTCTCCTCATCCTCCCTCCCGCTCGGCTCCGACGGCCGCCAAGGCCAGGCATGGACTCCGGCGGCCCGTCGGAAAGCCAGAACGGCAGCTTCCCGCCCTCCGTCGCCGGCGGTGTCGCCGCGGGCGCGGGCGAGGGCGGCGCCGCCTGGGGCGTCACGGGCAGCGGCCCCTGGCTGCTGGCCTTCATGCTGGGCGCCATCATCCTCATGACGGCGTGCGGCAACGTGCTGCTCATCGCCCTGGTGCTGGCCCACCGCTCGCTGCGCTGCACCTCCAACTGCTTCCTGGTGTCGCTCTTCCTGTCCGACCTGATGGTGGCGCTGGTGGTCATGCCGCCCGCCATGCTCAACGTGCTGTGCGGCGGCTGGGTGCTGTGGCCCGCCTTCTGCCCCGTGTGGCTCTGCTTCGACGTCATGTGCTGCAGCGCCTCCATCCTGAACCTGTGCGTCATCAGCCTGGACCGCTACCTGCTCATCATTTCGCCGCTGCGCTACAAGCAGCGCATGACGCCGCCGCGCGCCCTGCTGCTGGTGGCCGCCGCCTGGGGGCTGGCCGCGCTCGCCTCCTTCCTGCCCATCGAGATGAGGTGGCACAGCCTGGGCCACGGGGGAGGAGGTGGGGGAGGAGGTGGAGGAGGAGGTGGTGGTGGTGGACACCACCCGCCGACGCACGGGGTGCTCGGCGGCGGCGGCGGCGACGGGGGAAACGCCAGCCTGTCGTCGTACGGCTCCCCGGCGCCGTACCCGCCCTCCTACTTCCAGCTGGCGGGGGCCCCCGGGGCCCCGGCCTTCCAGTGCCGGCTGCAGGTCACGCTGCCCTTCGCGCTGGTGGCGTCGGTGCTCACCTTCTTCCTGCCGTCCGGCGCCATCTGCTTCACCTACTGCCGCATCCTGCTGGCCGCGCGCCGCCAGGCCCGCCGCGTGGCGGCCCTCAGCCACCCCCCGCTGCCCCACCAGTACCTGGGGGCCCCGTCGCGCCCGGCCTCACCGGGGCCCGCCGCCGGGGCCCCCAGGGGCCCGGCGCAGGAAGGGGACGACTACAGCCACCAGGAGCCCACCGCCTCCTGCAGCGCACCGGTAAGGGTTAAGGGTGAGGTCACCGCCGCTAAGGGTGAGGTCACCGCCGCTAAGGGTGAGGTCACCGCCGCTAAGGGTGAGGTCACAACAGCTAAGGGTGAGGTCACCGCCGCTAAGGGTGAGGTCACAACAGCTAAGGGTGAGGTCACCGCCGCTAAGGGTGAGGTCACCGCCGCTAAGGGTGAGGTCACCGCCGCTAAGGGTGAGGTCACCGCCGCTAAGTACGAGGTCATTACCGCTAAGGGTGAGGTCACCACCGCTGAGGGTGAGGTCACCACCGCTAAGGGTGAGGTCACCGCCATTAAGGGTGAGGTCACAACAGCTAAGGGTGAGGTCACCACCGCTAAGGGTGACATCACCATCGCTAAGGGTGACGTCGCAACCGCTAAGGGTGAGGTCACCGCCGCTAAGGGTGAGGTCACCGCCGCTAAGGTTGAAGTCACCACCGCTAAGGGTGAGGTCACCGCCGCTAAGGGTGAGGTCACCGCCGCTAAGGGTGAGGTCACCACCGCTAAGGGTGAGGTAAAGACCGCTAAGGGTGAGGTCACAACCGCTAAGGGGGACGTCGCGACCGCTAAGGGGGACGTCACAACCCCTAAGGGGGACTTCACAACTGCTAAGGATGACGTCGCGGCCGCTAAGGGCGACATCGCCCTGCTAAGGGAGACATCACAACCGCTGTGGGTGAGATAAAGACCGCTAAGGGTGAGGTCACAACCGCTAAGGGGGACGTCGCGACCGCTAAAGGTGATGTCGCGACCGCTAAGGGGGATGTTGCGGCCGCTAAGGGGGACGTCACAACCGCTAAGGGTGACGTCACAACTGCTAAGGGTGTCGTTACGACCGCTAAGTGTGCCGTCACGACCGCTAAGGTTGAAGTCACAACCGCTAAGGGGGACGTTACAATCGCTAAGGGTGACGTCGCAACCGATAAGGGGGACATCACAACCGCTAAGGGGGACGTCACAACCGCTAAGGTGACGTCAGAGGATGAGGGCGGGAATCAGGCACGCTAGGACCCTCCAAGGAGAAGATAACCCGCGGGATAGGACGCTGGTAACGGAGGAATAAAAGTAGGCTAAGCCTGATTAGTCTGAGGTGAATGAATGGGAAGCAGTCAATCATATTTACAGTCTTTTCTATCGGCTTTTGTGTCGTTTTGTTTCCTTTTTAGGGACAGGAAAGTGAAGAAAGGCGGTGGGGGGGGTCATGGCATGTATACAGAGCTGCAGGTTGGGATGTCGAGAACTGCGAGGTGGTGCTGCTTAATTTCTCCGTCTGTATGTTCCGGCGCGTTCTGCCACTTCAAACGCTTCTGACAGTTCGCCGTCTCAACGTCGCATTATGAAATGAATTCAAATCCCCTCGCGGAGGTTTCCATTGAAATGCAGGGGAGGGAAAAGGTTTGATGGTTCCATGGGAGCGAGTGGCTGACAGTAAGTGACACACAGTTCCTCGTTTTAAAGTAATCACTTTATCTATCGCTCGTCTTTTCTTGACAAATCGTAAACAAAGAGAATCGGCTGGAGATAATGTGTTTGTGTTTGTGTGTGTGTGTGTGTGTGTGTGTGTGTGTGTGTGTGTGTGTGTGTGTGTGTGTGTGTGTGTGTGTGTGTGTGTGTGTGTGTGTGTGTGTGTGTGTTTGGGGGGGAGGGGGGGTCTTTTCAATCAAAAGCACAGAATTTCAGGCACACACACTTGTGCACACGCAGGCTTTTGAATAAATTATAAGCACACTGGAGTGTGGCGGTTAATTAAGGGGGTTGAGGGTTGAGATAAGAAACAAATGAGAGAAAGTAATTAAAAGCTTAATCGAGAAGCCCTCATTAAAACGACAGCCTGTTCCCTTTGTAGATATTAGCGGTTCGGAGGAACAACATCTCAACGTTGTCACTCGAACCTGATACCCTGTCTCTGGGGGGGGGGGGGTTAAGAAAAAATGGACTCTCAGGCTTTGAGTAAAAATAACAAGCGGGAGATAAGGAAGGAGAAGCAAAAGGTAAAAAGAGATGGAGGTTAATCGGAGAATAGCGGTGGTTGGTCGTTTGACCTGAAGTCAAACGACATCCTGAGACAGGATGTGGGATGTGAGACAGGGTGTGTGGTGGGAGACAGGACGTGGGGTGTGATGCAGGATGTGAGACAGGGTGTGTGGTGGGAGACAAGATGTGGGGTGGGAGACAGGACGTGGGGTGGGAGACAGGACCTGGGGTGTGGGACAGGACATGGGCAGGGTGTGAGACAGGATGTAGGTGTGAGACAGGACGTAGGCGTGAGACAGGACGTGGGTCGTGAGACAGGACGTGAGCAGGGTGTGAGACAGGACGTGGGGTGTGAGACAGGACGTGGGGCGTGAGACCCCAGGTCCTGTCTCACACCCCACCTGTCTCACCCCCCACGTCCTGTAGGTGTGAGACAGGACGTGGGGTATGAGGCAGCACATGAGACAGGACGTGAGGTGTGAGACAGGACCTGGGGTGTGAGACAGGACGTAGGGTGTGAGACAGGACCTGGGGTGACCCATGTGTCTCTCACCAGAACACGAGGTGCTGAAGAAGCCCACTTTGGTCGTTCAAAATTAATCAATCACACGTCTACCTCACGAGAAGAATGTGACATTTAGAGGAATTAAATAGAACCGGCTGTACTTCTTCCGCTGTGTGTTGTATCAGTAGTTATTTTAAATAGATATTATATTTATAGGATGCCTTGTCCGTTATTCTGATCTGTTTGAACACTGTAAATGATTATTTTGTGTTGAGGAAATGTTACTCATACGTTTTTGACGCTTATCTTACTGCACAAGATATTTATCTAATTTGTATAAAAAGACATTTTATTTATTATTAATAGGACTTTATTCAAAATACTTTTGTGGATACCCAAAGACATAAGATACAAGAGTTAAACGGATATATATCGTGAACGTCAAATGTTACGTTTGAAGAAACCTTCCTGAATTTAATTGGCTTTTGATTTCATGCTGTAACCCACCAAATGAATCAAATGAACGATCAAATGAAAACGGACATTAAAAACTGATCAGGGCCATCCCACTACACATTTGTTCAAAACAAAAATAGTACTTAGCATTGTGTTGCGTCTTATCCTAGATATCTGTGTTGCATACGAGGAATGGGTTTATCTAGTGATTTTAAGTGCTTGGCACTTGGTTCTATGAACATCCTTACCATACCGGCAGCGATATATTGTTGTTCCTCCTTCTTCTGACAATGTGCTTAGTGTAATCCATCAGCTTTTTAAACAAACATCTAAAAAGAAGGTTTTAATTGTTGGTTTAAAAAGCCAACAACGTTAGATGTATCCTTGTACTATGTGGAAAATATGATTTTGGGGTCTTGTCAGTGGTTGTTGTTTTTTCATGTTGTTGTTGTTGTTTAACGGTCATGTGTATCCGTCTATTCACTGAGAAAAATTTCCCCAAGGGGACAATGAATAATCGATCTATGAATCTATCTGATTTGCTTTGGATAAAAGCGTCTGCCAAATGCCCTGAAAGTAAATATTAATGTAATTGTTAATGTAAATGTAAATGTTAATCTATTGGCGCTGCCAATTGAAAACCACTGTACTATATCGTGATCACCCCTAACCCCTGACCATTAACTCCTAACCCCTGACCTTTAACCTTTACCCTCCCCCCCCCCGCTGTACCGTAGCTCTCGGTGAACAGCGAGCGGCGCCTGGCCCATCGACAGGGCCGCCGTGCCCTGAAGGCCAGCCTGACGCTGGGGGTCCTGCTGGGGCTGTTCTTCGGCGCCTGGCTGCCCTTCTTCATCACCAACATGGCCGAGGTCAGTGGGGGGCCGAGGGTCAGGGGTCAGATAGTCTTATGGTGTGTTCGAGATGCCTGGTACACCACCCGCACGAGTTGCTCTTGTGATGTAATTTCCTGGCCGGTAGCTCTTAAGGGCTGATAGCGGTCCCGCGTTCCCGCAACGCAAGGGGGTTACGAACCCCTTACTTCCTGGCGGACCCTCCTCACCGCAAGGGCCTGACGCGCGCCTCCCAAAAACGTTCACCTTCCGTCGGGCTGTGATTGGTCCGCTCACTAAAACCCGACGCAGAACCAAAACAGGGCTGATTCTGACGTGGGACCAGAATCGGCCCTTTATAGCGTTCCCGTTTCATTGGCTGGTCATTCATATTAAGAGCTACATTAGCCTCTTGAGCGAACCAGCTCGAAAACAAACACCACTACTTTGAATTGTATCGCAAGCACAGCAAGACCGTGCAATGCATAAATTGGTGACCGGATTAAAGCAGCAGTGTAATGAAGTGCGCAAAAGCATTTGAAATCGTCATTAAAACGACCAAGGTGGCACAAATACGTAGAAAAAACGACTCATTACGGGCACAGCCATCTTTGTTTGTCGAGCCGTGCGGTCTGACTCACTGAACTCGGTATACTCTCAGAATCCCGGGTGGGACCGACCAAAAGGGGGCGTGCCCCGAGGAAATGCCGCAATAAAGCTGGGAGACTAACCTATTTGTGCCGTGGCCAGGCCTCCAATCCACTCACAGGGAAACACGTCATGTTACTTCTCAAACTACACCACCCTATAGAAAACACACAGACGTACACACAGACACACCGTCCGTCTATTAATGGTGGGCAGAGGGGTAGAGCCTGCTCCAGAAGTAAACCCATCTCTTTAAAAGGTGACATATTACACCACCAGGTCAAAGCCGTTTCGAAAATCGGCCCCATATGACATCACTAGTGGGCGTGTCCACCTAGACCTGTGCTGCATAGATCAGTCTACCAGCCTACCCAGTGGACTGAAGTAAGTTATCCAGCACAGATCTAGGTGGACGCGCCCACTAGTGATGTCATATGGGGCAGATTTTCGAAACGGCTTGTAAGGCCAATCACACCCCCACCTGGTGGTGCAATATGTCCCCTTTAAACTGGGCTCATCTGAATTGGTAATGGCACTTGTTCTGCTCGCTGGCTCTCAGCAATGTCAATTCCATCTGCGCACCCCCCCCTCTCCTCCCCCATTGCACCATCACCGTACCCCCACCTCTCCTCCCCCACCACCACACCCAATGAGGTGTGTGAACACCCCCCCCCCCCCCCTTCTTCCTCGATAGTACTGGAACCTCTACTTTACCAGCTGTCTCCTCCTTCTCCTGTTCCCCTTCCTCCTCCTCTTCTCCTCCTCCTCTTGATAGTACTGAATCTACTTTACCAGCCGTCTGCCCCTTCTTCTCCTCCTCCTCCTCTTGATAGTACTGAATCTACTTTACCAGCCGTCTGCCCCTTCTTCTCCTCCTCCTCTTGATAGTACTGAATCTACTATACCAGCTGTCTCCTCCTTCTCCTCTGTTCCCCAACCTCCTCTCCTCCTCTTGATAGTACTGAATCTACTTTACCAGCCGTCTCCTCCTCCTCCTCCTCCTCCTCCTCCCCCTCCATCCTCCTCTCCTCCTCTTGATAGTACTGAATCTACTTTACCAGCCGTCTCCTCCTCCTCCTCCTCCTCCTCCATCCTCCACCTTGCGTCTCGTCACGTCTTGTTTTCGATCGTGGGGAGAACAGGAATAGCGTTCGTCCCGTGGGCACGAGACGAACCAGGCGCACGACAGGTCAAGGCGGGGGCTTTCTGTCGCTAACGGAGTTACGTTACGAGACTCTTTCGTAACATTCCTTCCGGGCGTTGGGGCTGCCACGGTAACGGTTACTATGAGAACTAAGGCGCAAAGTTGACCGACGAGTCACAGGGGCACAGAGAAGAAGTGCGGTGAGCGCAGGTCCGTGAGCCCGTCACAAAGCTAAGGTTCGATCCCTCGGACCCCCTGAACCTGGGGTCCCCCACCTATCTCCCCCCGTGACCTCATTATTAGGGCTACGGATTACTCAAAAAAATAAATCAAACATCTCCCGTGGCTGCCCCCCATTCGCATATCAGGTGACCCTAAACAGGGTCACGACCCCAAGAGGGATCATGACCCCAAAGTGGGGAAACCCGTCTCCACGTGGGGAGGTGACGGTAAAGGAGACGAAACGTTGACGCATCTCTCTCTCTCTCTCTCTCTCTCTCTCTCTCTCTCTCCCTCTCCCTCTCTCTCCCTCTCTCTCCCTCCCTCTCTCCCTCCCCTCCCTCCCCTCCCTCCCCTCCCTCCCCTCCCTCCCTCCCCTCCCCCCCCCCCCCCCCCCCCCCAGGCGGTGTGCGACTGCATCCCCCCGGCGCTCTTCGACGCCATCACGTGGCTGGGCTACTGCAACAGCACAATGAACCCCATCATCTACCCGCTCTTCATGCGGGACTTCAAGCGGGCGCTGGGCAAGCTGCTGCCCTGCTGCTTCTCTCGCTCGCCCCGCCGCCCCTCGCCCGCCCTCTCGCTCTCCCTGCGCAACTCGGGCGAGCACCGCGCGGCCGGCGACTCGCCCTCGCCGTCGTCGTCCCCGGACGCTGTGTCCGACCCCGCCCACCCGCCCGCCACCGCCACCGACGCCGTCAACCTGCTGGACGCCGCCGAGCACGCCGGGATAGAGCTGCCGCTGCTGCTGCCCAATCAGGTGGAGGCGCTGGACTGAGGGGGGGGCGGGGCCGCCCGAAGGTACCGGCTGAGGAACGCGTCGGGGGCCAGGTGGGGCCCGCACCGCACGCCTCGCCCTTCACTGGGCCTCATGGTTATATTCATCCAGTTAAGGAACAGCATTCGGATTATTAAGTTTCTCTCCGTCTCCTGTCCCCCCCTTTCCTCCTTCAGTGTGTGTGTGTGTGTGTGTGTGTGTGTGTGTGTGTGCGGTGACACTGATAGAAGAACTAGAGGAGAGTCTGGAGACCGGAATGGTCAAAAAGACCCCTGGCTCTGGACCAGGGCCCCCAGCAGGTCTGGACCGTCGACTGTGGACCAGGTCTCCGGCCCGGCTCCAGCGGGGACCGGATCTCGTCTGCAGCGTTCAGTACGGACCTGCAGCTCTCGGACGGCCGCCGCAGCGTTCGCCGGGGAGAGAGACGTCCGACACTCGACGGGGGAAACGTCCTTTCGAGTCGCCGCGATAAACCACGCTTTGGCTCGAGCCCCAGAGACGATAGCCAATCAGGATGCGGCGTTCGGTGTGTGGGCGACTCCTGTGTTTCCGAGTCCCCTCGATGGACGGGCTCTACAGCCTGGCGCGAGGCCCGGGATCCGGAGACACAGCGGGGCTCTTCACGTGGGAGGGAGACGCTTTCTCTCGTCCTTCGTCTATACCTCTCTGTGGTCAGACCGCTGATGGCGGCGGTGTGGTTCCTGTGTGGGTTTGAAGCAGAGGTTGTGGGGTGCAGGGATTGGGGGTTGGTGACCCCCAGAAGGCCCACAACTGGATCCAGGAGGGGATGGACGATGGGGGAACGCTGAAACACCCGCAGGGAGAACTGCAGGCGCTTTCCTCGCGCTGAGACGTTTTGCAAACAAACCCGTAACCAGTGACAGTGACAGTGACTCAGTCTCTCTCTCTCTCTCTCGTAACAAAACACCCCGAGAGGCTTTTAATTGTAGCAGTGTCAGAGAACATGTAGTCAACCGAAATATTAACACGGCGCCATTCCATCTGCGAGTGACACATTATTATTATTATCATCATTTGGTTTTTTTGGACGAAAAAGAAAAGAAAAAAAGAAAATCACTTCACTAGTCAAACTGAAATGGGTGTCAACAGTGTGGTTATGGTTTGGCAGAAGCAACCATTGGTTTAGAAGTCTGCGATCGATTCACACGCATTCATTCATTCTTTGTTTTCCTCCTTCAGTCGTTGGATCCCCAGTCTATAAAAAATGACTCGAGAAAAAAAAAGTGTCACTAGAACAATTAAAAAACCTCTTTAAATCAACGTAATGTTAGGCTAGTGGCTTGTCTGGGTGGCTAGACACTGGCCTGTTACAAAGCAATACACACATTCACATTATGGGGTGGGGGGGGTCGGCGGAACAACAAGCAGTACTAATGGGACATACACTGGTTCGGAATAAATAAAGAATGTCAACTCCTTGAAACTTCCCCGACCGAATCGCTCGCTCACCGACGACACGACACGAAATGATTGCAAAAACAAGCATTTGATTGCAGCGGTAATTTCCATGGCAACCGAACCACCAGATGGGATAATATTCTGGGATGGCGATGGCACCTGCGGCGTCGCCTGCGTTAAATTGAGCAGAATATTCCGTGGATAATTTGAACATCATCTGCTCCACCGGTCGCTCGGCTCCGAGGAGAATACACAAACACACACATCGCTCGACACTGGCGGGTCCTCACCAGACACTGGCCAGCCGGTTAAAAAGCCATAATGACTTAAAATCTAAATGATAATCTAATCTAAATGCCATACTGATAATGACTAGCAGCGGGCGGGGGGGGTGTCTGAGTCCAGGGCGAGATGGCAGCGTCCCTCCCGTGAGTTTGTAGCGTAACAGAAAAAAAGCGAGAAAACAAAGCATTTCCTGTCACGTGTTCGGTTTGCCCGCCCCCTCCCCCCGCTTGACGTGTTTGCTCTGGGGGGTCCAGGGGGCGTCGTCCCACCCCCAGGACAGGTGCCCTCCGTCCTCGGCGGGACTGTCCGGGGCCCGGGGGCCGGTCGGAGGCGGGGTGCGGGAGACCCCGGGGCGATGGTCGCCGGCGTCGTCGTCGTCGTCGTCGAGGGACGCCAGGAGGTCCGAGATGTCAGGGATGTCCCAGCCGTCGCCCGCCTCCTCCTGTCCCTCCCCCTCCGTCTCCCTCTCTCCCTCCCCCGTCTCCCTCTCTCCCCCCCCCTCCGTCTCCCTCTCTCCCCCCCCCTCCGTCTCCCTCTCTCCCTCCCCCTCCGTCTCCCTCTCTCCCTCCCCCTCCGTCTCCCTCTCTCCCCCCCCCTCCGTCTCCCTCTCTCCCTCCCCCTCCGTCTCCCTCTCTCCCCCCCCCTCCGTCTCCCTCTCTCCCTCCCCCTCCGTCTCCCTCTCTCCCCCCCCCTCCGTCTCCCTCTCTCCCTCCCCCTCCGTCTCCTCCCTCTCCCTGGTGGCGCTGGGGTGGCTGCCCGGAGGCTGGGAGTCTGCGAGGGTGGAGGGGTCAGGGTGGTCCGTCTCTCTTATAGTGACCGAGTTCAGGGGCCCGAAGGAGGCAGAGGCCCCGGGGGCCTCGCGGGTCGGCACGCCAACTGCCACCAGGATGGTGTCCATCTGCTTCATGTAGTCCAGGTGACCTTTGACCTGGGGAACACATGCGCAGAACCCTTTATGTCGGAGCCTCATCACAACCGCGTGGTTGTTAATCCGCTGTGTTTGAATCAGTTAAATCAAGTTCTTGTCTGCTGCGTGTCGCGGCCTGATGTACGTCGCGGGGCTTCGGGGAGGAACAGCCAAACACCGACCTGGTTCTACTGATTCTAGCGCCACAGAAGTCGGGACCGCCGAAGGTCAACTGGCGTTCCCTCGTTCACAAGAGTGGCTCTCAAAGGACTGGGGAGAAGGTCGTACCTGGTTGGGAACTGAAGACCAGCATTGGCCCTTCTGTTGGTCTCTGTTTTACCTGACATGTTAAACGTGACCCCGGTCGAGCTGTGGAATCGAAGCCCTCTCGTAATAAAAGGTCCATCATTTGATAACAGGCCATGTGTGTCACTCGTCTGTGTGTCTTGGTTGGATAAAGAGAAGCCCAGCTCCAGTTCTGCTGAGCTGCTGATTGATACACACCACACACACTTCGGTTAATTTAACAAAAGGAAAAAAAGGATCTGTAAATAAAACTGGTGGAGCATTGGAGACACAAACGTTGACGAGGACTAGAGGGCTACATTGAAATATTTTTTTATTTCTAGAAAGCTCTGATAATACTGAACGCGGGTTTTTTTACACATCAAATTCGTCTCCTAAATCAATGTTATAAAGTCGCACTCTAATTTGGTTTAGTGAAATCCGAAATCCGGTTCAGTTTTGCCATCCAGAGAGAATACTCTCTAAGTGCTCCCTCAGTCATGACTAGATAATAATAGACCACAGCGTTTTGCCGCCACACAAAAGTGCTGCAGTGTTTTCCCATTCTCCGTGATTTAGAGTCAAGAGTTATTTAGTCACAGCTTCACTCCCGGAGCGATTCAAAACGCAATCGCTTTGGATTCCCCTCTGTTCCGCCATCCATCTTAAAACCTGCGCCCCGACAGGGCGGCAGAAGGAGGTAGACCGCGTTGGCTGGTAACAGGAAGGATGCTAGTTCGATGTGCCGAGGTGTCCCTGAGCAAGACACCTCACCCTGACTGCTCCCGACGAGCTGGCTGTCGCCCTGCGTGGTTGTCACCGCCGTCGGTGTGTGAAGGTGTGCATGAATGGGTGAATGTGAGGCGATATCATACAGCGCTTTGAGTGGCCGCTAGTTAGAAAAGCGCTGTATTAATGCAGTCCATTAAAGGTTGTATCAGTATGCATCAGATTCTAGGCCGAAACATAAATTAGCACATTCATCTGATCTTTCCTCTCTATCCGCCCGACCCTTAAGCAGGCCGTCAAAAAACCCCGTCTCTGTAGGCAACCTATGCTCCGAGATTGTACACAAAAACAAATGGTACTACCAACCTCTCAACCACTCCCAAAATAAATAGTATTCCAACCAATCACCGACAAAGGGTGGGTGTTGTGGGGTTTTGCGCTGCGTTCATGAACGTTTTTACTGGATGCACGAACCACGGAAGGGAGGGGCGAGCTGGCTCTGTTGGTTTGGGATCTCGCTTCAAATACCAGCAGAAGACACGTGACCCAACATGGCTGAGACAACCTTTAAGGACTCACCACCGAGGACAGGTCCACGTTGATGACGCGCTGGTCGTTGAGCTCCACGGGCTGCAGTCCCGCCACCGACATCTGCGCCGCAGAGCTGCGGTACAGGAAGCCCAGCAGCCAGTCGCCCCTGATGGAGGCACAAGGTGGGAAAACCACAACATCACCACGACATCACCGCGACGTCACCGCGACGTCACTGTGACATCACCACGACATCAACGCGACATCACCGCGACATCACCGCGACATCAACGCGACATCAACGCGACATCACCGCGACATCACCGCGACGTCACCGTGACATCACCATGACATCACCGCGACATCATCGCGACATCACCGTGACATCACCGTGACATCACCATGACGTCACCACGACGTCACCACGACATCACATGGCATGACTCGTGGCTAACTGGTAGGGCTGGGCGATTAATCAAACTTTGATCGCGATTTCGATTTTAGCGTCAAACGATCACAAAACTAATATAATCAAGGTTTCTATTGTTTCTACGATTATTTGTATTTAATGTTTTAAAGAAAGTGCAGACCAGCTGGGTACATATCTGTACATTATTTTAGATTTGAACATTTTGTGTATTTCTTTAGAGCGAAATTTCAAAGTTCTCAGTTACAAAGTGTTTTTTGGGTCATGCTGAATACATAAATCATGTTTACAAACTCAAAAAGAATCTTTTGAATAATCGTGATTTCCACATTGACCAAAATAAGCGTGATTATGATTCCTGCTAACTGGCCCACTGCATTCCCTAAAACACGCCGGTACGACATGTCGTGGGGTTTGAAACGTGCAGCTCATCACACTTTAGCCCACGCTTTTATTCAAAGCAGCGCACGTTGAGTTCAGATACACGTCATTATTTAAATATTCACTAATATATATTTGATGTTTTCTCTTCTAACTCGTCCATCCTCCATGGCTGTAAACAGATGTCGATGTATTTATCTTTATCTTACTGATACACTGCCTGATAGGCGCTGCTAGACCCCAAAATCCCTCACGGGATTTACTCAGCGTTATCTTATCTTATCTTGAGGAGCCTGCAGACTAAGGCCCCGCCCACACGGAGCCGATTTTTTGGTGAAACGGCACAAGTCTTGTGCGTTTCGGCCGACCGTCCAGACGGAGCCGGCGAATCCGGTGGCCGAAACCGCACATTTCTGAAGCCACCCTCGGAGGTGGTTCCAGATCTATCCGGATCTATGCGGTTTTCGTGTTAGGATTCGTGCGGACGCCCTGAAACACAGACGATGACGTCATCAGCCCCCCACCAGCTGGGGGACGTCAGAGTTGCGTTGAATTTTTTATTCATCATTTTATTTGTATTCTTTTTGTCGCTTTAAATAAAGCCCCTTGATACATGTATTTACTAACTGTACATTAAAAAGTATTTCCTCTCAATTTAAAAAGGTGACCGTATGTTTGTACCCAGCGCGCAGGCTTGATGCGCTCCACGTTCCTCTGTGGAGAACCGGTGCCTTGAACATGTTACCACAGCGTTCCTACAGCCCGACGCGGTGACGCAATGACCCCGTCTTTACGGAGATATTCCTGCACCGCATGAAACCAAACCGGGTCGTTTTCGCCCGTTTGGGCGGGGCCTAGGATCGGGGTCTGGGGGTCCTGAACGGGGGGGGGGGGGTCTTACCGGCAGTAGCCGTTGACGATCTTCCCGGCGACTACCCTGCTGATCCGCTCCCAGGCCTTCTCCGAGCCGTCCACCGGGGCCCCCAAGAGCACCACATCCTCCACCATACCCTCACTGCCTGCACGCACGCACGCGCACACAAACACGCACACACCGCACACGCACACACACACACACACACACACACACACACACAGGTCACCATCGGTCCACTAATAAGTAGCCAGAGGAATCAGAAGGAGAAGGTTGGAGGGCTTTCTACGATTTGTCAATTAATGGGAATATGTTATTTTTATAATATAATATAATACATGTATTCTTCAGAGTAACTGACCGAATATTGAAACAAACAATTTGTAGAAAAACTTCTTTGGGGGGAATTAAAACCATTTGAGCTGACAATTGTTATAATGGAAATCGAAATAGCGCGACTTAAAAATAATTAGTTTCTGTCACTACTACAAGCCAGCGGGTCCTGGCAGCAGAACACAGCCTCGTTGTACCTTTGTCGTTGGCCAGCTCCTGCAGACAGTAGTAGATGACTCTGGCCCCCAGGCTGAAGCCGATCAGACTCACCGGACGTTTCCCCTTCAAACACACGAGGAGAGCGTCACCAAGCAAGCTGCTTTAACCCTGATTGAGCTGAGCGGATTTGCAAAGGCACCGCCGTTCTGAGCAAAGAAATCAGAGCTATGTCAACACTGATAACGACATCTCAAGATTAGCCCGGGGTGAAACTATTTATCCTTCGCTCAAACCAGCCGGTTTGTTGGTTGGCAAGCTAGTGTGAGCACAGGCAACGTAGCTTCAGTTCCTACAGCTCACTACTAGGCGATGCTAGCAGCCTACAGCTACAGGGTATCTCTTCCTGGTCCAAGTGTGAACCAGAAAGCAACTCCACTCTGACACAGCGTAGCTCCACACTGATGTAACCACGATGCCCTCTTCGCTGGCTGACCTGTCCTCTCTCATTACAACAAGGCCTACACGCAGCCATGAATGAATGCAGTGCATGCAGTCTCTAGGTAAAGGTAGCACAGGTCGGTGCATTAGCTTCAGGTGTGTCTGAGGGCGTAATAGCAACCTCTGTGTATAATAATAATGATAATAAGCGGGCGCTGTTGTGTTGGTGTGTTCTTCGGCGGGCCTTTGTACTGCTATAGCGGTGCGATTACGTAAAGGGGACATATTACACCGCCAGGTGTGAGTGTGATTCGCCGTTATAAGCCGTTTTGAAAATCGGCCTCTTCTGACATCACAGGTGGGCGTGTCCACCCCTAGACGTACGACGGATAGATGAGCAACGTTTCCTACAGTCCACTGGGTAGGCCGGTACACCGATCTATCCAGCGCACATCTAGGTGGACACGCCCACTTGTGATGTCAGAAGAGGCAGATTTTCATCCCCTTCAGACGGGTCCTGCGTTCGGTAGCCCTGCGGGTGGCGGCCTACCTGCCGTCGGCTCTGCAGCACCTGGGCCAGGTGCTTGCCCACCTCAGCAGAGCGGCTCAGACACACGCACCACGGGTGGTCGATGACGGACGCCGCCGCCAGCAGGCCGGCCGGCCAGGTCAGCGCCGTCACGATGCCTGCTCAGGGGAAACGGGCGGCGGGTCAGAGCCGGGCGCCGGAGCAGAGCTTCACAGCGTAACATTAAAGCGTAGCATTGTAGCTTAACATCGTATTGTGTCATTGTGGCCTAGCATTGTAGCTTAGCATTGTAGAATAACATTGTAGCTTAACATCATATTGTATCATTGTGGCCTAGCATTGTAGCTTAGCATCGTAGAATAACATTGTAGCTTAACATCATATTGTATCATTGTAGCCTAGCATTGTAGCTTAGCATTGTAGAATAACATTGTAGCTTAACATCGTATTGTATCATTGTGGCCTAGCATTGTAGCTTAGCATTGTAGAATAACATTGTAGCTTAACATCATATTGTATCATTGTGGCCTAGCATTGTAGCTTAGCATCGTAGAATAACATTGTAGCTTAACATCATATTGTATCATTGTGGCCTAGCATTGTAGCTTAGCATCGTAGAATAACATTGTAGCTTAACATCATATTGTATCATTGTGGCCTAGCATTGTAGCTTAGCATCGTAGAATAACATTGTAGCTTAACATCATATTGTATCATTGTAGCCTAGCATTGTAGCTTAGCATTGTAGAATAACATTGTAGCTTAACATCGTATTGTATCATTGTGGCCTAGCATTGTAGCTTAGCATTGTAGAATAACATTGTAGCTTAACATCGTATTGTATCATTGTAGCCTAGCATTGTAGCTTAGCATTGTAGAATAACATTGTAGCTTAACATCGTATTGTATCATTGTAGCCTAGCATTGTAGCTTAGCATTGTAGAATAACATTGTAGCTTAACATCATATTGTATCATTGTAGCTTAGCATTGTAGCTTAGCATTGTAGAATAACGTTGTAGCTTCACATCATATTGTAACATTGAAGCGTAACATTGTAGCTTAGCATTGTAGAATAACATTGTAGTTTAACATATTGTAACATTGTAGCGTAACATTGTAGTTTAGCATTGTAGAATAACATTGTAGCATAGCATTGTAGCATAACGTTAGAGTGTAGCATCATAGTGTAACATTGGAGTGTAACATTGTAGCTTAACATTTCTACATAGCATTGTAGCGTAACATAAGAGTAACATTGTGGGGTAACATTGTAGGGTAGCGTTTTAGCTGAACATTGTAGCGTAACATTGTAGCATAGCATGGAAGCGTAGCATTGTAGCATAGCACGGAAGCGTAGCATTGTAGCGTAAAATGTGTTCAATTTCGTTTCGATCGCAATAATGACAAACATAAAAAGCGTTATCCTCTCGAACGCAGAAGTACATTTTACAGTAGACCAGAGCCCTAGCTTGACGCCCCAACCACTAGCGCCTCGTAGCCCAGCGCGTCCGCGGCTCCACCCACCTGACAGGATGGTGTACTTCAGGGCCTCCTGGGCAACCATGCCGACCAGCCCGTCCAGCAGAGAGGCCATGGCCGAGCCCAGGTCCCGCAGGAAGCGAGACTCCCACACCAGGCAGTACTGCTCCCCACACTCCCCCAGGCTGCTCCACGGAGCCTGGAAGGAACCTGGAGGAGGAGGAGGAGGGGGGGGAGGAGGAGGAGGTGGAGGAGGAGGAGGGAGAGGAGGAGGAGGAGGGGGAGGAGGAGGGAGAGGAGGAGGAGGAGGGAGAGGAGGAGGAGGTGGGGAGGAGGAGGGAGGGAGGAGGGAGAGGAGGAGGAGGGAGAGGAGGAGGGGGGGAGGAGGAGGGAGAGGAGGAGGAGGAGGGGGGGAGGAGGAGGAGGGAGGGAGGAGAAGGTGGAGGAGGAGAAGGGGGAGGGAGGAGGAGGAAGAGGAGCAGGAGTTGAAGGAGGGGGAGGTGGTGGAGGAGGGAGGAGGGAGGAGAAGGAGGAGGAGCAGGAGTTGGAGGAGGGGGGAAGGAGGAGGAGGTGGTGAAGGAGGAGGAGGAGGGGGAGGAGGAGGAGGAGGAGGAGGAGGTGGTTCAGGGGCGACAGGGGATCATTGTTCAATGGCAACAGTCCAAGAGGGAGAAAAACTATCAAGTATAAATAGAAAGTCACTGAACAAACAAATTATAATAATTGTGATGAACGTGATGTGGGGGAGGAGATGGGGGAGAGAAGCTGGTTGTTTGGGGGGGGGGGGGAGAATAGGAGATGGAGGGAGGGGGGAGAGGAGGAGATGGAGGGAGGGGGGAGAGGAGGAGATGGAGGCGGGGGGAAAGGAGGTTGTGCATAGGGGATGGGACGGGGGTCCATTTGCCAGGGGGACGAAGGGCCAGAGATCCACTTGTGTCTAAAGTGGTTCTCGGCATCGAGTATTTCAAAGAGGGCACCTGTGTTTACGCCGACAACCACCGCAATTACCGCTGGGCTGTGTAAAAGTGGTTTGTTTTGCCGGAAGACAGCGAGGGTATACTGCGGTTGGAGGGATTAGGGTGCAAGTGGGGGAGGTAAGTGGATGGGTGTTTATCCCCGTACACATGTAGATGCATTCCTCATTGGGCGATTGGTAGTAAATATTTACAATAAAAAAAAAAAGGTACGATTCGATGGCTATTATTTGTGTGTCATCCAAGCTCAGATATCAGCTTTTAGTCAGTGAAGTGCACTGTGAGAATATCTGTTGTCTGAGCCGGGAGAGAAGCCCTGATAAGAAAGGAGCCGGAAATGGCTTATTTGGCTCTAAGTCAATTTAGCTAATTTCTGACCAATAAGGGCCTTTCTTACAGGATTAGTTCCCTGATGGGAATCCATTTGCCAGCAACACTGCACAATTGGGGAGAAACGGGGACATTTAGCTGGGTTGTTTAGTGTCAAATCTCTCTCTCTCTCTCTCTCTCTCTCTCTCTCTCTCTCTCTCTCTCTCTCTCTCTCTCTCTCTCTCTCTCTCTCTCTCTCTCTCTCTCTCTCTCTCTCTCTCTCTCTCTCTCTCTCTCTCTCTCTCTCTCTCTCTCTCTCTCTCTCTCTCTCTCTCTCAGGACTTACTGAACTTGCCCCCACACAGCCAGCCGGTCACTGCGATGGTCAGGTGGAGGTGTTTCCCTGAGCTGAGAGGCAGGAACTCAAACTCCTCGATCGCACCGATGCACTTGTTCATCTTGTATCCTGCAGACAGAGGAATGCAAACAAGAGGTTGAGGTGATTACACACCTCAAGAGAGAGGCAGTGAGAGAGAGAGAGAGGCAGTGTGAGAGAGAGAGATAGAGGCAGTGAGAGAGAGAGAGAGGCAGTGAGAGAGAGAGGCAGTGAGAGAAAGAGAGAGACACACAGACAGACAGATAGGGACAGAGAGGAAGTGAGAAAGAGAGAGAGGCAGTGAGAAAGAGAGAGAGGCAGTGAGAGAGAGAGAGAGAGGGACGGACCGAGAGAGACGGGCCGAGAGAGACAAAGAGAGAGAGAGTACAGAGGCTCCAGGGCCCGCACTTCAGGGACACAATCACAACCGACGTAACGGATTCAGACTCCGTAAACGGGCTGCGTCCATGAAGTGCTTTCCAACACCCGTGGCTCTCTGAGCACTCTGCAGGTGGACCGCCACCCACACACCTGGCCCGGGGTCAGCCCTGGTGTTCCACAGCGGTTAACTCAAGTACCTCCTCCACACCCCCACACACGAACCGGCAGGCCCCCCCCCGGTCGAGGGGACGGAGCTCAGCCTGCAGTCATCCCCCAACGCGGCGGTCCCCCCCGATGTAGTTTTGTCATCACCAACACCTTTGTCATCCCCTTAACATGTTGATAATCCCTCTTCTACAGTCCATGTCTTCCCTGACGTCCGAGTCATCACCGACATGTATGTCCTCTCCATTACGTGAAGATCATCCCTCTGAAGTCTATGACATAGTCTGTCCCGCCCCCCCCAGACTCACCGGTCAGTCCCGCCCACCCCAGACTCACCGGTCAGTCCCGCCCCCCCTTCAGACTCACTGGTCAGTCCCCGCCCCCCCCAGACTCACTGCTCAGTCCCCGCCCCCCCCTTCAGACTCACCGGTCAGTCCCCGCCCCCCCCAGACTCACCGGTCAGTCCCGCCCTTCAGACTCACCGGTCAGTCCCGCCCACCCCAGACTCACCGGTCAGTCCCGCCCCCCCCAGGCTCACCGGTCAGTCCCGCCCCCTTCAGACTCACCGCTCAGCCCCTCCCCAGACTCACCGGTCAGTCCCACCCCAGACTCACCGGTCAGTCCCGCCCCCTTCAGACTCACCGGTCAGTCCCGCCCCCAGACTCACCGGTCAGTCCCGCCCCCTTCAGACTCACCGGTCAGTCCTGCCCCCCCAGACTCACCGGTCAGTCCCTCCCCCAGACTCACCGGTCAGCCCCTCCCCCCCAGACTCACCGGTCAGTCCCTCCCCCAGACTCACCGGTCAGCCCCTCCCCCAGACTCACCGGTCAGTCCCGCCCCCCCCTTCAGACTCACTGGTCAGTCCCGCCCCCCCCAGACTCACTGCTCAGTCCCGCCCCCCCTTCAGACTCACCGGTCAGTCCCGCCCCCCCCAGACTCACCGGTCAGTCCCGCCCTTCAGACTCACCGGTCAGTCCCGCCCACCCCAGACTCACCGGTCAGTCCCGCCCCCCCAGGCTCACCGGTCAGTCCCGCCCCCTTCAGACTCACCGCTCAGCCCCTCCCCAGACTCACCGGTCAGTCCCACCCCAGACTCACCGGTCAGTCCCGCCCCCTTCAGACTCACCGGTCAGTCCCGCCCCCAGACTCACCGGTCAGTCCCGCCCCCTTCAGACTCACCGGTCAGTCCTGCCCCCCCAGACTCACCGGTCAGTCCCTCCCCCAGACTCACCGGTCAGCCCCTCCCCCCCAGACTCACCGGTCAGTCCCTCCCCCAGACTCACCGGTCAGCCCCTCCCCCCCAGACTCACCGGTCAGTCCCGCCCCAGACTCACCGGTCAGTCCCGCCCCCTTCAGACTCACCGGTCAGTCCTGCCCCCCCAGACTCACCGGTCAGCCCCTCCCCCCCAGACTCACCGGTCAGTCCCGCCCCCAGACTCACCGGTCAGTCCCGCCCCAGACTCACCGGTCAGTCCTGCCCCCGCCGCCCCGAACAGGGAGCCCATGATGACGATGCCGGTGGCCGAGCCCAGAGCAGCCACCCCCCCGGCGCCCAGGACGGCGCTGGCCCCCGCCGCCACCAGGGGGGCGGCCAGCCCCCCGGTCACACCTGGCAGGGAGCAGAGACACAAGTCAGTGTTAGCGGACGGGGGTTCGAACGCACCCCATCAAATGTTGGGGGTCACTTAGAAGATCTTTTTTTATGCCGATTTTTTTTCTTCATATGTCATAACGGACATGAAGATTTTTATTTATTTTTTTACAACATTTCACATATTCGTATATAAAATATTACTCCTATTTGATACAATATTTTGACCCAAAAAAAGGGTAATGTTGTCCATCAAATAATGAGCACAGACACCTTCCCACCCCAAACCACCCGTCCCAGCTTCTCCCTTTAAGTCCAGATCTTCCCCAGAATGACTATTGAAGTGTTTGTCCAAAGAAGGATTACAGAAGGAGCATATACAGTTAAGCACAATGTTTCAAATTTTTTTAAAGAAAAGCACCGTTTTTTTCCAGTGAAGATTACATTAACTGAATCAGAAATACAGTCTAGACATTGTTAATGTGGTAAATGACTATTCTAACTGGAAACGGCGGCTCCTTAATGGAATATCTCCGTAGGTGTACAAAGGCCCATCTCCAGCAAAACATCCCTCCTGTGTTCTAACGGTACATTGTTTAGCTAATCGTGTCAAAAGCCTCATTGATGATTAGAAAACACTTATGTTAGTACAGGTGAAAACAGGTCGACCATGTGGGGCCCTAAACTCGTTTGACATTGGAAAGTACAGAGGGGCAGGTGTCATTCGTACCTGAGACACGCCCACTGCCCTCCACACACATCAATACCTAAACCAGGGGTCTCAAACTCGCGGCCCGGGGGCCAATTGAGGCCCGCGGGATGATATTTTGTTGCCCCCTACTTGACTTCAAAGTTTAGTGTTAGTGCGGCCCGGGCGTTGTTGTCAAACGCACATTTTTGCTTAGTGGCTTGCCACGCTTTTTTATCACTTGTGGTAGGGTGACCAGACAGTTCTAATTTTGAGTTGCGTGTCCTGAGTCCCGACAAAAGCCAAAGGACGCTAAAATGTCCCGGTTACCACCAACCACTATGAAATGTCCCCTGTTGTCAGCGATCACATAGCCAATGTGATCTAATGATAAGCCGATCATTATCTTAGATTGGGTCAGTTGTGCTCCTTTTTTCTGTGGAATAATTGATGCGGCCCAGCCCAACCCGGACTCTACCTCCGGCGGCCCCCAGGTAAGTTGAGTTTGAGGCCCCTGACCTAAACCCACTCCACTTGTTCATCATAACGGACTCAACCACGTCTGTTCATTCATTCACAGCGCCGCCCGTTCGTGACTCATTATCGTCCCCATGCAGACAGTGAGTCACAAACACCCATCTTCACAGAGGTTAAAAATAATGTGGCTGTCCGTATCCCTCCCGTGGGCGGCTTGCTAAACCGTGTGCCGGATATCAGAGACACCGACCCGGGCTGTGCCCTTTAAAACAGACGTCCAACGGGGTCGCGGCATCACGCCACACGTCAGTGTGGATCAGAGCGATCGCCCAAACCCAACTCACCAATCACGGTGCCTCCGCCCACGGTGGCCAGGCCAATCAGGAGGTAGCGCCGCAGCTTGCGTCCTCTCTCCTTCCTCTTGCGGCGCGATGACTCCTCTCTAATGCATGCAGAGAGACGGAGACAGAACATGTGAGAGTAGGAAGGAGACAGGGCCTATCTGGAGCGGAGGCTCACAGCCGGTAAACAGCCGGCACAAGGGGCTGCTTGTTCCCAGCCCGTCCTCCCATAAACCCCCGCGCCTCCGTGGAAGCACATGAGGCCAGCTCCGCACGCACGCCACTCGCCGCTGGGTGAATCAGCCTTCAGTCGTACCGGCGGTAAAGCTGGATGCAGGTGAGGCTTAGAGAGAACTCCTACGTCATCTCCCTGACATGTTTATCATCCGTCTAAAGCCGATGTCCTCCCGAACATCCGAGTCATCCCCAACACGTTTGTCATTCCCCATTACATGTAGATCACCCCGCTGAAGACTCTTGTCATCTCCCACCTCCCTCTGAAGTCTCTGTCATCTCCAACATCCATCTGAAGTCTGTGTCATCACCAACCTCCCTCTGAAGTCTCTGTCATCCTCAACATCTCTCTAAAGTCTCTCTTCCCCAACATCCAGGTCATCACCAAAACTGTTGTCATTCCCCATTACATGTAGATCATCCCTCTGAAGTCTCTGTTATCTCCAACTTCCCTCTAGTCTAAAGTCTCCAACCTCCCTCTGAAGTCTCTGTCATCTCCAACATCCATCTGAAGTCTGTGTCATCTCCACCATCGCTCTAAAGTCTCTCTCTTCCCGAACATCCAGGTCATCACCAAAACGGTTGTCATCCCCGTGACATGGTGATTGTCCTCGTACGTCATTCTTATAATCTTTGCGCCGCTCATCCGATGTGGTAGACAGCCTCGAGCCGTACCGGCGATAAAGGCGGATGCGGGTGATATTCAGAGACAGCGGAGCCCACACACGGGACACACACACACACACACACGGGACACACACACACACACACACACACGAAACAGGGAAGAGGCTGCGTGCTCTGAGACGGCCCTGCTGGGAGCGCTGGGAATGTGGGACGACATGCGGGAACGTTTCAGCCGGGAAACAAAAAAACTACTTACAGTTGAAGGGAGTCCTACATTAGGCAGCCGCAAAAAGAGAGAGACACACACACACACACACACACACACACACACACACACACACACACACACACACACACCAGTATCAATGGAAGATACAGACCCGCTCACATCTCACACCGCCATCTCATGGATCCTAACAATCATCAGACTCACTGCTCTGCCCCCCCCCCCCCTTCCAGCCCCCCCTCTCTTACTCGCTCTCCTCCCCCCCCTCGGTCAGCGTCTCCCCCAGCGTCTCCTCGAACTCCTCCAGCCGTCGGGGGGCGACCCGGAGCAGGGAGCAGACGTGGCGGATCAGGACCCGGGAGCGAGCGTCGTACTGCCCTGAGGACACACAGAACCGGGGGGGGGGGGGGGGGATAGAGAGTTGGAGATTACCTCTGTGTTGTGACGAAGACGTAGGTGTTATGGGGCTGACGTAGGTGCTGGAGAATACAGGTTTTTGGGCGGAGGGCATCTGTGTTGGGGATGACGTGTCTTGGGAATGATGAGATGTGTCTTGGGAATGATGAGATGTGTCTTGGGAATGATGAGATGTGTCTTGGGAATGATGAGATGTGTCTTGGGAATGATGAGATGTGTCTTAGGAATGATGAGATGCGTCTTGGGAATGACGAGATGTGTCTTGGGAATGATGAGATTTGCCTTGGGAATGATGAGATGCGTCTTGGGAATGATGAGATGTGTCTTGGGAATGATGACATGTGTCTTGGGAATGATGAGATGTGTCTTGGGAATGATGAGATTGGCCTTGGGAATGATGAGATTTGCCTTGGGAATGATGAGATGTGTCTTGGGAATGATGAGATGTGTCTTGGGAATGATGAGATTGGCCTTGGGAATGATGAGATGTGTCTTGGGAATGATGAGATTGGCCTTGGGAATGATGAGATTTGCCTTGGGAATGATGAGATGTGTCTTGGGAATGATGAGATGCGTCTTGGGAATGATGAGATGTGTCTTAGGAATGATGAGATGTGTCTTAGGAATGATGAGATGTATCTTGGGAATGATGAGATGTGTCTTGGGAATGATGAGATTGGCCTTGGGAATGATGAGATGTGTCTTGGGAATGATGAGATGCGTCTTGGGAATGATGAGATGTGTCTTAGGAATGATGAGATGCGTCTTGGGAATGATGAGATGTGTCTTGGGAATGATGAGATGCGTCTTGGGAATGATGAGATGTGTCTTAGGAATGATGAGATGTGTGCGGTGAATGACATGCATGTTGGAGGATGATGACACGTGTGTTTCGGGGACGACATCTTCTCAAAAAGTGAACGTTTTCCATTTGAACAAAGAGCTTACCGTCCTTGACAGAGAAAGTCACCAGGTCCTGAGGAGAAGAGAAAGGCGGCTTTAAGTTCACACAGAGGCTCCAGCAGACAGTCTGCTCCCCGTGAATAGCTCCAGGATAATAGAACTCTAATAGAACACGTTCATAAAGCCCTCTGTACCCGACCCGAACTCAAAGCTAGACAGAACCCATTCACTAAACATCAACGGGAAAAGGGTGCATATTAGCTTGCACATTCAATATATTTTTTAAATACATCACAGGACTCATTAGACGCATTAAAGAACGACAAATGAACAAAAAGGGAAGCGCGAGTTCCGTCCCAAGTGGGACAGACAGACAGACAGACAGACAGATAGACAGACAGAGATACACACACACACACACGCACAAACACAAACACACACACAGGCAGGCAGGCAGAGACAGAGAGACAGACAGACAGAGATACACACACACATGCACGCACGCAGGCAGGCAGGCAGGCAGGCAGGCAGGCAGACAGGCAGACAGACAGACAGCCTAGGGTACCTGTATGACGGGGGTGGCCCCCCCGGCCAGTAGGGGCTCCTCCAGCAGGATGGACAGGAAGGTGTCGGTCCCCTCAAACCCCAGGCCGGACAGGAAGGCGGCCATGACGGGCATCACCGACTCATCCAGGCCGAGCCAGACCACCAGGCCCTTCAGACACTGCTCCTGGAAGTCCCTGGGGGCACGCACACAGACACACAACACATGGTTACACAACTTATTACAACGGTCAACCAAACATGGTTACACAACTTATTATAACAGTCCACACAACATGGTTACACAACTTATTATAGCAGTCCACACAACATGGTTACACAACTTATACCAGTCCACACAACATGGTTACACTACTTATTATACCATTCCACACAACATGGTTACACAACTTATTACATCAGTCCACACAACATGGTTACACAACTTCTTATACCAGACCACACAACATGGTTACACTACTTATTATACCAGTACACACAACATGGTCACACTACTTATTAATTATTATAACAGTCAACACAACATGGATACACTACTTATTATCTAGTTTAGAGTGCCGTTTTCTGGTTGCAAACTCAACATTTCATGTACTTATTGTTTTTTGTACGTCCTTGCACTTAATAATAGTACTTAACATTGTGTAGCGTCTTAACCAAGCTATCTTTGTTGTATACGGGGAATGGGTTAACCGAGTGATTCTTAGTGCTTGGCACTTGGTTCTATGGACATCCTTACTTTACCGACAGTGAAATATTGTTTCTCTTTCTTCCGACAAATGTACTTATTGTAAGTCGCTTTGGATAAAAGCGTCTGCTAAATGCCCTGAATGTAAATGTACATGACCATGTCCTACCATGTATTTACTCACATAAGTACTGCTTTTAAGCGACGTAACGACATGCAACAACAGGTAGTTGTGGTGATGTGGTGTCTTTATGGAGCAGCATGTGTCTTCACAGTTCGGTGAGGGTGAGGGTTCATTTGGAGGGTGAGGGGTTGAGGTTAGGAGGTGGTGCCAGTGTGATCGTTATTGATCACAGTGTGATCAATTTAACAATGTAACACTGTGATTGATCACAGTGTGATCAATAACGTGTGTGTTTGGAGTGCTAACTCTTGACCGCCGAATACAACTGTGCCTCCACAGCAAACTTTTGGGTTACCGATGTTAGTGACGTAGTTGTTAAGCTACCTGACAGTCTTACTTTTCGAACACTATTTATGATACAGACTTGTTGTAACGGACCCGGGACTCTTGATAATAACTACAATATCAAAGGGATCATATGTGGGAGCCTGACAGGTGCTCTCTCGCCTCACCGGTTCCCGGGGCCGCGGAACAGCCGGCCCAGGGAGACTCCGCACAGCCCCGCCAGGGCGAACCGACCCGGCTCCGACAGCGACCTGCCGAACATCAGCGGCGGGCTTGGATCACCCGGACCCCCGGGACCCCGCGAACCCCCCGGATCTGTCAGGACGAAGACAAGTTCAAACCACGACTACGTTCTACGGATTCTAAGAACAGATCGTCACAAACATGCAGGACGTGAACTTCCTCCTGCTGTATCTGTGCTCGGGCACATGCCATACGGAGTAACGGAGAGTACTGTTGATATTTCTACATGTGTAACGCTTCTACTCCTGGGTGCACGTCACACAGAACCGTCGAGGTACCTGGGGTGAACTGTGCATCTGGATTTGACCCGTGTCTTGTCTCCATGTCTGTCGAGCAGTTTTTTATAAGAGCAGAGAGAGTGAAAGCTGCGGTCTGTAACTTATTTGGACTTTGTTTGTGCGCGGCCCCGTGACGCGGCGTCCACGTCTCCGTCGGCCGGGACGGGGCTACGTTCAAGACGGACACGTTCACCAAACATACAATACGCGGTTTAAAGGGCTGATACTGCGACTACATTGTTAAACTGTGGTGTTTATTAAATGATGAATATAATATAATTGCGTGGCATTATGTGGCCGATTTTGTCAAGAAATGTAGGGTATAATTTTGTCAAGAGACAAACTCAGCGCACTACTACCGTTAGCCAGCAGGTGGAAGTGGTTCATCTGTTATTTATCCTTGGCCCTGATATTGTAAAGCACAGAACATCTAGTTATTAACTTATTTCTTTTCTTTTTTTTGCTCAAGTAATTTCACGCGACACGTTATAGTCATAGTCAGTTATGTATTGGCATGATCTTTTAAGTTTCATTTCTTTATTTACATGCGTACATTTAGTTGGACAGATGCACATTTTTCCATCGTTGGTTTTGCACATATTCAAAACAAATTCTATTGCCTCTGTTCTTTAGAATGGACCGTAGAATGGTGCTTATTTGCATAACGGATTCCCACGTTGGACGTGTATCAGGAGTCTCTTTTTGTTTTTGCTGATTATGATTTGCGTCAATAATTTACTTTCTCCGATGCTGCAAGTCGCAAACATCTTTTTTATCCAGAGCCCGCATGACAAGACACATGTTTATTTCAAGACTTTGCTGACAATTAATTTCTTAACGATGCTTCGGTTGGTGTCTGGGGCTCTCTCTCTCTCTCTCTCTCTCTTGCTCTCTCTCTCTCTCTCTCTCTCTCTCTCTCTCTCTTTTCATCTGACCTTACTCTACCACAGTGACCGCTATGCGAAGCAAACAGGAAAAGCGTGCGGGGGCGAATTGAAACTGTGTGTGTGTGTGTGTGTGTGTGTGTGTGTTTGTATTTGTGTCTCTGTGTTCTTTGGCTTTCGTGTGTGTGCATGTGTGTCTGTGTTTCTGCTTGCAAGTTGTGCTGGTTATGGTTGAGGGTGTGTGTGTGTGTGTGTGGCCCTATAAGTGCCTGGGCATGGGTGCGGCTATCTGTGTGTGTCTGTTTGTGTCTGCATGTTGTGCTGATGGCTGTGTGTGTGTGTGTGTGTGTATCTGCGTACATGTTGTGCTAGTGGTTTGCTATGGGGGTGTGTTTGTGTGTGTGTGTGCGTGTGTGTGTGTGTGTGGAGGGGTAGGCTTATGTTAGTACAACCTGAGTACTTTTATCAAAATAAGGAGCTAGCCCCGTTGTGGAGGAGCACGGCCTAGCATGTCCCTCCTGGCTTCCTGTTTACCGCCGGCCGCCTCTTCTCTCAGGCGTCCTGGACCCTGTTTAATGAAGACATGATGCAGCTTATGAACACATGATGACCTCTGCAGCTCAGGCCCTCATACCCCCCTAACCAAACCCTGAGTTACACCTCTTATTAAATGTCCACACTTTACCTTCTGATTAAGCAGCATGAAGGCTATGACCTGCCCTTAAATGGAGCTTTCTCTGGGGGTAAAACCGCTGGAAAGAGCTGGGAAGGTACCTACGAGACACACTTTTTGTGTGTGTGTGTGCGTGTGTGTGTGCGTGTAAGGTGTGCATGTGTTGGTCTGTGTGTGTGTTTGTCCATGCATGTGTGTGTTTGTGTGTGTGTGTGTCTGTGTCGCTGTCAGTGTCTGTGGGTCGGTGTGGGCGTTTTTGTGTGTGTGTGTGTGTGTGTATGTGCGTGTGTGTGTGTACGTGTAAGCTGTGCATGTGTTCGTCTGTGTGTGTGTTTGTCCATGCATGTGTGTGTGTGTGCATGTGCGTGTGTGTGTGTACATGTAAGGTGTGCATGTGTTCGTCTGGGTGTGTGTTTGTCCATGCATGTGTGTGTGTGTGTTTGTCCGTGTGTGTGTGTGTGTTAAGGACAGTAGTGAGTGATTTGAGTCCTTTCTCCAGGTATGCGGTGACTTCACGGGAGATTCCGTGTGTGAGCGGCACATCCACATCTCATCCTCATTCTCCGTCCGGTGGGGGAAAGTCTGATGATATACATTCTCCCTGTGATACGACACAGGGCGGTTACCACGGTTACTGCACCACGGTTAATCACTGGCTGTTCCCTGATTACACAAAAGCTATTCTAGGCATGTTCAGGATTCATATATTTATACATGTACAGATTAAATAACATACAAACACATGAAATAACTTGCATTAGTGGACGCACCATTCTAATACTTTGGTTCAACACGTCCTCACTGCTGAGATGAATTGCCCAGGGACAGCGCTGTGATTGGTTAATAATTCATCTTAAAGAACCATATCACATGACACAGTTCATCCACACCTTAGTTACCACGACCTCCACCCCCCCCTCCATCCCTATCCCTCCACCCCACCCCTATAACTTTACCTGCACCCCCCCTCCCTCCCCGAGCCTCCTGTCTCTCCCCCTTCCCTCCTGTCTCCCCCCCTCCCTCCCCGAGCCTGTCTCTCCCCCCTCCCTCCTCTGTCTCCCCCCCCTCCCCCTCCCTCTCTGAGCTTGTCTTTCCCCCCTCCCTCCTGTCTCCCCCCCCCTCCCCCTCCCCGAGCCTCCTGTCTCTCCCCCCTCCCTCCTCTGTCTCCCCCCCTCCCCCTCCCTCCCCGAGCCTCCTGTCTCTCCCCCCTCCCTCCTCTGTCTCCCCCCCCTCCCCCTCCCTCCCCGAGCCTCCTGTCTCCCCCCCTCCCCCTCCCTCCCCGAGCCTCCTGTCTCTCCCCCCTCCCTCCTGTCTCCCCCCCCTCCCCCTCTCCCCCCTCCCTCCTGTCTCTCCCCCCTCCCTCCTCTGTCTCCCCCATCACTCACCCGTCCCCCGGGGCCACCATCTCTCTTCTTCTCTTTCTACTTTCTTTACCTTTTCTTTGCACCTTGCTCTGAGTGTGTGTCCAGTGTGTGTGTGTGTGTGTGCGTTTGTAAGTGTGTGTCTGTGTGCGTGTGTGTGTGTGCGTTTGTAAGTGTGTTCAGACTTACAATGGATTACTCATTGGGAGCAGACAGGCAGACAGTCAGGACCACTGCAGACAAGTTCAAACACAGCTCCCCCTCCCCCCACCTCCCCCAATCACCCCCATCTCCCCCCACCTTCCTCCAACTCCTCCTCCACCTCCTCCTCCCTCTCCCTCCTCCACCTCCTCTCTCCCGCCTACATCACCTACCTCTACCTCGCCCTCCTCCCCCACCACCTCCTCTACCTTCTCCTCCACTTCCTCACTCATCACCCCCCTCCTCCTCCTCCACCACTTTCTCCCCTCCTCCTCCTCCTCCTCCCCCACTTTCTCCCCTCCTCCTCCTCCTCCTCCTCCCCCCGTCTCCTCAAACTCCCTGAACGTCCTTCTGTAACGGTGTGTGTATGTTCAGGTGTGTCCAGGTGACAGTGTGTGTGTGTGGGGGGGGGGATGTACCTACCTGTGTGTTCCTTTGTGTGTGTGTGTGTGTGTGTGTGTGTGTGTGCGCTCAGTTTCAGAGAGGACAGAAAGTATGAGTCAGAGGAAGTCCTAGTCTAAGTGGATTATGCGTGTGTGTGTGTGGGTGTTTGTGCTTAGAGGGTCTGTGTGTGTGTGTGTGTGAGTGTAAGTGTGTATGTGTGCGTGTGTGTGTACGTGTGTGTGTGCGTGTGTGTGTACGTGTGTGTGTGTGCGTGTGCTTAGAGTGTCAGTGTGTGTGTGTGTGTGTGTGTACGTGTGTGTGTACGTGTGCGTGTGTGTGTGTGTGTGTGTGCAGTAAAGGAGGAATGGGCCCAGAGCAGGTCTGAGTGACAGGTGATGGCGTTGACCGGCAGAATGCAGGAGCCTGTCAGATGTCAGGAAGCTGCAGGGGGCGGGGCTTCACAGCCGCTACGCTCACGGCTAACAGCTAACGGCTAACCACAGCACCCCTAATCAACACACACACACACACACACACACACACACACACACACACACACACACACACACACACACCACACCACCTTCTTGTGCTCTAACCATGTATACACCTTATGGTGACCGCAAGTTCGATTCCGACCTGCGGTCGTATGCTGGTGTCATTCTCTGGTCTCTCGTTTAACTCACTCTCCCGTCCCTCAAGGCACACAATGTCATGAAATACACACATAAAGACACACGTGTACACACACACATACAGCCCATACATTTTACGAGCTAACACCCACGCATACCACACAAGCACATATTTACGACAATGTACATTGAAAACACACACACACACACACCCGAACACAAACACACATGCGCACACACACACACACACAAACACACACACACACACCCGAACACACACACACACACCCGAACACACACACACACGCACACACACACACACAGACACACACACACACAGACACACAAACACCCATGCACGCACACACTAACACACGCAGACACACCCCCAGACACACACAGGTACGTATTCTTCGTAGCAGGCCGGACAAGTCGCCACAGGGCCATCTGATGGTCCATTGTGAGCAGCAGGTGTTGGGAGCAGATCACACGCTGAATTAATCTCTCCGTGATCCCGCTGTTCACCCAGACACCGGCTGCTCTGAATCCCTGCTACACCCCTCCACTTCCTGCACCACCAGCACCAACCACCAGCACCAACCCCTCCACAATCACCCACTGCACCTCTACCTCCACCTCTACCACCTCCACCTCCACCACCCCCTCTAACTCCACCTCCACCACCCCTTCACCCTAACTCAACCTGCTATGACAGATCCCAGCATGGATGTGCTTGTCATTACGACACATGTAAAGACCTCAGCCCATCACGCATACCACACAAATAACTTCAGTTGGCTGTGTGTGTGTGTGTGTGTGTGGATGTGTGTGTGTCTGAGGGTGTGGATGGGTGTGTTTGTGTGTGTGTGTGTGTGGAAGTGTGGATGGGTGTGTGTGTCTGAGGGTGTGGATGGGTTTGTGTCTGTGTGTGTGTGTGTGTGTGTAGATAGTGTGTGTGTGTGTGTGTGTGTGTAGATGGGTGTGTGTGTGGGGGTCGTTGGGTGTGTGGTTGTGTGTGTTTCTGTGTGTGTGTGTGTATGTGATGGACATATCTCTCCTGGTACATGCACAGACTTGTGAGTGTGTGTGTGTGTGGCTGCGTATAGTTTTCTTTGCATTACGAATGTCAAAGCAAGTGTGGAAACATTTACATGCGGTGACATGAGCTTGTGTGCGTGTGTCATTGCTGGTGTGTGTTCCGTATCTCACTGTGTGTGTGTGTGTGTGTGTGTCAAGGGGTCGGTGTGTTTGTACAATATACATCCTTGTTGCTAAGGGTGGGGAGAAGATGCAAGGAGGTGAATTGGTGTGTGTGTGTGTGTGTGTGTGTGTGTGTGTGTGTGCGTGCGTGTGTGTGTGTTGGTGGGGGGGTGTGCAGGTGGGGGTCATGAAATAAGAGGGGCGGGGCAAGCAACAGATCCAGCTGCCGAACCTTGTGGCCAAGAGACACCACAGACTGATAGACCGATAGAGAGAGAGAGAGAGAGAGAGAGAGAGAGAGAGAGAGAGAGAGAGAGAGAGAGAGAGCGATAGGCCGATAAGTGGAGGGAGGGGGAGAGAGAGAGAGTGTGAGAATGAGAGAGAGGGGGAGAGTGGATCGGGGGAGAAGGTGAGTGACAGAGGGATTGGAAGTGAGACAGGGAGGGAGAGATACTGTGAGCCAGAAAGAGGGAGTGATTTCCACACATAAAGACACTGGAAGGTCAATCAGAAAGAGTGAGAATGGGAGGGGAAGAGAGACAGAGGAAGGAGGGAAAGATTGAGAAAGAGAGGGACATAAAGACGAGAGAGAGAGAGAGAGAGAGAGAGAGAGAGAGAGAGAGAGAGAGCGAGAGAGAGAGAGAGGATGGAGGATGGAAAACCGGCAACCATATTCCAAATACTCAGTAATAGAAAAGTGACTGTTTTGACGTTTTGATTATCGTGTGTCATGGAGAGCCAGGGTGGAGGACCAGAGTCAGGGTGAGAGGGGCAGGGCTGGGTGATGGGGTCGAGTACCACTTGCTGACATTAGTCATCCTAGATGACCTTTCCATTGCGGCCCATCCCACCACCACCTCTCAGAGAGAGGGGGGGGGGGAGAGGGAGAGAGAGTGAGAGAGAGAGAGAGAGAGAGAGAGAGAGAGAGAGAGGGACAGCGGGGGAGTTTTCTCCGTTAGTCATCAGTGAGTTGGTGTAAATACACCAGCCTGATGACGCACTTCTGGGCATCCCGTCAGCCTCCAGCCTCTCCTCAGTGTTTATTGTGTTCTGTTTGACCCTGTTGTGAGTATGGATCTAATATTAGTTAGCAGTTAGTCCGTTTAGCAGACGCTAGTATCATAAGTTACTTAAGGACTATTAGGACAATTATAAATTTTACTTTACATTTCTGTTACATATTTTTGTTACTTATTTTACTTATTTTTCTTACTTATTTGTACTTATTTTTTATATCTTTAAATATCTTTTTACTTTATATTGTTTTGTTTCTGATATATGTGTGTGTTTAATGTTTCCCCTGGGATGGAGTTGCAGCAGCGGAGGTGAAGTGTTTTTTTTGTGTGCTCGCAAAGCGCACCCTGCCGGGAGGGTTCTCTGTGGCTGCCGGCACCAGAAGGGTGTACATGCAGTACATTTGTGCACAGGAATGAGCAGGGGAAATATGGAGAGATTGAACATATTACAATTATAATCTTTAAAACAAGTATTTACATATATTTAACAAAAAATATATTATATCAACAACCACCTTATACAGTAAAATCACATAACACAAATACTACAACAATCGAAAAGGTCTGTGCTTCCAACCAATGCATCTTCCAACTCCCTCCCCTCTCTCCATCACAGAGGTTGTAGTGGGACCATAAAGAGGCCATGCCTCTATTGAACAAGTTTTAGGGCTCTAGGGTCAATAATGATGAAGCAACTGAAATTGTTGCTAAAAAAATGTATATCGACATTTTTGCTAAAAATAAATTCCTTAAAAATAAGTAGAGATATATTTTTCAAAACTAAAGGTTGCAGTAAGACCATAAAGAGCCCATGCCTATATGGAAAACGTTTTGGGGCTCTAGAGTCAATAATGGCATCGCTATTGAAATTGTTCCTAAATAAAAAATCCTCAAAAATAAGAAGAGATATATTTTTCAAACCTAAAGGTTGAAGTAGGAGCATAAAGAGGCCATGCCTATATGGAACAAGTTTTGCGGCTCTAGAGTCAATAATGGCGACGCTATTGAAATTTTACCATTGTGGTCGTTTTCAGTTTTGCACTTTGCAGACGGACCCTAAGCTCGCGGCTGAAAGCCGACAGCTCATAGAAGCCAATGCAATTCACCCTTCGCTAAAGACGGCTCGTTTGGATGAAAACAATGTTGTGGCTGATTCTCTAGGTTACTACACTCAATTGTGTCGCAACGATGTTTCACTGACGATCTATTGAACCGCAAACTCAGAATCTGCCCATTTATTTCCAACTTTACGGAAGTTCCTTTCCGTTTATACGCTTTACTCACAGGTGTGTGAATCGACCTTCAAATGAAGCGTCCGTAGCGCGAAATAATATAGCCTTACATTAGTTTTTTAAAGAGATAAGCTGAAGCTCCCCTCTCCTCTTGTTAAAAAAAAGAAATTCAGCAGCAGCGGTCACATTTCACCTATCACAATAAGAATGTTATCAAAGTAATTCTGATTCTGATTCTTCGTTATGTTCCAGATACTGTCCTCAAGGAGGGTTTGGTGGTGGTTAGGGAGGTGGTGGTTAGGGTGGGGGTTAGGGGGGTGGACCCCTAGGCCTACAGGTAGACCGCAGAACCTTGCAACCTTCCACCCTCGACTGTAATCATCTTCATATTAACACCAACATGTACGTCATTATCGTCTGCGCTCTCTCTCAACCCTCTGCACGGTTACTGCTTCACGGTGCGTTATCGTTTTGTTATCGTATTACTAACGTCATGCTGAGGTCACAGTTACGGGTTTGGAAAACGTTTGAGCTGCAAAAGAGTCTGTCTGCGCGGCGTTCCAGACTCAACACTACAGACAGGAGGAGGTCTCCGGAGAAGACCCCATCCTGTCTGTCTGCACGGCGTTCCAGGCTCAACACCACAGACAGGACGAGATCTCCGGGGCAGACCCCACGTGTTGTCTTTGGATCGTCTCCCATCTCTCCCCTGGTGTCTCCTAGTGGAGGAGAGATGGGAGGAGATACCGGCCGACCCGCAGTCCTCTATCTATCTAGACAGGCACGGTGTTATCAGTGTCACGTTACCGCAAGACACTGATAACGTCGGCGTCACGGTGCCATCACCGCAGGCTGCACCTGTGGATTGAGATCCCCTGGGGAATCTGCTCCGAACAACGTGGAACTAACTCTCAGTTTGAGTCGGGTTCTCACGATGTGAGTTATACTGGGAATGACCCAGACGTCACAGTGGGGGGGAATGTCTGTTGATTCCTCAGCTTTGAAGATAACGACTTCCTTTCAGAATAAGTCAATTGTCTCTTGCCCCCCCCCCCTCTTGGCCGGACCCGGGGTCAGCGACCCACAGGGGGTCCAGTGATTGGGCAAAACCCATTGTCAAGACTTTAAATATTCTGGACTGTGGAAAATTCCCAGTGGGTGTGGCCTGCTCGATGTACAGACACTTGACGCGGAATATCGCAAAACAGATGTTTTGTGTGTGTGTTTGTGTGTGTGTGTGTGCTTGTGCGTGTGTGTGTGTGCTTGTGTGTGTGTGCGTGTGATGTGTGTGTGTGCGCTTGTGTGTGAGTTCAAGCCGTCTCTCACCTATGCTTCATTACAAGGCCCCGGATCGCCACGGTGATTTACTGTTTCCTATATGCGTGTGTGTGTGTGTGTGTGTGTGTGTGTGTGTGTGTGTTGCTTTGCTCGTGCGCTTTGAGACGTCTGGTGTTGCACGTTACGTCGGAGGCTGTGAGGCTGAACGTACGTATCGTGCGTGGTGTGTGTGAGGACCTCGGGGCTGGTTTCGTAGGAGGCAGCAGATTGGTGTTTAGGATGAGCTGTCCCGTTTTGTTTAGCAGGTCTGTAGATCGACGGTTCCCCTGCGTGACACATGACCCTCAGCCAATCAGGCGCAGCGAGGATGTCTGGCGTCAGACAGCATCACACACAGAGAGCCCTAACGAAAACAAAGACAGGATAGCCGTTTATTGCGGACATTCCATCCATCTCAAGTTGAACCTTCCTATTAATAATAATAACTCCTCTGGCTCAGCCGTCATAAATCCTTCTCTCACACACACACACACACACACACAGGCAAACACACAGATGCACACACGCATGCACACACACACACACGCAAACACAGGGACGCACACACACACACAAACACACACACAAACATGGGAAACTGTAAATCCCTGTGGTGAATGAATGAAGCGTGTGTGAGAGAGCCGGCGTGACCTCACACACGCACACACACACGCACACACACACACACACACACAAGAACACAAACACACAAGAACCCACAAACACAAACACACACAAGCACACATGCACACACATAAACCCACGCACAGAAGCACACACACACACACACGCACACAAAAGAACACACACGCACACACATACACAGAACACAAACGCACACACAAACACACACACAGGAAGCTGACCAATGAGCAGCCAGACTGGAACAGACCGTCGGGAAGTTCGTGGGCTGATCCCGGTGATGGTCCGATCCCGTCAAGACGGGAAATCCTCAGAATTCCCCTCGCCCTGTTCCAGGTTAATTCGCCCAGCTGGAGTCCAGGACCCTGATCTGACACCCACCTCAGGTTACCTTCAGTGCCAAAGTCAAGTCCAAGTCTCACGATCACAAGCAACAAGATAACAAGCGAGTTCAGCTCCTAGCATCCCTGGAGGCGCCGGTTCCTTCCCTCTGGTTGCGGGGGTTTCTCCTTTGGGCCGAGGGGGCCCTAGGTCAGTGGCCCTTTTCAGCGCAACATAACTGAGCTAATAAGGGAGGCTGAGGCTTGCTTTAAAGTTAACTCCCTTGCCTCTGAAATTATTCCATCTCCTGTTTATCACCTCCTGCTGTGAGCAACTTTCCGTTTTCCCTGTAATGTTGTTTGTTTATCATCTATTTCTGGATCGCTCTGCAGATGTCCTGATGGAGAGATAGAGAGGGAGGGAGGAGAGAGAAAGAGAGGGGAAAAGAGGGCGAGAATGAAAGGAGCAGGGAGTGAGAGAGTGAGAGACTTTCTAACGGCAAAACACACTTAACCAAAACCTCAAATGCCTGGTATCAAAAAAACCCACACATACATGTGTGCACGCTTGCACACACACACCCATACACGCACACACACAAACACGCACACATGCCTTCACACACACACACAAAAACACGCACACACACACACACAAACACGCACACACACACACACATGCCTTCACACACACACACGCACACTACACACACATAAATACGCACACTACACACACACACACTACGCACTCACCCACACACACAGGGCCAACCCGTAGTTTTTCCCTAACCATGCACTTAAGTTGGCATTCCAAAACGCTGCCAGACTTTGTGCAGCCTGCGGTGTGGTAGTAAAGTATTGCTGGACCAGGGGAACACACAGTACATAACGAGCCTCCAACCCAGAACAGTACACTCATTGTTTCATTGTGTCACACTCTGCGCTGCAGATACATTCTCATGGCCATGATGTAGCTCTATCATCACACAATGGAGGATGTTATGAAGCAAATGTCATCACTGGCTGTCTCTCTCCCTCACACCCTCACATTCGGCAGCACTTCTCCTCCTCACATTCTGTCTTCCCTTGTCATTCTCCTCCCTCTGCTCACCTCCTCTTCTCCCTCTCCTCACCTATCCTCCTCATATTCTGTCTTCCCTCCTCACTGCTCATCCCTCCCTCCTTATCGACTCTCCTCACTCACTTCCTTCACCTCCTCTTCTCTCGTCCCGTCTCTCTGAATTTATCCTCCTCCCTTTCTATTCTTCTCATCCTCCGCTCCCTCTCCTCCTTGAATTTCCATCTTTCCATTCAATCTCTGTTTCCCTTCCTTGTTCCTCCTCGGTCCCTTCTAAGCTCCTCTCCTCCCTTTCTCCTAGCCTCTCTTCCCTCCTTTCTCACTTCTCCTCTCCTCATCTCCTCCCTCTCTCCTCCTTTCCCCTCCTCTTCTCTATCTCTGATCCCTCTTCTCCTCCTCCCTCTCTCCCCCCTCCTCCCCCTTCAGTCTCTCCTCCTCTTCCCTCGTTCATCACCAGCGGTCCGAGTTGAGGACTCCATTGTCGTGCGGACACAGAGACACGCTGTGATGGGCCTGAGAAGATCATGGTTTCTCCCTGCTGGAGCTATTAATAAGAAGACGTAGGAGATGTTGATCTAGAGTATATGAGGAGATCCCACAGCTGCTGTGGTTTTATAGTCAGGGAGTCTGATACGTGGGTTGCAGGGTGTGTTGACACACATGCAGTCAGATGGCCCGTGGTATCTGTCTTCATGGGGGAATTTGCAACAGTTTCTGTCCCATCCAAGTCTTGGCTTAAAGGGAGAGGGTTGCAAATTCCCTCATGAAGGTTACTGCAACGTCTTTGCTTTTAATTTATTGTCACTTGCACGATCGCAGTTTTAAGTCAAATAAGATGTTTAATTGATTTATAGATCTGCCAACGCACAGACACACACACACAAACACATTTGCAACATCTGCAAACACAATATGCATCGATGCACTAACCCAAAACCAAACTCTCACTCTCTTACACACACAATGCTTCGATAACACACACACACAGTACCTTGACAACACACACACACACACACACACACAGTGTCTTGACAACACACAAGAGTGCCTTGAAAACAAACACACACACACAGCACCTCGACAACACACACTCACACACACACACAGTGCCTCGATAACACACACACACACACATAAGCAGTACCTCGACAACACACACACACACACACAACCTCAACAACACACACCCAGTGCCTTGACAACAAACACACACACACACACAGTACCTCAACAACACACACACAGTACCTCGACAACACACACACAAACACAGGGCTTCAACAACACATACACACACACACAGTACCTCAACAACACACAGACACACACACACAGTATCTCAACAACACACACACAGTACCTCGACAACACACACACAGTGCCTCAACAACACACACACACACACACACACACACACACACACAGTGCCTCTACAAGTCACACACACACACATCCAGCGAGCCGGATCCAAATGTGTTCCATGTGGCCGGAACACGAGGGTGTGTCTCTGGGGTCCGCAGCTGGGCCGGACCTCACAGACCCAGGGTCCTGGAGCACAACTCCCCCCCCCTCCCACCGCCTGATGTCAGCCTACCTGGGGAGCCAGGGGGGCGGGGCCAAGCGTTTGATTGGCCGCCCCGACTCAAAGTGTCAGTTGATCATGAAGACCTACATCGTGTTTTGTTATCAAAAGAGACCGAACTCTACCCAATACAGTAGGAAATACATCTCATATACGGCCTGTTAAACCCTTAGAGACTGTGATTAAGGGCTGTACAAATTAAATGTAATTTATTTAATTCAAAAAATAGATTTCATTGAATAAAATCAATACTCTTGGTTACACAGAAATAGAACGATTTGGCTAATTGTTATGTCGTTTTCACTCGGCTAACTGTCTTTCCACCATTTTCCTTGAAGGGAGAATAGGGGTGGGGGGGAGAAGGGTTCTGTGCTAGGGATTAGCTACAAGGTGTGTGCGGAAGGGAGGGTTTATGTTCCCAGTTATTTGTTCCTGTGATAATAATAAAACCACTATACAGAGAGAAAGAGAGAGAGAGCGAGAGAGAGAGAGAGAGAGAGAGAGAGAGGAGAGAGAGAGAGAGAGAGACGGTGAGTCAGGTGACGTATTTAATCGGTCGCATGGAACCACAGGCTTTGTCCGGTTCAGCACGCTCCTTCCTCCTCTTTCATCTAATTGTTCAACAAGCTGCACGAGGTCTTACTCTTTTTATTGTTCTTCCTCCTCCGCTCACTCTCACGCGCACGGCCGCGCACGCGGAAGAAGACACGCCACATCATGTGGCGTTTCTACATGTAAAAAACAGGTGGGGCTAGGCTAATACTTTTTATTCTTTTAAATGACGAACCAGTGTCCGCGACGTCACCCGTTTGTTTTCAAAGTCGTGGCGATCTTTGTAGACGTTGACTCCGCCTGCTCCCGGCTATCCTGCACAACACAGGACTGTTTGTAAAAATCGAGTTCAACATCTGACCTGTGAAGGGCAGTCATACACTAAACACCGTCTAAACTAACGAAATCTTTCAACAAAAACGGTAGACCCCTTCACTTTTATTACTGTTGCTACTGGCTTTGCAGGCATACAGACATCCATCCAAACAAATTACGGGGCATTTTAATTTTGTTTGAAATTCATTTTAGGAAAAAGTTACAGCCCTAATATATTACAAATAAAAATGGTAATTTTCATAAAAAAGCAAAAGTACTTCAAAATAGAGATTGAGCTTCCTTCATTGGTCTTACTTACGTGTCAGTGTCCCACCATGCTGTTTGTAGCCCTGGCTTGGTGTTTCCCATTCTCTATTCAGCCCTCAGCTCCACCGACAAGGACCTGTGGAAAGATAACCAGGACAGCAGGCCGGTACTGAGGCCATCACAATCATTGCAAATAAAAATATACTTTAACGCTATTCAGTATGCTGGGCTTTTTGTTTTTGATCTAAGTGACTGTTCTCCATGTATCAGATATATATATATATATAATAAAGTAAATGAGTGCAGCTTTTAATCTTTATTGCTGACATCAAAACATTGCAATAATTAAAGTTTTTAAAAGTTTTTAAACTTTAAACTAAGCTTCCGTAAACCTCAGAATAAAATGATACTAGTGCGAACAGCTGTAAGAGCTACTACAAGAACCCAATATCATTTTACCACGGAGTAGACCTCCCATAGGCCTAGGCAGTGTCCTGGAGGAGAAATCAAAGATAATAGCTGTGAAAGAAACGACTCAGAATGGCCTGTCTTGGTTTAAAGCCCACTCACCACGACAAGGTGCAGGCCAGGAGTGGGAACATATAAGACGAGAAAAACATAAATAGACTGAAAAGCACAAGACATAAGGCGTTTTAACTCTAATTTTTCCTCCAGACTAAGGTTCTCAAATCTGTGCTCCAATAGATGATCTACCTCATTCATGTTGTCGACTCGTATTCATTTGTGTGCCTCCGACATGTTTGTTAGCAAAGTTATCCTTCTCCTTCTCTTCTTCACTACCGGACTTCTCGCGCTCGGCACGCGAGGTGAGTTGTGAGGTCACTCGAGTCATGACTTATCACAACACACACTACAGCCAATAAACGGTGAAAAATGAAATTGCACTGTAGTGGAACGAACCATATGTGTCCATGGAGGTCCCGGTGGGGCTAGCCCCACCAGAAGTAAAATAATCTCCGTCCACTTCAACAGAGAAACACTCTGAGCATGCGCATTTCAATTTTTCAAGTCCAATACACACTACATTGGGCTGGTGGGGCTCGAGCCCCTCTTGCCCCTCCAGACGAACTCAGTCTGAAGAAGCAAGCCAGGGTCGACTAAAAATGAACTAAAACCGCCCAGCTTATTACTTTACAGTACTTTCTGGGGAGATTTTTTTTTAAATATATATATGTATAATTTATTTTATATATAATTTTTTAAATATTTTTATTTTTTCATTTTCTTTCTTTTCTTGTGAGAGTAGGTGGGGCCGAGCCCCACTTGCCCCTAATGACCAGTCGCCCGGCCCGTCCAAGTATAAGACCACCGTCCCACTATCCGCTCCAAGCGCCAACTCACGCGCTGCCAGTTTAAAGGTATGGGGGAGTGACGTCACTAACCGCCTCGCCCTCCACAGGTGGTCAATCTTTCCCGCTCCCTTTGTTGTGACTTGACTTCAGCCTTTTAAAGTTTAAACCACCACGACACCCGGGGTGGGTCGATGCAGTTGATCGTGTGTTAAAAATACAATTAAAGATGAATAATAAAAGTACAAAAATACATTTTCTTTGACGTTTGAGGCTATAAGAGAAATTAATGAAGCTGTGGAAATTGCATTAAATGAAGGATACAATTTCGCACGTTGAGCACACAGTTGTGTGACTCGTTTATTTAGTTTTTTGAAAACAGGAATCAAAACGTGCTGCAAGAGAATATATGCCGCGTCGGGCTCCGCGTCATGAGAAGCGTTATTAAGTGGGAGTAGGTGAGTAACACGCACAGTTTTGTGAATTGAGCCTACTTTAATTGAAAAAAGTTCTGCGGGGATTTTTCTTCCGGGTCCTAGGCTCCTACTCGGAGTCTCACCTCTAGGAGAGAGGAGGTAAGGAGGAGGAGGGAAGGAGGCGGGAAGGAGGAGCTGACGGAGAAGCCCTTCTTCCATAGAGGAGGAGACCCCAGCGCGCGGAGCCGCACTGTCCTCCACCCAGCAGCCCACGCGGACAGACCCACGGTGACCACGGGGACCTGCCGCCACGTACGGGAACAGGGAGGGGACACATCATGCGGAACGAGACGCCGTCTTACGACGTGACGACCGATCGTGTTGATTAACTCCTGTATCGCACCTCACCGGAAACGAGAGCGCGCCATGGATGTATAGCCGAATAAACACTATTTGTGGGTTTTAAACACGAAGGATAATACCGCCATTTAGAAAAAGACTTCCAGACTTCCTTAAAGACCTCCGCCTCCTCCTCCGCCATGGACAGCAGGGTTGCGGTGACGTGCGTGCTGGCATGCGTGCTCGTGCTCGTGAGGACCCAGGCACCTGAAGCAGGTAACAGGTGGGGGGGCTCGAGCTCAGGTAATGCTCGTGGGGGATTACGAGACACAGACACGTTCAAGCTCTATTCGCTTATCTTATCGTGTTATTCCCACAGTCACGGCTGTGCATCGAGTATATTAAGCCCCTGGCTATACAGCTAAACTTGTGTTAATGGTGAAACCAGAGACGTGTGTGTGCGTGTGTGTAGGTGTGTGTGTGTGTGTGTGTGTGTGTGTGTGTGTGTGTGTGTGTGTGTGTGTGTGTGTTCGTGTGTGTGTGTGTGTGTGTGTGTGTGTGTGTGTGTGTGCCCAGACTATTGCGTGCGTGCGGTGCAGTCATTAAACAGCTCGTATTAATAGCAGTCGACGTATAGCCGACAGTAATTGCATAACATAAGTGTTGTGTGGAGGTTGCCTATTAATGGCTCACTTCTAATTACCAAAGTAAATACGATACATATTCATTATGAGGGTTCATGTAATAATAGGATGTGCTAAGAGAACCGTTGTCATATAAGGATTGATATTTGATTCATAACTGATTCCTTCACTTTGATTCCTTGAAATCTTAAATCTTAAAACGGGATAGAATGTCATAAGGTATAATTTATACACTTTAAATAACTATACAACTATATCAATGAAATAAATTATATTATTTTGTTTGTAATAAGTTTATTTCACCCACATGGTCCCCCTACAGAGTGTGTGTGTGTGTGTGTGTGTGTGTGTGTGAGAGTGAGAAAGTGTTTGTTTGTCTTTGTGTGAGAGATAGAGAAAGAGAAAGAGAGAGAGAGATGCATTGTATGTGTGTGTGTGAGAAAGAGGTAGAGAAGAGAGAGAATGAGAGAGAGAGAGAGAGAGAGAGAGAGAGAGAGAGGGAGAGAGAGAGACAGAGAGAGCGATAGAGTAAGCGAGAGAGAGTTAGAGAAAGATAGAAAGAGAGTTTATGTGTTGTGTGGATTTATCTGTGTTTCTTTGAGAGGTCTGCGTTGCGTCCTCCCCCACCCTCCATCCCCCTGTTTGACAGCTGACTCCTCAAGAGCGAGAGAGTAATATACAGGACTGATGGTGTCAGAGGGTGCGTTCAGCACATTAAACCAGCAGCCTGTGTGTGAACCCAGGCAGGGCGGGGCCGTATAGAATCAGGTGTGATTAGTTAGGATGACGTCTTAAGGGAAACCCTAAGACCTCTCCTTTCAATGTGTGTGTGTGTGTGTGTGTGTGTGTCTGTCTGTGTGTAGGTTTGTAGGTTTGAGTGTTTGTGTGTTTGTGTGCGTTTTGTGTGTGTGTTTTTTTGTTTGTATATGTAGGTGTGTGTTTAGGTGTGTAGGTGTGTGGTTGTTTACGTGTGTATGTGTGTGTTTTGTGTTTGTGTGTGTGTGTGTGTGTTTGTGTGTGTCTGTGTGTGTGTCTGTCTGTCTGTCTGTCTGTCTGTCTGTCTGTCTGTATGTAGGTTTGTAGGTTTGTGTGTTTGTGTGTGGTGATACAAGTGTTTGTGTGTGTGTGTTTTGTGTGTGTGTGTGTGTTGTGTGTTTGTGTGCGTTTTGTGTGTGTGTTTTTTTGTTTGTATATGTAGGTGTGTGTTTAGGTGTGTAGGTGTGTGGTTGTTTATGTGTGTATGTGTGTGTTTTGTGTGTGTGTGTGTCTGTCTGTCTGTCTGTCTGTCTGTCTGTCTGTCTGTCTGTCTGTATGTAGGTTTGTAGGTTTGTGTGTTTGTGTGTGGTGATACAAGTGTTTGTGTGTGTGTGTTTTGTGTGTGTGTGTGTGTTGTGTGTTTGTGTGCGTTTTGTGTGTGTGTTTTTTGTTTGTATATGTAGGTGTGTGTTTAGGTGTGTAGGTGTGTGGTTGTTTGTGTGTGTGTGTGTGTTTTGTGTTTGTGTGTGTGTGTGTGTGTGTGTCTGTCTGTCTGTCTGTCTGTATGTAGGTTTGTAGGTTTGTGTGTTTGTGTGTGGTGATACAAGTGTTTGTGTGTGTGTGTGTGTGTTGTGTGTTTGTGTGCGTTTTGTGTGTGTATTTTTTTGTTTGTATATGTAGGTGTGTGTTTAGGTGTGTAGGTGTGTGTTTTGTGTTTGTGTGAGTGTGTCCGTGTGTGTGTGTGTGTGTGTGTGTGTGTGTCTGTCTGTCTGTCTGTCTGTCTGTCTGTCTGTCTGTTTGTAGGTTTGTGTGTTTGTGTGTGGTGATACAACTGTTTGTGTGTGTGTTTTGTGTGTGTGCGTGTTGTTTGTTTGTGTGTGTTTTGTGTGTGTGTTTTTTTGTTTGTATATGAAGGTGTGTGTTTAGGTGTGTAAGTGTGTGGTTGTTTATGTGTGTGTGTGTGTGTGTGTGTGTGTGTGTAGGTATTTAGGTGTGTGTATGTGTGCTGTGGACTGAGGTCCACAGAACATAAATATTCTAGGATGTATTTAATCAAAAATAGATTATGAACGCTAGACGATTACAGTATCAGATACTATCTAACTAACAGTACAAAGACATTTCACGAAAAATCCTTTCAAGTGAAAAAAAAAAAATTAAGCAAAACATTCCATATCAAGACTCTCAAATATGCACTTTTTAAAAGGCTATTATAAAATCGTTTTTCGCAACACGACAGTATATCTTTATTTCATATTGTTACGAAACACCCTCAAATATGATGAATCGATGATTCAGACGAGGTCACCGCCCAACCCCACGAGCACAAGACCTGTTGGTAAACAGACTCCACCACAGGTGAACCGACGTAGAAGTCCTGGGTCGCCTTAGCCACGCCCCCTCGGGAATGGACGATCAAAGTCCAAGCAGAGAATGGAGAGAGAGAGAAGGAGCGAGAAAGAGAGACAGAGAGAGACAGAGACAGAGAGAGACAGAGACAGAGAGAGACAGAGACAGAGAGAGAGACAGACAGAGAGAGAGACAGAGAGAGAGAGACAGAGAGAGAGACAGAGAGAGACAGAGACAGAGAGAGACAGAGAGAGAGAGAGAGAGAGAGAGAGAGAGAGAGAGAGAGAGAGACAGAGACAAAGAGAGAGACAGAGAGAGAGAGACACAGAGAGACAGAGAGAGTGTTTGTGTGTTTGTGTGTGTGTGTGCGTGTGTTCGCGCGAGCTTCCAAATGTGCACATATGTCTGTGTTTGTGAGGTGGTAATGGATCTTATTATTAATGTGTTGTGTGTGTTCTATGGTATGGGTGTGCGCATGTGTTTATGAGTGTGTACTGTTTAAGTATCTTTCTATTTTCTGTGTGTGTGTCTGCGCCAGTTTTATTTCTTGCATCCACATACTGATGTCAACACAAGTGTGGCAACAAGTACATGTGGGGATGTGTGTGTGGTGTGTGTGTGTGTGTGTGTCTGCTTCTCAGTGTGTGTGTCGCAGTTTGTATGCATGTCTAAGTGTGTATGTGTGTGTGTTTGTCTCAGTATGTGTGTGTCGCAGTGTGTGTGTGTGTGTCTCAGTGTGTGTGTGTGTGTGTCTCAGTGTGCGTTTCTCAGTCTATGTGTGTGTCTCAGTGTGTGTGTGTGTGTGTGTGTGTGTCTCATTGTGTGTGTCTTAGTGTATGTTTCTCAGTGTGTGTGTCTCAGTGTGTGCGTTTCTCAGTGGGTCTCTCAGTATGTGTGAGTGCCTTACGATCTTATGACCTTTCACCAGGTTATCAACGCGACCTCACCTCACCTGCGCTCACGTTTTATTGGCTCAGGTGTTGCCGGGCCCCCCCCGTGTGTGTGTGTGTGTGTGTGTGTGTGTGTGTGTAACGGTCTCTGTGTGTGTGTGTGTGTGTGTGTGTTTGTGTGTGTAACGGTGTCTGTGTATGTGTGTGTGTGTGTGTGTGTGTTTTGTGGAACGTTGTGTGTGTGTGTGAGTTAGTGTGTGTGTGTGTGTGTGTAGAATGGTGTGAGTATGTGTGCATGTGTGTGCATATGCCGAGGCTAAGTGAGGCGGTCTCTACCAGTGGCCTGTTCCTCTCCCGTCTGCTGAGGGAGAGGAAGTCCCTCTCTCTCCGCAGCGATCTTAAGACCGCTATCAACAAAAGAGATTTGTTATTTGAAGAGAGATTTAAAATGCTTGTGTAAACAAGGCTGCAGGGCCCTTTAAGCGATTCTCTATCTCTCTCCCTCTCCCTCTCCCTCTCCCTCTCTCTCTCTCTCCCTCCCTCTCTCTCTCTCTCCCTCTCACTCCCTCTCCCTCCCTCTCTCTCTCTCTCCCTCCCTCTCTCTCTCTCTCCCTCTCACTCCCTCTCCCTCTCCCTCTCCCTCTCTCTCTCTCTCTCTCTCTCTCCCTCTCCCTCTCTCCCTCTCTCTCCCTCTCTCTCTCTCTCCCTCTCTCCCTCAGTTTATTCTGAGGGAGAACAGTGTCCGCCACAAGATTGTTTTCTGCTTACATTCCCCTCTGCGTCTCTAGCTCCTGTTCCCCCTCCTCCTCCTCCTGCATGGGATCTCCTCCTTCCTCCTGCTCGCATTCCTCCTTGTCTTTCATTTGGAACTGAAAACCCCCCCCCACTCCCCCTCGCACACACCCCTCCCCTCCCTTCCATTCTCTCTCTTTCACCCCCTTTATCTCCTTCTCCTCCCCCCCGAGCCCTCTCCTCCCTCCATCACCAATAAGCAGTAGCCACAGGCCCCCCAACACTCCTCCCCTCCCACCCTCCCTCTTTCTTCTCCCTTGTCTTCACCTTTCGCTTCTCCAGGAAAAATGGATACTTGGCGTCATTCTGTCCTTCCAGCGACGTTTCATCCGCCCACCTCTTTCAAATATTAGGAGGCATATACGTGCACGCACGCACGCACGCACGCACAGTCACACACACACACACACACACACGTGCACGTGCACAGGCACATACGTACGTACGGACACACACACACACAAACACACAATAAATCAACTTTTGTATGTTTATTATCTTAACACGTTTTTGGGGTTTGACTTTTGACACCGCACAAACACAGACAGGCACACACACACATGTGATGTAATCGTTAATTACCGCCCTCCGTGTCTGTTCCTGCCCATCCTCTGAATCTGCTTCTCTTTTCATGCCCAAAATATTCACCGTGGAGCAGCCAATCACGGCACGACACTGTTGTTCCAAGGTAGAGTGCTCAGGACAGGCAGCTTCCAAGTGTGTGTGTGTGTGTGTGTGTGTGTGTGTGTGTGTGTGTGTGTGTGTGTGTGTGTGTGTGTGTGTGTGTGTGCTTGTAAGTAAAAGGGAGTGCATGCATGTGTGAGAAAGGGAGTGAATGTTTTGTGTGTGTGTGTGTGTGTGTCTGTGTGAGTTAGTGAAAGGGAGTGTGTGCATGTGTGTGTGGTAAGTTTGCATGTGTGTGTGCGTGTGCAGATTTGTGTGTTTGTGTGTATGTGTTTGTCAGTAAAAGGGGGTGCAAGAATGTGTGAAAAAGGGAGTGAATGTTTTGTGTGTGTGTGTGGTAAGTGTTGTGTGTGTGTGTGTGTGTGTGTGTGTGTGTGTGTGTGGTAAGTGTTTGTGTGTGTGTGTGTGTGTGTGTGTGCGCGCGCGCGCGCGTGTGTGTGTGTGTGTGTGTGTGTGTGTGTGTGTGTGTGTGTGTAAGAGGCAGGAGGACCTTTGTGGAAAAAGTGTGGTAGGGGAAAGCAGGCGGAGACGAAAATCCTTGGATCATTTTTCTGTTCAATCAACTGTTCCCTCGGTTCAGCCGCCTGGAAACACACCCGGAACTTTTGACTTTCAATGTGAAAGTGGAAATACTGGGAATCATTTCATCACCAGCTCACCACTGATATTCCTCAATATCCCACATAACTCCCATTGTATGTATTATTGTGTAACGTGTATGGAATTTCGCACACTATTCATCAACAGACGTGCAAAGCAAATAAATACTGACGTCATGAACAAGAAGTGACAAGGAGAATCATCACTTCAGCTGGATTAAGACTTAGATGAAGACGTATTTATTTAGCGGGGGAATGACAGTATAGTGGAAAGGTGTTCAACAACTCCCACCCGGATGAGTCTGGGTTCGATTCCCCCATGTCCGCAGCCCAACTTGTCTGCCCACCCCTCGATCGAGGTGCCCCCACACACATTGCCGACGTCCGATCACACCAGACACTAACCGTCTCCTCCTCCTCCTCCTCTTCCTCCCTCTCCCCAGTCCTGCACTGCTGCGAGGGCGACGTGCTCTTCCTCCTGGACTCCTCCGGCAGCGTCTCCTCCTACGAGTACACCCGCATGCTCGGCTTCCTGTCCGAGCTCCTGCTGCCCTTCTCATTGGCCGAGGACCAGGTGAAGGTGGGGCTTCTCCAGGTGGGATCCCGGCCGCGCCTGGAGTTCGGCTTCGACGCCCACAGTACCCAGGACGGCCTGCAGGAGGCGCTGCGGCGCACACAGCCGCTGCGGGGCGACACCAACACGGAGGAGGCTCTGCGCATGGCCCGGGACTGGGTGCTGACCCCGGGGGGGCGGGGAGGGGCCCGGGAGGGTCTCCCCAGGGCGCTGGTGTGGCTGACGGACGGGGTGAAGCCGGGCGACGTGCTGGGGCCCATGGCGGCGCTGCGCGAGGCGGGCGTGGCCGTGCTGCTGGTCTCCACGGGCCCCGGGAACTACCAGGTGCTGCGGCAGGTGGTCAGCCCCCCCATCGAGAACAACCTGTACTTTGTGGACATCGACGACATGAGCATCATCACCGAGGACCTGAGGGAGGCCATCATAGGTGAGACGGTGACCCCGTTACCCGCTCACTCACTAACCGTCACTAACTCGTCGGCCGCCGCCTGTTACCCGGACTTCACGGCCAATTTGATCTACCTTACAGCCGTGTGTGAAAATGGGTTATAGGTGTTGTCTAAAGGGCTGATGGGGCTGTTACCAGACCAATAAAAGCTTTCTATGTAGAATATTAAATCGTGGAAAGAATAGAAAGCAGAGAGCAAAAGCGTTGCATCGAATAGAATAGAATCGGAAATCGACGAACAGTGATCAAAAAAAACCTCAAAACAGTTGGACCGAAACAGAAATAGAAATCCTGAATAAGTTCCCGTAATTCGGCATCGTCATCAAGACATAAGAAGGGTTGATGTCATTAAGAAGCCTTCCCATGGCGCCCTCAGCAGGGTTGCCATGGAATCCCCGCCCCGCCCCGCCCTCTTTCATTCCTGACATGTCCGTGAAGACAGAGGATCGGGGAGGCGAGCGAGGGACAGTGGGCGCTGGTAAAGTGAACCGTAAGGCGATCGGTCGGTCTATTCGCGGCCCAATGATGCCACTTCCCCCCCCCCGTGTCTCTACTATAGCCGCATAGTGGCGTGTATTTATAGCCCAGGCCTGATCCACCTCCAGGCTGTAGTGACATTTAGTCCCAGCGCTCCCTCGCCCACTACTTGGGAAGGTGTATGGATGTATATTTAAGACACGGCGCTCAGAGTAAATATGGGTTATTTACGACGTAAGAGATGCAGTGTGGTGCTATCGCGTGGCCCAGATGCTGTCCTCCTAGACCCCGTCTCTCTTAGATTAGTCCCTAGGTTGCTAGGTGTCGGTACTATTTCAAGTCGTCTCATTCGATTCATTACTAATGCTTCGGGGACGTCTAACTCTGTCCTGACCGGGGGGTATGTCCGTCTGTCTGTCTGTCTGGAGCCTATATTTACCTGTCTGATGATAGAGCCCCACCACTGGATACGTGGTGAGTCATGCTGTCAGGATGCTGGTGGTGGCGGTGGTGGTGTTGGTGGGGGTGGTGGTGGTAACACCTTCTGTGGGTCTCCTCCAAGCCTCCTGGCTACGGGAAAACGTTTCCGAGTGGCCGACTCTGGTATTGACATCTGGAGAACCATTGGCTTCCTCAGCACCATCTTGCCCGACTAATACAGACTAATAAAGGTTGATTCAGACTAATACAGACTAATAAAGATTGATTCAGACTAATGCAGACTAATATACGCATGGATAATAAACATGCTCCCCATGGTTCACCTGGCGGCCATCTTGGTTCTAACCCAGCTAGCGTTTAGGACCAAGATGGATCCAAGATGGCCACCAGGTGAAATAGACCCAATGGGTGACCAGGAAATCTAGAAAAGCAGTAGAAACGTCCCTCCCTCCACCACTGTCCTCGCTGGGGCTCAGCTCCGGATGTTCTCTCACCTCCGTGTTCTCCTCCTCCTCCCCCTCCTCCTTCTCCTCCTCCTCCCCCCCTCCTCCTCCCTCCTCCTCCTTCTCCTCCTCCTCCCCCTCCTCCTCCTCCTCCTCTCCTCCTCCTCCCTCCTCCTCCTCCTCCTCCTCCTCCTCCTCCTCCTCTCCTCCTCCTCCTCCTCCTCCCTCCTCCCTCCTCCTCCTTCTCATCCTCCTCCTCTCCTCCTCCTCCTCCACCCCCTCCTTCTCCTCCCTCCTCCTCCACCCCCTCCTCCCCCCCCCTCCTCCTCCTCCTCCCCCCGTCCTCCTCCTCCCCCTCCTCCTCCTCCTCCTCCCCCTCCTCCCCCTCCTCCTCCTCCTCCTCCTCCTCCTCCTCTCCTCCTCCTCCTCCACCCCCTCCTCCTCCCTCCTCCTCCCCCCCTCCTCCTCCTCCTCCTCCACCCCCTCCTCCTCCCCCCTCCTCCCCCTCCTCCTCCTTCTCCTCCTCCTCCTCCTCCCCCTCCTCCCCCTCCTCCTCCTCCTCCTCCTCCCCAGAGATCATCCGGGCGCGGAGACTCAACGTCCACGACGTCTCCACCAACTCCGCCAAGCTCCAGTGGCGCCCGGTCCTGGCCGGTTTGGCGGGGTACTACGAGATCCGGTTCGGCCCGGTCCCCACGGGCGGGGGCGTGGGAGGGACGGGGGTGGGCGGGGGGTCCGGCACCAGCCCCAGCCAGGGGGGCGGTGAGTACCAGAGGCTGGTGCGGCCCGCCGACGTCAGCTCGGCCGAGCTCACGGGCCTGAAGCCGGCTACCACCTACCGGGCCACGCTCACCCCCGAGTCCAACGAGGACGTCCTCACCCCCATCTCCGTCACCTTCACCACCAAGCCAGGTCTGAGCCCCCCCCCTCGCCACTGAGCATCGGACGGCCAGCGTCACGGTAGCATCACATACGGCGGCGCTAATGCACGCTGATTAACCCGTTGAAGATTAGCATGACTGTAGTGTAGCACTCGAGAGGATTGGGCTGTGTCCGAGGTTTGGTCGCAGGGTTACCTTTACATTAACATTAAGGGCGTTTAGAAGACGCTTCTGTCCAAAGCGACTTACAATAAGTACATTTGTCAGAAGAAAGGGAAACAACTAAATATTGCTGTCGGTGAAGTAAGGCTGTTGGTAGAACCAAGTGCTCGCTAACATAGCTAGGATAAGACGCTACACGACGCTAAGTACTGTGGTTAAGTGCACGGTCGTACAACGTACAATAAGTGGGTAAGAGGGGTCTTGTGTGTGTGTGTGTGTGTGTGTGTGTGTGTGTGTGTGTGTGTGTGTGTGTGTGTGGGCGGTAATGGGGGAGGCTATGCAGTGTCTAGGTCTTTCCGGGAGATGGGAACTCTTTAATCTCGACTTACCTCCACCAATGATCAAGTTACCGCTCCGAGTGTTCAGCGATCATGTGGTATGTCGACTGTGATTAATGATCTGATGGTGCCCCCCACACCTTAACCACCCCCCAGAGGTCCTGAGCCCGGCCACGGTGACCGTCTCAGAGTCGGGGCAGACCAGCATCAAGGTGAGCTGGGGTCCGCTCCAGCCAGAGTCCGTCTACTCCTACCTGGTGGAGTACTCCGCCCTCCCCACGGGGAAGCTCCACACGCTGACGGTGTCCGGCGGGCAGAACTACACGCTGCTCCGCGACCTCCACCCGGACACCACCTACCTGGTCACGGTCAGCGCGCGCCACGCCTCGGGGCGGGAGCGGGCCCTGTCTGTCAAGGCCTGCACCCAGGAAGGTAGGGCCCGCCTCCGCCTCCCTATTGGTTCAGACCGGGTCCCTCGCGGGAAGGGTCGACACACACACACGCACGCACTCGCGCACATACACACGCTCACAAACACACTCACAGACACACACAGAGACAGAACCACACACACACAGACACACACACTCACAACCACAAACACACGAACACACACATAGACAGAACCACTCACACACAGACACACACACTCACAACCACACACACACGAACACACACAGAGCCAGAACCACTCACACACAGACACACACACTCACAACAACACACGCACGCACGCACACACACACACACACATACACACGCTCACAAATACTCATAGACACTCACAACCACACACAAAAACACACACACACATTCAAACACCGACACACACACACACACACACACATACACACACACACACACATACACGCACACACACACACGCACATGCTCACAACCACACACACAGATACACATACACACACACACACACGCACACACACACAAACACACCCGTACGCACAAAAGAACTGCGCTGAAGGAGCTGAATTCCTCTCACTTTCTATTGGCATGCTGGCCTTCCACAGCTGCCTGTTTCGGGCGTTATGGGGACGCAAAGACTGTTATGGGGAAATAACACCATACCGTACCAGTAGAGAGCCATTCATAAAAGCTTTAGTTTGTATCCATACTGCATCTATACTTTACTAGATATACTTTCAAAAATTCTATATAATACATGATGTATTTTTTTATATACAAGGTATATTATATATGATACGTCTGTAAGGTGATAGAATCCCACTCTCATAGTTATTTAACATCCAGGCCTCTGAGAGAAAAAGTTACTTTTCCTCAACGCAAATATTTGCCATGTCACCCATCACTGCGGCGGGTGTGTGTGTCCCGCTGAACGCCTCTGTGTGTGATGAGGACATTTCTGGGATTCTGTGGCCGTGGGCCAACAGGAAGACAATGGGGACTCTTCAGCGTAACACTTGGCTCCCGTCGTACGCACGGGCAGGGTGCCAGTGGCACGCGTGACACCCTTCCTACTCTTTGCGTAGCGTTCACCACTACAGTGTATACATGGTGTTAGTGTAAACACAGCTATTATCCCCCCAGGGAGACCCAGGGGTTGTAGGGTCCTTATGTTATTATAGTCACTGTGCTGGCTCCGTCCTCTGTGACAGCTGTCTAGATGCTGCTCCGCCACAGCTGGCTGCCTGTCTCCTCCCTTTCTCTCTGTCTCTCTCTCTCTCTCTGTCTCTCTCTCCCTGACTTCTCCCTGTCTCTCTCGCTCTCTCTCTCTCCCTGTCCCTCTGTCTCCCTGACTTCTCCCTGTCTTCTCCCTGTCTCTCTCTCTCCCTGTCTCTCTCACAGAGAGACAGGGAGACAAGGAGACGAGAGACAGAGTCTCTCTCTCTCTCTCTGTCCCTCGCTCTCTCTCTCTTTCCCTGTCTCTCTTTCTCCCTGACTTCTCCCTGTCTCTCTCTCTCTCTCTCTCTCTCTCTCTCTCTCTCTCTCTCCCTTTCTCTCTTTCTCCCTGACTTCTCCCTGTCTCTCTCTCTCTCTCTCTCTCTCTCTCTCTCTCTCTCTCTCTCTCTCTCCCTTTCTCTCTTTCTCCCTGACTTCTCCCTGTCTCTCTCTCTCTCTTTCTGTCTCCCTGACTTCTCCCTGTCTTCTCCCTGTCTCTCTCTCTCCCTGTCTCTCTCACAGAGAGACAGGGAGACAAGGAGAAGAGAGACAGAGTCTCTCTCTCTCACAAAGAGAGAGAGAGAGACACAGAGAGAGAGAGAGACACACACAGAGGGACAGGGAGAGACAGGGGGAGAGGGAGACCAAGAGAGAGAAACAGGGAGACAGAGAGAGAGGTGGGTCAGTGGATTTTTTTGACCATAAGGAATGGAAGGCAGAATTCTTTCTCTCAGTATGTTAGAGTTCAGTCTTTCTTGATCGGTATCTCGCCCCTCTGTCCTCCTCGTGTTAATGTTTCCACGCCTCTATTGATCCCATTCCTTCAGTCAGTTGTTTTTAGGTTAAAGCACTTTTTAGGTGCTACACAAATGTCCTTTATTATTTGACGTTTCAAATTATTATCGTCATATTATTATCCTTATCCTGTTCATTATAGCCTGTCCTACACTAGCCCAGTTTATTATTATTATTATCTTATTTTCTTATCTTGTACATTATTACCAGTCCTAGACTAGCCCAGTTAATTATTATCATATTTCCTTATCCTGTTCATTATGATCAGTCCCACACTTGCCCACATGAGAGTTCAGAATCTGAGGTCACAGACAACATGTAGAAATGCTTCTTATGTAACTGAGAGCGATGCATTCGGTTCACCTTCAGCTTTCCCCAGGTGAGCAAAGCTCAGTGTCTCCCTGTATGACCTGTTGCTGCTCAGGGTGAACTATACCTCTGTGTGGAACAGCCGCATGTGGTAGACGGTGGTTCTCGGCTACACATCTGGGCGCCAGACGGCCTGCAGGGCTGGCATGGCACCGCTCCCTGTAACGTATTTCCTGCTGCGGTTCAATAAATGTTTCCCACATGCTGAAAGTGAAAGCCTGCGTTGCTATCACTGTCGGATCGAAGGTTCACTGGATGAAGAGGCTGGCATGTGTTTACTCACACAGTCCTCTTCAATCATCTCTCTACTCTAATCTAGTCACTAGAATCACATCACCTGCCATGAACGCAACAGCACAAACACCCGCTCATATCGTCTCACCACTGACGCCTACCTATCCGCTGTTTGGCGTGTGTACTGCCCAGTTTGGCACCTATTGGCCTCATAACCGTCGATGGAAGCAGGGATCACTTCTTCTGTGATCCTGCTCAAGGTTTCTCAGTATTAGTATAAGTATTAAGGTGTAATAAGTGTTTCCTTGGTCCTAATTGTGCTAGGGTTAGGGGTTTAAAACTGTTTGAAACTTGTAACTCAAGGGCTACACAGATGATGCACAGCGTACGTCAGTGAATGTTCGGCAGTATTGTAAAGCGCTTTGAGTGCCCGCTGGTCAGAAAAGCGCTGTATAAATGCACTCCATTTAACTTGCAACCTTCTGAGCCAAGCCGACCCCCACTTTTCCCTCTCCATGTTAATCTCGCGGTTGAACTCTGACCCCCGCCCTCTCCCCCCCCAGCGGCGCCGGCCCTGACGGACCTCCGGCTGACGGCGGTGGGCAGCGGCTCGGTGCAGGTGGACTGGAGGGGCCAGGCTGACGGGGTCCGGGGCTACTGGCTGACCTGGCAGGGGGCCGCCGCCCCGGGGGGCCACTCCAACTCCCTGCTGGCCCCGCCGCCGCTCCCGCCCTCCGCCTCCCACTACCTGCCCGCCGGCGCCCTGTCCACCCGCCTGGACCAGCTGCCCCCCGCCGCCCGGGTGTGCGTGTCCCCCGTGTACCGCACCGCGCGGGGCGACGGCCTCTGCTGCACGGCCCAGTTCAACACAGGTGAGGGGTCGTGACCTTTGACCTGAGCAGGAGACAGAGGGACACCATGGGGTCACAATGAGAAAAAGCGGTCTGATAGTTAGTGAAGAGCCGGTCGTTCACTGTGTTTACAGAGAACTTGTTTATGTTTTCATAAATACGTATTTATAGTATTCATATTTATAAATACTATAGTATTTATATTTTGAGATGAGTGAGTCAATTAGTAGCAGGTAGAAGATGCTAGGTAGACGATGCTAGGTAGGTGATGCTTGGTAGATGATGCTAGGTAGACGATGCTAGGTAGACGATGCTAGGTAGAAGATGCTAGGTAGATGATGCGGGAGCGTACCTATGTTCCCCGGGTCCTATGTTCCCCGGGTCCTATGTTCCCCGGGTCCTATGTTCCCCGCTTTGTATTTGACCGGGGAACATAGTATCCGGAGAACAAATCTTTTTTTCGTACGGTGGTAGGGGCAAGTACCGCCTTTTTCGTAGGTGATGCTAGGTAGGTGGTTCTAGGTAAACGATGCTAGTTAGATGATTCTAGGTAGACGATGCTAGGGATGCTTACAGGCAGACCGTGTATATATGAAAACCGAGAACCTTTCTGCAGAAACCATTAGCCTACTAGCTACTACTAGCTCCTGTGACTTTAGATTACAGCCTCATGTAAACAGTGTTTTTTAAATAATGTGTCACTGATTGCCATCGACTGATCTCTCTCTCTCCCCCCCTCTCCCTCCCTCCCTCTCTCTCTCCCTCCCTCTCTCCCTCTCCCTCTCTGTGTGTGTGTGTGTGCTCTAGATGCGCGTGTGTACGGCCACCAGTCCTAACCTCCCCCCCCCCCAGACTGACTCAGCACCTTACCAAACATGGAGGCTCGTGGATGAGGAAGAGGAGAAGAATCTTGATGTTTCATGTCCCCTTTTCTCCCGCTCTGCTCCTTTCATGGACGTGTGTGCTTTGGCGAGCGCGGCGCGGGTTCGACGCCAGAGACACTTACCGCATGCCCTTGAGCCACTGAGTCTGGGCGCTCAACTCACGGCCAGCCAGCCTCACGACGGCTCACCTGTTTTGTACCTGTAATATAATTGTACAAATATTTGCTGTGTGTAAAAAAAAAAAAAAAAAAAAGGAACATAAAGTGGAAGGAGGGAAGGAGTGATAAAATATTATACTTCTGGAGGATGCAGACGGCAAGATAGCGTTTTATGGACGTCCTTCTTTTCTTCAGACAAAGCAAATATTTGGATCTGGAATATAATTGTGCAGATATTTGCTTTGTGTCAAAGGGATAAAGAGGTGGAATAGTCTATGCGACTGTATTGTGTAAAAGCTGAAGAGTGTGTGCTGCTAGGAATCGTCCAACATTCTAACATAGCAAGGTCTGATTTGAACTTTCACAACATATGGTGGTTTCCATGCCAAAATCATTTTATTTCTAATCTGGTGAATGCATAGAGAACATCTGAGATCCATTCTCTCTGATTAGTTACACGTTTAAGCCCTAAATGTTCTCTCTGTCTTCTGACCTATCCTCCATATCTCTGGGAACTTGTTGATGCCAAACACACACACCATTTTCCTCATAACATTGCCTTCAGGATAGCTTTTATACCTTGATTAAATAACCTTGTAAAATAGTAAGCCTACACAAACATAAAAAGAAGGGCTTAGCACACAAACACAAACTACATAAGGCTGCACAGTTAAATCAGCAAAGGCTTTTTTTTCAATATCACATGCTTTTAGATCTATAATTCACGTTTACTCATCAGTGTTTGTCCATTAAAGGACGAGTATGCGATGCATTTCTACGTTGTTTTTACACAAACGGATGGCAGTTGGCAGGCTGTTTGTTAATAGGTATTTGCTGCCCCCTATGGGAACCAACTGTTATTACAGCTGAGGTTGAACTTGGGTTGTATAGTGAGAATACCACCACAGATATTTAACAGGAACTTGTATTAAAATAATAAAAATAATAACTAATTAGTTTTTCTTCTTGTCTTTTGAATAACCTTTGATGACACATGCACTGATGTGCGCATGCACACACACACATACACACACCGGACGCACGCACGCACGCACGCGCACACACACACACACACACTCCTATACAACCTATGCAATCTGTATACAATAAAATATAAAATGTACCTGATCTTGTATCCAGATACAGTCTTGTTATCCTCATAGCTTTATCTTTCTACTCTCATTAGTTTAATCCTTCAATACCTCACGACTTTGAATACTTGCCTCACTTTCAATGCATATCCATGGGAAACTGTTTTCTTTCCTTTCCTTTTTAAGTTGATCCTGTTCAAGTTGGATGGGGATTCTCTTAGGGAGATATTCCATTTCAAATATGACAGAAAACGTACAAACAGAAAATTAAAAAGGCTCAGTTGGAATGTTACAAATGTAAAACCTTACTTCAGTTTAGCTTTTTAGTTTTTTTTAATTTGCCTTAATTAGTTTTAATTTGAAGTCCTTTGGAGGAACTAAGTCCTTTGGAGGAACTTATTTCAGTTGACTTGCACGGCTCTAATAAACCCCAGCGGTGCCGACGCACCACCGCGCCTTCAGAGCTCCAGAGGCCTCAGACGCAGTGTGTTGTGATGCTGACCGTGAGGTTACAACAACACTGCACCAGGGGGCGCTCGGCTCCGGCTCTGTTGTGACGCTGGCCCTGTGGTTACAACAACACTTCACAAGGGGGCGCTCGGCTCAGGCTCTGTTGGACTCCGTTAGCTGCGGAGCTTCAAGCCATTTTCCCCTCTGCATCGCCACCGTTCACACCTCCCGACATGCAAACTCCAACGCTCTGACCTGGAACACAAAAGCACGTACGAACTGTAAGTGTCCGTGCTCTTTTGCTATCACACCCATTCCGGTTTATTCCAGTGTGGACGATAAAAACCCGTTGTTTTCCGCTCCCGCTAGCCCGCTAAAGCTAACGGCTAAGTCGCCTAGCAGGAATGACAGCCCATTGGAGCTAATGTCAGCCGACCAGCTAGCGCCCGAATGCTAAAGACCTGTCAGCGTCCGCTGCGACGGGCCGCTCGGTCGAACCACTACGGGGGTCAACGCGTTAACCGGGGGGACCCCGGGGGAGCTCGGCCGCCCCTCAGGGGGCATCACGGCAGTTCGTCTGCTCAGACAGGGGGCAAGTCGGCGGCTAACTTTAGCTAACGTCATTAGCCAGGATTAGGAAGGAGAGGATGTCCATGTCCGTCTCATGATCAGCTTCCTGCTCACTGGGACTCTTGTGTGTTGGGCTGTTGCTCGCCGTGTACACGTTCAGAAGCCCGGCGAGGACGTGTGGGCTCACCGCATGCACACTGCGGAGGGTCTGAGCTGGATTCGATTTAACATTGAAACTGTCAGGCTGGTTTTGCTCTATTCTTCTTCTTCTTCTTCTTCTTCCATAATGTGTGTGCGCGCGCTTGATGAGCATGCATACGTTGTGCACATCTTCGTGTGTGTGTTTCCAAAAATGTGTTTGGATGCAGTTGCACACATTTGTATGCACGGTATATTTATGGACAAACGTACAGTTCTTTGTGTCTACGCACAGGTTTCTAGTGTGCATAAAGTCTTTCTGTTAGTTGTATTGACGGCTTTTTGAGGGATGTCGTTTATCTCAAATTGAGTATTCAAATGTCTTTCAGTAAAGCCCTTCATACCCAATTCATTTTGCGTCGTGAGGTATCCTAGACTAAAACACAAAGCTACACTTCAAGCGGAAAAGTGTGCATACCCTCTACCTTCTGTCCGTCCTGATCTTGAGCAGACCACCATAACAGAAACAAGCTCCCCCCCCCCCCGGAGCCTAACAAAGTCATCTCCCCCCCGAACCTGTCCCTGCAGGTGGAGGAGGAGGTGTGCGTACCAGCGTCGCGGACACCGCCAGAATGTATTCCGAGTGGCGCTCCCTGCACCTGGTGGTGCAGAGCGACCAGGGCCACCTCAGCGTCCTCCACACCTACCCGGCCGGAGTGGGCATGGAGGTGGCCAACGCCGTGGTCAAGCCCCTGGGCACCGCCGTCAGCCCCGTGGCCACGGAGAACATCCTGAAGACGGATAAGGAGGTGAGCGGCCGCAGGTGGAGGAGAACACCTCCACAGTGAGGAGGGGGTGGGGCCGCACACGCTCAAAGGACGTGGCCGGGGAGGAGGGTGTGTGGACTATTGATGGATGCTTGTTATTGTGGTTGATTTGAGGCCGTTTCAACGAAACAACGTGTCACCAGATTCATACTAATGTTTGCACTCAAGGGCTTCAAGCAGAAAATAAGTTAGTTACGGTGGTGGGGCTTTGCCGTCTGACCGGGGGGGGGGGGGGAGGCACTGTCTGACCATTCATTCAGATTGTTGCACTGCAGCCTGATCTATACACAGGGAGTATTAAGTTAAGATTATTTTATACTTTTGTATAATATAATTTTTTGGCCATCGTAGTTAAGGTGGCATGCGTGTGTTGCTTAGGCGGCCGCCGAAGCTGTAAAGTGTTGTGGGAAACCCTGCCCTCTGTCACGACATACACCTGCAGTTGATGCTAATTGTTCTTATTGTAAGCTGCTTTGAACAAAAGCGTTTGCTGAATGCCCTAAATGTAAAAGTGCTACTTTCTGCTTTATGGTTGGATGCTTACCGCATATTTCCGTTGGACTTTACAACGACAATAACGCTGACTGAAGGATAGCCCAGAGACCCAGAAGGTCTTGGCTGGGAGCCATCTCGCCACTAGGCGAGCCAGCGATAGGATATGAGTGTTTTAGGAATTTCCTGATTGGGAATAATGGAATGTTATGCTGTCCACGTCTGGGCTGGTGGTGAGGTTGGTCCCCGCCGAATCGCTCTGGGTCAGAACCAAGGTGTCCGCACGCGGGGCCACTCTTGACCCAAACCCCCTACTAGCTCATTAATGATATGTAACTAAAGAAAACAAAACGGTTCACTTCAAGGTACGTGGGGAAGAATGCATCTAGTGAGGGATAGCGTTGTAAATAGTGGTCTAGATGGGCAGTAGACCATGCGGATGAAGCTAACTGCATGCAATTGAGAGACGAACAGAAGGAAATGCACTCCACCATTGAATTCTGTGTTATGATGTAGCGACAAGTATGTCACAACAATTTCACACAATAAAACTTGCAATGTGCAGACTTTTATTGTGTAGCGCAGGGAGTGGGCTTTTAATGTGGAGGCACTCCCAGAGGGCCTCATGCTGTTCCCCTGGCGGTGGTCTCCCCCCCCCAGGTGAAGTGGACCATGGAGGTGCTCTGCTACGGCCTGACGCTGCCCCTGGAGGGGGACACGGTGAAGCTGTGTGTGGACGTGTACACCGACTGGATGATGGCCCTGGTGGCCCCCAGGGACTCCATGCCCACGCCCGTGGTGAAGGAGCCCAACCTGTACATCCAGACCATCCTCAAGCACCTCTACAACGTCTTCCTGCCCAGGTAACGGAGGCCCCGGGGGGGGGGGGGCCCCGCTGGCGCGCTGCTGGGAAGCTCGATGGAACGTCAGCGGGGCGGCATGCGGCTCAGGAGGGTAGAGCGGGTCGAATGGTAACCGGAAGGTCGCTGGTTCGATCCCCGGCTCCTCCTGGCTGAGCGTCGAGGTGTCCCTGAGAGAGACAACCTCGCCCGGACTGCTCCCGATGAGATGGCCGTCGCCTTGCGTGGCTGACACCGCCGTCGGTGTGTGACTGTGTGTGTGAATGGGTGAATGTTGGGCAATATTGTAAAGCACTTTGAGTGGCCACTTGTTAGGAAAGAGCTGTACTGATGGAGTCCATGCATACTTGCGAAACAGTGTCGCTATTTTTAAAACTGCAATAGTTACAAACATTGTGTTGCCCTGCTGTACACTGGTGTTGATCGTCCGTCCATTTTACGATCTTGTCTTACACAGTCCTATCTACCTCGACCAGAGCAATGGAGAAATAAAGAAGGCCCCTCTGGGATGATTCGGTAAGGGTTAGTAATCGGATTCTGTCCGTGTGTCCGTCCAGGCCGGAACAGCACAGCCTGAACCACATCAGGCTGTGTCAGCAGGTGCTGACGGCCGTCCAGAAGCTGGCCCGAGAGTCCGTTTCCATGGTGAGGGAGACCTGGGAGGTTCTGCTGCTCTTCCTGCTGCGTGTCAACGACACTCTGCTGGCCCCACCCACCACCGGAGGTAAGCCCCGGCCCCGGCCAATCACAAGGAGCTCTGACTCTATGCTGCATTCTTGTTGCGCTGATATGAGCCTCATCTGAGATAAGATTCATTGGCTGAAAGGCCTGAAGGAAAAAGAGATATGTCAGTACACCTGCTTTACCAGTCTAAAGACCTGGATGTGGATCCTGGCCTGACCTCAATCTAATCTAATCAAATTAACCTTTATTTACAAAACGCTTTTCTCACAAAAAGACAATAGGATGTGAGTTACAGGGGAAAACGACACAAGAACGAGAAACAAATTAAAATAACATTTAAACAAATCTGAAACTTCAGAGATACATTTGGGAATACTGCTACACAAAGTGCTGAAAAGGACCAATCTTTGTGGCAACATTAAAATAAATTCTCTCTATATATCCCACTGGATCAACTGGATACCGTTTATGCAGTTTTATTACTGAAGGAATATTAGGTTATCGCCAAAGAACTGACGTCACCCCTTTTCCCGAATACTGCCTTTCCAAGGAGCCTACTTCAGTCGTCAGAGAATCCAAGGGTCAGGGCCGCTGCTGCTGCCGTTTCAATTCCATTCAAAAAGACTATTGTTGAACAGTATTACCACTGCATTATTTATCTTTATTCCTTGTACCTGATGGAAGTGTGTTTCCTTACCCTACGAGAGTTTTGTACTTTGTTAATGCAGAATAATAAAAAATAAATAAAAATTATAATTTCTTTTTTATACATTGGTAGTCAAGGCGGGGCCCTATTGTTGTTAAGGCCGCCTTAACCATACAGTGCTGGGGGAAACACTGGACCCAGTGTGCATGACTCTAACGATGCCTCCCCCCTGTCTCCACCCAGTGGGCGTGGCGGAGAAGCTGGCGGAGAAGCTGATGGCGGTGCTGCTGGAGGTGTGGCTGCTGGCCTGCGCCCGCTGCTTCCCCACGCCGCCCTACTGGAAGACGGCCCGCGAGATGCTGGTCAACTGGAGGCACCACCCGCCGGTGGTGGAGCAGTGGAGCCGGGTGGCCTGCGCCCTGACCTCAAGGTGGGGAGGGTGGTGGTGGTGGGGGTTGTGGTGGTGAAAGTAGTGATCATGGTGGTGATGATGGTGGTACTGATTGTGATGGTGGTTGTGGTGGTGGTGGTGGTGGTGGTGGTGGTGGTGATGATGAAGATGGTGGTGGTGATGATGAAGATGGTGATTATTGTGGTGGTGGTGGTGGTGGTGGTGGTGATGATGAAGATGGTGGTGGTGATTATTGTGGTGGTGGTGGTGGTGATGATGAAGATGTTGGTGGTGGTGGTGCTAATGTTGGTGATGATGATGACAGGCAGACTGACAGCACCACGACCTGTGTCGTTCATCTCAACGCTCCCCTTAATAATAAATGTCTAAAGCGACTTACTGTAAGTGCATTCAACATTGAAGATAGGAATACACTTTTCATTTAAATTCTGTCCGGTTTGAACCGATTCAGAACAGGGAACTAGGCCAACACATGCTTCTGCACTGAACAGCTGCGGTTGCTTCTCCTTTTGTAATCAATGACCTTTATACAGTCCCTCCAGAAAAACGCGATTATGCAATCGCATAATTCAACGCATAATCAGCCAAAGCCCGCATATTCATGCGGGGGCCGTATTTTTTCAAATATGCCGCACTTTCTCCGCAAAATATGCGGGGCTTGCATGATTTCATAATCCCCGCATTTTCGTTGCAAAAAAGTCACATATATCTTAGCAGAAAGTTGAAAAATGTTGCGTTTACTTCACACAAGATCAGCCATTTCCCCCTGTTGCCATGGGAACGTTATGAAGTGACGTAATTACGCGACGCGAATGTCTTCGAAAAGCTGCATCTTTCGCAAGTTCCCGCATTTTTTCACAAGTTCCCGCATTTTTTCACAAGTTCCCACAATTTTTGCAAGTTCCCGCAATTTCATCGCATTAAATTGCATAAATATGCCGCATATTTCATTGCATCTTTTAAGAAAACGTGCCACATAATCAAGGATTTTTGGCCCCAACAATCACAAAAAAACGCCGCATTTTTCTGGAGGGACTGTTTATAGTTCACCGGAGCCCTGGTTGTTGTGGTTCTCCGGGGGTGACGGTGTCTGTGTGGCTTCTCCGGGGGTGACGGTGTCTGTCTCGGTTCTCCGGGGGTGACGGTGTCTGTGTGGGTTCTCCGGGGGTGACGGTGTCTGTGTGGGTTCTCCGGGGGTGACGTGTCTGTGTGGGTTCTCCGGGTGGTGACGTGTCTGTGTGGGTTCTCCTAGGCTGCTGCGGTTCACCCACGGCCCCTCCTTCCCGCCCTTCAAAGTCCCCGATGAAGACGCAAGTCTGATCCCCGCCGAGATGGACAACGACTGCGTGGCTCAGACCTGGTACCGCTTCCTGCACATGCTCAGGTACGCTCACGCCCTCGCCTTGACCCCTGACCTCATGTTCACGTCCGAGAAGATGTTGCCTCCTCGCATCTTCTTGACCCCTGACCCCATGTTCACGTCCGAGAAGATGTTGCCTCCTCGGGGTCACAGCATCTTCTTGACCCCTGACCCCATGTTCCCATGTTCACGTCTGAGCAGGCGTGCACGTTTGTGTGTCTGCTTCCTCACACAGCGTTTAAACCCTGTCAACATCCGCTGCTAATATCCATGTCTAAGCGATAAGGTGCAAATCGCACCTTATCGCGAAAACGAGTGTTTTATGGCCGTTTTTGTTCCTGGCTATGAATCAGTCGTTTCTAGGGCTGGGTAAAAAAATCGATTTATTCGATTTTGTATCAATTTCATTTAAATTTTGCAATATCGATTCATAGGGCATGAGATAGGGCATTTTTTTTTACATTTATTTATTATTATTTTTTTAGTTTTGTTACCATTATTATTATTTTTGCACTTTAATAAACAATGCCTTAGTGTAATTTGCAGTGATGGAATGTTGTAGTTCAAGTACACTTTCACTTGCAATTCCTTTCTCATTTCAAAACTGCACTTTTGAGACTTGAGACAGTTTTGTTTACAGCTCAAGTTTAAACCGTCCAATTTACAAGTTTGCACTTAAAACCTGTCGTTTAAGATGAAGAGAAAAAATAAAGTACATTTGTATTTTGTAACACAGTTGAGCCATTTTCATTATTCAAGCGCAGATTGAATTGAATCGAATTGTGATCAATCGATTCAGAACCTTATGAAACGAAATCAAATCGATTTAGGAAATTGGCCACGATAGCCAGCCCTAGTCGTTTCCTTCTCCCTTCGTCTGTGTGATGTGTCGGCTGGTAGGGGTAGGGCCGCTCTACAGAGCTTCGTTCACCTTCCCTGACGTGATGCAAATGTATGGAAATGACTCAGAAACGTCCCAATAGTTGGTGGGTAGCGCCCCCTTCAGGGGCCGTGCTGTTGATCGGCTCCTGCACTGCAAAGGACTCTAAGGCACACACGGGCGGATCTCCTCCGTGTTCGTTTGCACCCCCCGGTCCGGCTGTCCCAGGATGCACCTGGGCTGACCTGAAAAAAAACCAATATTGCCGCGACTCCAATGAGGAGTCAAAATAGCCCCCCACCCCAAAACACCTCCCTCCCGGCTAGCATCCAAACAAAACAGACGCGTCCACGCACGCACACACACACACACACACACACACACACACACACACACACACACACACACACACACACACACACACACACACACACACACACACACACACACACACACACGCCCGTCACACTTTGCATGTGTCGCCACAGCAACCCGGTGGACTTGAGCAACCCGGCCATCGTGAGCACCACGCCCAAGTTCCAGGAGCAGTTCCTGAGCTCCAGCGGCATCCCTCACGAGGTGGTGCTGCTGCCCTGCCTGAAGCAGCTGCCCCAGATCTTCTTCAGGGCCATGCGGGGGGTCAGCCGGCTGGTCGACGCCTTCCTGGGTAAGAGGGGCCCGCGGCCTGCACCGGGGGGTGGGGGACGGACCACGGGTAGTGTTCAAGAGACGGTTATGGTGGATGTAGGGTAGTGTTCAAGAGATGGGCAACATGTAGTGTTTAAGGTACAGGTTAATGGTGGATGTAGAGTAGCGTTCAGGAGATGGACCAGGGTTGTGTTTAAGAGACGGTTATGGTGGATGTAGGGTAGTGTTCAAGAGATGGGCAACATGTAGTGTTTAAGGTACAGGTTAATGGTGGATGTAGAGTAGCGTTCAGGAGATGGACCAGGGTTGTGTTCAAGAGACGGTTATGGTGGATGTAGGGTAGTGTTCAAGAGATGGGCAACATGTAGTGTTTAAGGTACAGGATAATGGTGGATGTAGAGTAGCGTTCAGGAGATGGACCAGGGTTGTGTTTAAGAGACGGTTATGGTGGATGTAGGGTAGTGTTCAAGAGATGGGCAACATGTAGTGTTTAAGGTACAGGATAATGGTGGATGTAGAGTAGCGTTCAGGAGATGGACCACGGCTAGTGTTTAAGAGACGGTACTGGTGGATGTAGGGTAACGTTCAGGAGATGGACCAGGGTTGTGTTTAAGAGACGGTACTGGTGGATGTAGAGTAGCGTTCAGGAGATGGACCAGGGTTGTGTTTAAGAGACGGTACTGGTGGATGTAGGGTAACGTTCAGGAGATGGACCAGGGTTGTGTTTAAGAGACGGTACTGGTGGATGTAGAGTAGCGTTCAGGAGATGGACCAGGGTTGTGTTTAAGAGACGGTACTGGTGGATGTAGAGTAGCGTTCAAGAGATGAACCAGGGTTGTGTTTAAGAGACGGTAGTGGTGGATGTAGAGTAGCGTTCAGGAGATGGGGCATGGCTAGTGTTTAAGAGACAGTTCACAGGTGGATAACTGTTTGGTTGGACCGTAGTAACACGTGGATGTAGAGTAGCGTTCAAGAGACGGCTAACCGTTTGGTTGAACCGTAGTAACAGGTGGATTTAGAGTAGCGTTCAAGAGACGGCTAACCCTTTGGTTGGACCGTAGTAACAGGTGGATTTAGAGTAGCGTTCAACACACGTAGAGTAGTATGTTTATTTCGTCAATCTAAAATAAAATGTTTTTACTATCTATTTCCTATCTATTTTTAGTTTTAATTTAAAGGTGTTTATTCAAACAACAGTGTGATATGACGTGGAGCGTTCAAGATGCAAACTTCAACCATCACCGCCCCTTCTGTGTTCTTATTGCCGGCCATCAAGGGAGCAATTACCGTGGTGTTAAACTTGACTCTGGTCTCATAACCAGCATCTAGAATATTCCTCGGAGCTCCAGGTCATTTTTGAGGGCTTGGGTGAGACGATACCTTTTCCAGTGTCTCGTATTAATTTCTCAAATCACAAATATTTGTTACGAATACATCTTACTAAATAAACTCCCATGATACTTCAATACTACTTCGGTACGTATGAAAATATGCACAAAACAAATGCTTTGCTTGTGGGGACTAGAGCGGGTCCCAGCTACAGCAGAACATCAGAACTGGGCAGATGTGTGTGGACAGTGCATGTGTGTTCCCTGCTTGTAACGCGGTAGTGTGTTGGCATGTACTTCTCTCCCTGAACTCTAGGTGTCTCTGTTGAGCTCAGAGAGCTGAGCAAGAGAGCAAGCTCTTTCAGTCCCGGCCTTCCTCATGGTATTAAAAACGACGACCGCACATTTTGATATGCAAATGTGATTCGGGGTGACTGGGTGGTGATAATGATGATGATGGTGGTGAATGAGTGAATGCATGAATCTTTTGTGTTACAGCCGTGTCGATTTGTATTTTCACCAACGAGATGATACACTGACAGCACAAAATATATGGACATCCATCGAATCAAGATGGATTAATAACAGGGATCAAAATCGAATAACTATTGAAGATGTTGTGGGGAAGGTGTGTGATTTGTATTAACAGGATTAACTAACTTTACTACTGTATAAATACCAAAACATTAATTTAACCCAAAGCATTAAATTCTAATGCACAATCTCCTATAGATTATTAACCAAGAATGATGTAGTTTAAATACATTTGACTTTGCTCACTTATCCAAAGCATTTTTTTGTGTGTGTGCAAAAAAAACAGGTACAAAGGTACAGCAAGGTAAAGATACAACATGAAAGCATTAAAAAAGAAACCATCATTCCTCCAAAAACAAACCAATGCGTACCTTTCCTAACACCCGTCTGCGTTCACCTGTTCCCCCCCCCTCCCCCCCGCAGGTATCTCCCGGCCCAGGGCGGACAGCGCCCCGCCCACCCCCGTCAACAGACTGAGCATGTCTCCGCCCCCCTCGGTCAACAACACCACGCCGCCGCACAGCCGCAAGCAGCGGCACACGGCCGTCACCAAGACGACCAGCAAGAGCTCCTCCAGTGTAGGTGTCATGTCGCTGTGTGATGTCTAGCGTGGGCCCCGCCGGAGCCCTCTGATCAGAGGCTGTTCAGGTGGACTCGGGGCGGCGGCGAAGCCAGGGCACAAGGGGTGAAAGGGCTGTTCCTTACGATCGGAGGACATGGAAGTAAGTGGCCCCCTAGCGGCGGGAGAAAGGGTGTTTTTGATCATGACCTTGGTGGCGGTGCTAGAGTGTCAACGAGTCGAGTGTGAGCGCGGGAGATGCGTTCGACTTTTCTCCTTCCTCCAGCTGATGTGAAATGGTACGGGATAAATGAGGAACCGTGTTGGATGGAAGTTGGGCTTCGTGTTACAGTAAAACAACGTGTTTACACAACAAGCTTCCGTACGGCTCGTCTAGACTAGGCGTGAAGGTCGTTATGAGCTCTCCAATGAACCAGTGCGACAGTGTGGTGTGTCACACATCAGGCTCATAGAATAACCACGTTAATAAGGAATAACCACAGACCAGAACAGACCCTCAAAAGTGACACGCTTACCACCCATGAAGTGAGTCGAGGGTCCATCGCCTCCTTAGATGAACGGCGGATAAACCAAAGCAAATGGACGCCATTGGTGCTCTACCACAACAACACCACACAACAGCCTATAGTGTTGTGTGTCGCCTACGTTGTAACGGTGGCCTAAATCAAAGGAGCCAAAGTAAATCAACCAAGCTCAACTCGTGCACAACACACAACAGCCTACTGCTCCTCTCCATTCTGACCGCCCCCACCTCCCACCCATCCCTCCCCCTCACTGACCCTCCCCTCTCCATCTCCCCCCTCCCCCCCCCACAGGCCAGCGGGAGCCAACCAACCAAAACCTCCCAGCAGCAGCAACAGCAGCAGCAGTCGTCGTCGCCCACCCTGCTGTCCAGCCCCAACCAGACCAGCTGGGAGTCACGCCCCCTCCCAGCGCCGGCCCGGCCCAAGGTCAACAGCATCCTCAACCTGTTCGGCCAGTGGCTGTTCGACGCCGCGCTGGTGCACTGCAAACTGCACAGCGGCATGAGCCGCGACCCCAGCATGACCGGTAAGAGGCCCCGCCCCGGAGCTAGCCACCCTCCACCCCTCCCACCCCCCGCGCGCCGTAGCTTAGCGCTGCCCCGCAAGGGAGGATGAAACGAGCCGTCAAGCCGTGCTGTCAATCAGGCCGGTTTCCATGGCGATCTGTGTCGCGGAGGCCCCTCCCCCCCCCCCCTCGTAGTCCACACAGTGCATTTTTAAAGTCAATGGTCAAATGTTTGTTTGGCCACTGACCATTTAGCGGTGCGAACAGGTTAAATTAAACTTTAATTGTCCAGCCCTTAATCACAGTCAGTCTCAAAGGGCATATGAGGCCATCTATTTATGACTGAATTTAATTAATTTTAATTATAACAAGGTGGTCTTCTGAAACGTGAACCTGGTGTCTCTTAAAGGTAGCTCGCTCCCCCTCTCCTCTCAACCCTCGGGTTGGCCTCCGTCAGCCTCACCGGGAGGCTGCGGCGGTCCCTTCCAGTTTCATCCTCCCTGACGATAGGTTGTCACGGCGACGTCAGCTGTCTGTGTATTGCATGGGGGGAGGGGGGGACGTCATCGTGGTTCACCACGGGTCTCCGTGGCGCTGTGTGTCGGTCCCGTCTGTCTGTCTGTCTCCCTTCTGTTCTGCGTCTCCTTTTAACTGTTGTTATGGTTGGGCCTTTGGTTTTGGTTCCTCTGTTTCGTTCTCTTTACCTTGCGTTGTGTGAGTGTTGGGGGGGTGGGCGGATCATTCAAACACCATCGTTCCAAACTGTCCCGCTCGTCAGACCAGATGAGACGGGTGGCGTTGCATGCATCCCATAATGCTCAGGACAGTGTGTACAAACACTTTTTATAATCGCTTAACTCTTTAGGTCTAATCAGTTTACTCTTACTTACTCTTACTCTTAATCTTACTCTTACTTACTTACCTACTCTTACTTTACTGCATCAGGATCTCAATTTTCTTTGCCAACCAAGACCGTAGTAAACATTTTAACGTTAAGTATGTTTTAATGAGTTTCGCTCAGACGTTTTTATTTCATAATGCTGCGTATTGTATTCTTATTTATTATTTTATTTATCGTTCTGGATTTTTCAACTTTATTAAACATTTGCAAAATATTTTAACAGGGAAAACGCACACATACGCACAGAGATACAAAACACAAGTACTATTCAGGTGGTATGGAAAATAAATGAAATTGGGTGTAGAGGATGGGCCATCTTCATGCGTCTCTAGTTCTGGACATTCGGACTGTTTGCATGCATGTGTCTGATTGGTGTATCAGTGAAGGGTCAAAGGTCATCCATTGAGGAGAACAAAAAAACAACGAATGAACACAATTCATCACTGACATGAATTGACGCCCAAAATATTGGCTCTGCTTTGATTTTCTGTCTCTTCACTATTTCTGTTATCTTACAGCCTCTTTTATCCAAATTCTCCTTTCTTATAAATCCTGTAAGTAGGAACGGCAGTTCTTTTGACTTTCAGTCAGTTCTTGATCAATTCCTTGCCTTTTCTATTATTTTACCATTTTGTCGCGATCATGTAATGATTTGTCATCCATTCTACTTCCTGTATCCATCCACACGCACAACCGCTACTTCCTGTCATACGCCACAACCGTCCGCATTACGTCAACAACGTCCCAAAGATGGTGGGAGGGTTCTCACCAACGCCCTCGCCACATCATCTGACCCCCCCCCCCCCCCCAACGTCATTCTGTCGCCAGTTTGTGACAATGCAGCCTTTTTAATTTCTTCTTTCCTTTTGCGCCACAACTAATCTTTGATTTGATCCAAGACCATCACCTAACAACTCCCCCTCTCTCTCATTCACCTCCCTCCCCCCTGACACACGCCTCATCGAGCAAGCTCAGCATTGTTCAGCCAGTTTTTTGTTCCGTGTGATTTGGTTATGTACTGTTAGTTGAGTTCAGTTTGGGAATCCATTGGTTTGGTGCCTCAATGCATGACGTGAATGGTCTGTGGCTTGGCGGTGACCGCGGAGTCATCCCAGACGCACGGGCACTGACACAGGGACTTTGCAGCTTGGGGAATGTTTTTCAAAGACGTTTAAACAGATTTAGTTTCACTTTCACTTTCCCATAGTTTTCCCCTCAGTGGGGATAACCACTGTACCCGGGATGGCAGGCATACATTTGTGGCAAACTCTTTGTGTCAGAAGTCCCTCGTGGTTTGCCTTACTTTATGGCGTGAGTGAGCATTTGTCCTTTAAGTCTCCGTTCTTAACATTTATTTATGATTTATTAAGTGTCCTGGTCTGTGTTTTGATTTGCACCTTCACGGTCGGTTTATTTTCGTCCGCTTGAGTTATTGTTGTCGTTGTTGTTGTTGTTGTTGTTGGTGTGTGCATACCCCCCAGTATACTTTCCCCCCTCCGTTTGCTTCTTCCATGGTGTGCACCTGTCCCACTGTCACCCCCCGCCTGGGCCCGCCCCACGCAGGGTCCTCTTGATGTGTGTGTGTGTGTGTCTCCGTGCAGCCATCGCCACCCAGGTGGGCCTGGAGCTGAGGAGGAAGGGGTCCCAGATGTCGGCCGACTCCATGGTGTCCAACCCCATGTTCGACGCCAACGAGTTCCCCGAGAGCTACGAGGCCGGCCGTGCAGAGGCCTGCGGCACGCTCTGCCGCATCTTCTGCAGCAAGAAGACCGGCGAGGAGATCCTGCCCGTCTACCTGTCCAGGTAACCCCAGCCTTAGAGCCCCACCCGTCTACCTGTCAAGGTAGACCCCAGCTTTAGAGCCCTACCTGTCCAGGTAACCCCAGCCTTAGAGCCCCAAACGTCTACCTGTCCAGGTAACCCCAGCTTTAGAGCCCCAAACGTCTACCTGTCCAGGTAACCCCAGCTTTAGAGCCTCAACCGTCTACCTGTCCAGGTAACCCCAGCCTTAGAGCCCGACCCATCTACCTGTCCAGGTAACCCAAGCTTCAGAGCATTATCTGTCCAGGTAACCCCAGCCTTAGAGCCCGGCCCATCTACCTGTCCAGGTAACCCCGTTCTTAGTGCCCCACCCGTCTACCTGTCCAGGTAACCCCAGCTTTAGAGCCCTACCTGTCCAGGTTACCCCAGCTTTAGGGCCTCACCCGTCTACCTGTCCAGGTAACCCCAGCTTTAGAGCTCCATCCGTCTACCTGTCCAAGTAACCACAGCTTTAGAGCCCCAACCGTTTACCTGTCCAGGTAACCCTAGCGTTAGAGCGCCACCCTTCTATCTGTCCAGGTAACCCTAGCGTTAGAGCGCCACCCTTCTATCTGTCCAGGTAACCCTAGCGTTAGAGCGCCACCCTTCTACCTGTCCAGGTAACCCCAGCATCAAGGGACACCATGATTGGTCCTAAAGGGGATGTAGTGGATTGGGTTTCTGTTTGTCACGACTGCCTATCTGTAGTATCAGGGTATAGACTGGGGCAGGATGGGGTAGATAAGACAACAGGGTGCTGGTTTGAACCCCTGTGTCAGCAGTCTACCTGTAAGCATCCTTGAGCCTCTGAGGCAGTTTCCTCTTCAGACGCTGGAGCTCCAAAATCTACATTGGGAGTTTTCTCCCATGTGTATATAAAAAAAATCCCTACAAGATGCTTACATATAATATAAAGGATTAAAGGTTAGAAGCCTCTCTGTGTATAAATGACTCAATGGTACATGATGGACCAATCACTGGCAGTGCTGAACGGCCTCTCTCCCTCCGCCCTGTGGGTGGCAGGTTCTACATGGTCCTCATCCAGGGCCTCCAGATCTCTGACTTCATCTGCCGGCCGGTGCTGGCCTCCATCATCCTCAACTCCTCCGCCCTCTTCTGCTCCGACCTGAAGGGCATCAATGTGGTGGTGCCCTACTTCATAGCCGCGCTGGAGACCATACTCCCAGACAGGTGAGGAAGACCGCCTCGGACGCTCCTCCCTCATTGGCTGAGGAACGCATACTGCTCTTTCATTGGCTGAGGAACGGATAACTGTCTTTCATTGGCTGAGGAACGGATACTCAACTTTCATTGACTGATATGATCTAATTTCCAACTTCCAACGTTACGGAATAATATGGTTTGACTCCAGAATCTTCCATAGCATTTCTGTCGCCAAACGACGCGATTGTATATTCTGACAAGGTTTCAACAGGGATGCACGTCTTTTTGATTTTCTGTAAAGTCTTACCCCTTCGTGACATCACAAGTGGGAGTGTCCCCACTTGTGATGTGGGGACACACCCCCCCCCGCATGTTAGACAGTTAGAGTTTGGATCTACCCAGCATGCATCTCACCCTCACCTTCTGCCCCGGTCTCCTCAGGGAGCTGTCCAAGTTCAAGATGTACGTGAACCCCACGGAGCTGCGGAGGGCGTCCATCAACATCCTGCTGGCCATGCTGCCCCTGCCCCACCACTTTGGGAACATCAAGTCAGAGGTCGGTACTATAGGGTCCTCTACTATGAGTATAATTTACTCATACAATACTAGTACTAAACAAACATCAAGTCAGAAGTAGGTACTATAGGGTCCTCTACTATGAGTATACTTTACTCTTAATATTACTAAATAAACATAGAGTCAGAGGTAGGTACTATAGGGTCCTCTACTATGAGTATACTTTACTCTTACTAGACTAGTACTACATAAACATCAAGCCAGAGGTAGGTACTATAGGGTCCTCTACTATGAGTATACTTTAATCTTACTATACTAGTACTACATAAACATCAAGTCAGAGGTAGGTACTATAGGGTCCTCTACTATGAGTATACTTTACTCTTACTATTACTAAATAAACATCAAGTCAGAGGTAGGTACTATAGGTTCCTCTACTATGAGTATAATTTACTCATACAATACTAGTACTAAACAAACATCAAGTCAGAAGTAGGTACTATAAGGTACTCTACTATGAGTATACTTTACTCATACTATACTAGTACTCAATAAACATCAAGTCAGGGTACAGGAGCCTGCTCACCGCTATACTATTCTCTACTTTGAGTATACTTTACTCATACTATACAAGTACTAAATAAACAACAACTCAGAGGTAGGTACTATAGGAAACTATACTATGAATATACTTCACTTATACTATACTAGTAGTAAATAATCATACACTGAGGCGATACTATACTATGAAAATACTTTACTAATACTGTACTAATAGTGTATTAATACAAGATAATGTACTGTACTGCCAATACTAAATTAATACTATCCTGTACTAATACTTGACTATACTACCAATACTGTACTATTACTTGACTACACTTTACTATACTACTACTGTACTATACTACTATTATAACGTATGCTGGTTCTAAGTCAAACGATCCAAAGCAACAACAGTGTTCTGTGTTGAAGGTTCTGCTGGAGGGGAAGTTCAGCGAGGAGGACGGCTCTCCTCACGACCAGCCCGTCTCCTTCCTGTCCCTGAGGCTACGGCTAGTCAACGTCCTGATAGGAGCCCTGCAGACGGAGACCGACCCTACCAACACACAGCTCATTCTGGGTAATGTAGTCCCCACCGACACACAGCTCATTCTGGGTAATGTAGTCCCCATCAACACACAGCTCATTCTGGGTAATGTAGTCCCTACCAACACACAGCTTATTCTGGGTAATTTAGTCCCTACAGACACACAGCTCATTCTGGGTAATGTAGTCCCTACCGACACACAGATCATTCTGGGTAATGTAGTCCCTACAGACACACAGATCATTCTGGGTAATGTAGTTCACGTCGCTCATTCTGGGTAATGTAGTCCCCACCAACACACAGCTCATTCTGGGTAATGTAGTCCCTACCGACACACAGCTCATTCTGGGTAATGTAGTCCCTACCGACACACAGATCATTCTGGGTGACGTAGTCCCCACCAACACACATTTCATTCTGGTTAATGTAGTGCCTAATGACACACAGATCATTCTGGGTAATGTAGTTCACACCGCTCATTCTGGGTAATGTAGTCCCCACCAACACACAGATCATTCTGGATAATGTAGTCCCCACCAACACACAGCTCTTTCTGGGTAATGTAGTTCACACCGCTCATTCTGGGTAATGTAGTCCCCACCAACACACAGGTCATTCTGGGTAATGTAGTCCTCACCAACACAAAGCTCATTCTAGGCAATGTAGTTCCCACCGACACAGCTTACTCTGTGTAATGTAATGCAGACAGAGAGTAACCAAATTCAACCTTTTTAACGTCAATTTGTCCCTGATTTCAGGTGCCATGCTGAACATCGTCCAGGATTCAGCGCTGCTGGAGTCCATCGGCACACAGAATGAAACGGTGAGACTCACCCCCAAAAAATGAAGCCAACCACTGGCCTAAGGAGATGTACCTCCTGCCTCCTGCTGCTCCAAGTCCTAACTCATGACCACAAACAAACCTTTATGGCGTGTTTCCACTGGCGGGTGCGGGTCGGTTCGGTATGCAAAGGTGCGTCACGGTTCGCGTTCCCACCGCCTAAAGTGGTGAGGCGTGCTGGGCCGAAGTCGACCGCCGGTGGAAGCACGGCATTAGTGTCCGTGAACCGAGGTTGTGGGTTTGTTTGTGCGTCGGTCCTTGAGTTTGTAGGGTTGATGAGACTTAAGGTTTGTTTGTGCGTCGGCCCTTTGGTTTGCGGGGTCGTCGAGACTTAAGGTCCGCGCGTCTCTCTTTGCGTTCGCAGGGCAGCGTCGACGGCAGCCACTCCGGCTCCAGGAACCAGAGCCACAGCCGCTCCAACAGCGGCGTCAGCTTCAACAGCGGGGGCGGCGTGGAGCCCACCAGCCCCGACTCTGAGCGCCCGTCCCAGGCCCTGCTGAGAGACTACGGTAGGCAGGCGCCGGCCGCCAGCAGTGGAGGTCCTCCTCTGACTGCTGGGGCTGTACCTCCACGTCCATGGGGGGCGTTGGAACGGGCTGGAAGTGGGCGCCTGCTCGGGGAGTCTGGATGGGAGTTAGGCGCTCAGAGTAAATGTGTTATTTTAGATAAGATAAAACGTTATAATCCCCCGGAGGGGAAATTCGTTGGTTACCGCGCAGCAGCAGTGAAAGACACAGAATATAATGTAATACAATAAAAACACAAGGTAGTGTTAAGGAAAACAGAAATAGATGCATAGGTAAATTCTAATGTAAGGAAAAACAGGACAAATGTATGAATTATAAAGTGGGCAGTACTTTTACTTATTTAAATATTTTTAAGTGTTTAAATGCAAATGTTAAAATGTTAAAAAACACAGAGGCCTTGCACACACCTTATGTCTCCGGAGGGTCGTTTGTTTTACCACAGTAGTCACACTGATGCAAGGCGAAACAAATTATAAATGACCCAGCCGTCATGTCGTTTGACCCCTGAGCTAAATAAGAATTGGATCATTAGATCACTGCTGGTGCTCACTTCAATATACACTGCCACACCTGGTCGTGCAAACCATGTGTCGCACGGTATAATGAGTGGACACAAAGGTGATAATGTGACGCATAGAAGAAGGTAGGTGAGATACTTTGACGTGACGGTATAAAAACAGGAGGGTGTAGATGTAATAGTACAAGCATTACTGCATTGCAACACACCTGCCGTTCTTAACATAAGTCTCGGCGTTGGACAACACATAAACCCTTCCACCTGTAGAAGGCAGCCCAGCTGATGGAGCATAGCCCCTCTCCACGTCTCAAACAGACTTTCTGTAAGCTTTTCATGTGGGCTGCGTTGTTGCATGGGTCAGCTGGGCTTGGAGCAGCCATGGGTCTACTGGGAGGCGTGGCCGTATGACGTTAACCAACACGTGCACTAACATGATGACCCTGTTCTCCTCAGCCAACGTGGTCAAAGTGATCTGGAGGGTTAAGAAACGCTGGGTGAAATGTCTCTGTAGGTCTCGCTGAGGTTCTGATGTGATGCCGTGTCTTTAGATTCTGTTGTGAAGCTCTAAAGCCGGACATAAGTCTGAGACTTTAAAGCTTCTGTCCTCATCTTCTCAGTCTTGTGTGCGAACTTTGAGTGCAGTGCCCTATGTTTTTTTCTGAAACCTGTTCTCATTGTGAGTGACTTTAACAAACCATAGTGTTATTCGTGTTGCATTACCTGTCACTTTGGATGGAAGCTCAATTAAAATGTTAATACAAAAAGCCGCAACTCGACAAACATGTCCTCAAGCCCACCCATATATGGACATCCTGGTCCCACATGAGTTTATCGCAGGGGTTTCAAACTTGCGTATATCTTTTTCCTAATTGCTGTTTGACACATTAGAATTTGCTTCAGCTCTCAAGTCAATGCTTTGATTTGACTTTAAAGTATTAAACTCCCACAATGCATAAACACATTCTGGAGGCTCCAGTGTTTGTTCCATGTCACATACACTCGTTTATATGTACGCTTATGTGGGCTAATGCTAACATGCAACAGATCAGCTCTGTTGCATGAGCATGCTAACAGCAGCCATGTGTGCGGGGTTGGGCTGTTAGCGGTTAGATGCTAACAGTAGCCATGTGTGCGGGGTTGGGCTGTTAGCAGCGTGATGCTTGCTCCTGTGTGCTCCAGCCTTGGTGTTGTCCTTCATGCTCCTGTCCTCTGCTCCTCCTCTGCTCCTCCTCTGCTCCTCCTCTGCCCTCCCCTGTGTGGTGGTCGGTATTTCGGGTGTGATATGCTTCAGGTGTTTCAGATACGGCGGCTGGTCTGCTGGTGCGCAGCATCCACCTGGTCACCCAGAGACTCAACTCCCTGTGGAAGCAGGACATGAGCATCTCACTGGCCGCCCTGGAGCTGCTGGCCGGCCTGGCCAAGGTGAGGCGCCCCAGTGGACACTCCTGGTACCACGCTGGGTTCAGGATGTCTGTGTTGTGTGAAGTTATCCATCGTGGTTATGTCTGTATAAGTGAAAGGTGTATGTGATATGGTATACGGAGGATTATTGCCAATTTCTTTGAGTTCTGACTTTAGTCTCAGATTTCTGACTTTAAACTCAGAGGTTAAAGTCAGAACTCCAAAAAAATAATCACATGTGGCCTCTTCCGTAGATGTATGTTGTTTTTATTGTATTTAAATTTTTATTCATCACTTTCAATTTTCCCCAACTTTTGACTCTTGAGCTCCTGTAACAAGATACTTATCCCTCGTGTGGCTTAAATAAAGTTAGCTTGTCCTAAATCAGCAATGGCCTTCTTCATCAGTACCCAATGCTGGCTATGTAACAGACGCTCCTCTGTGTGTCCGGCTCCAGGTAAAGGCCGGAGTGGACTCGGCGGACCGGAAGCGGGCGGTCTTTGCCATCTGTGGCTACATCGTGTACCAGTGCAGCCGGCCAGCCCCGCTCCAATCCCGGGACCTCCACTCCATGATCGTAGCCGCCTTCCAGTTCCTCTGCGTGTGGCTCACGGAGCACCCCGACATGCTGGACGAGAAGGTAGGGCTTCCTGGGTCTGGTAGAGCAGAAGACCAGAACCTGGCTCCAATCCCCGTTCCTCCTCCAGTCCCTCGTGGGCTCTTCCCCAAGCCCGGGGTAAAGTCGTGGGCCAAAGAGCTGACGGGGGTATTGGTTCTCTTGGCTGTTCCTTGCATTTATGAGGCTGCGTCTGTGATTCTGAGCGTAGAAAAGGTGCTTAAAGTCTGATGCTGAGGTGGATGGGAGCCATCACTGTTTACTGTAGCTGTAAGCTTTGCGTCGTTAAAGTGGCTGTAAAAGCACTATAAAACATAAACCGATCTTTGCATTCGTTTGAAGAACAAAGGGCACTATGGCCACACAGCCAGTGATGGGATGTTATATAAGACCTCTTACGCATGTATGTTGTACGTCCTAGCACTTAATGCACGCACTTATTGTATGTTGTACGTCCTGGCACTCAAAAAGAGTACTTAGCCTTGTGTAGCCTCTTTGTCTCCGGGACTACCCTTCATACCTCCGTCTGGTTTCAGTGTTGTTATGGATGTTACGCAATACGTCCTCTAGAGGGCAGTGGCTGTCGTGTCACAAATTACCGGCACCGACAATCGCAAACATGGCATCTGTAGAGGAGGTGGTTTTGCTTTGTGTCATCCGAAATCGGCCAAAAAAAGGCGCAAAAAGTGTAGGCCTACGCGGCGGTGGCATGTGACACCCCTCACCAACCCGCAGATTATCTCCTCAAAATGTTGCGCCATTTTTAAATGACCAGCTACAACTCATTGCCAAAGCAGGTGAACAATAAAATTAAAAGGTCAGGTATATAGTATGATATAAGTATAAAACGTTAAATACAATATATAAATACATATCAGATATTATACTACTCTCTATTTTCGCGAATGGTCCGACTTCTGACTCTATACTGCCGCCTCGATTCCCGTTGGTATTGCTCCGTTTCTCCCGGAGCACTCCGGATTCCTAAGCTCAGAGACGACGGACCCGCTGACGGACGAAGCGACCTCCGGGACCGGACGAAAGGGTTCCTATCCGTATTTACCCTAGGGTGTGAATGGGCCTTTATCCTAGCTATCTTTGTTGTGTCCGGACGATGGGTTAACCTAGCGACTGTTAGTGCTTGGCACTTGGTTCTATGTACATCCTTACCGTACCGGCAGCGATATATTGTTGTCTCTCTTTCTCCTGACAAATGTACTTATTGTAAGTTGTGGATAAAAGCGTCTGCTGAATGCCGTCTATGTTAATGTAAATGTTATGCAACATGTAAGCCTCAGCTTCCAGGCGGCCCCTGAAGTGGTGCGTGGCCGACCCGGGCTGACGCAGCGCTGTGTGCCCTGTGGAGCAGGACTGCCTGGTGGAGGTGCTGGAGATCGTGGAGCTGGGCATCTCGGGCAGCAAGTCCCGGCAGGAGCAGGAGGTCCGGCACAAGGGAGACAAGGAGCACAACCCCGCCTCCATGAGGGTGAAGGACGCCGCCGAGGCCACCCTCTCCTGGTCAGTCACGGTCCTGGGCTCCAGCATAGGCCGGGCCACAGTCTTCATCATAATCTTCATCAAAGTCTTCATCCGAGTCTTCATCATAGTCCTCATCGTAGTCTTTATCATAATCCTCATCATAGTCTTCATCATAGTCCTCATCATAGTCTTCATCATGAGCTTCAGGATAGTCTTCATCAAAGTCTTCATCATAGTCCTCATCATAGTCTTCATCATGAGCTTCAGGATAGTCTTCATCAAAGTCTTCATCATAGTCCTCATCATAGTCTTCATCATGAGCTTCAGGATAGTCTTCATCAAAGTCTTCATCATAGTCCTCATCATAGTCTTCATCATGAGCTTCAGGATAGTCCTCATCATAGTCTTCATCATGAGCTTCAGGATAGTCTTCATCAAAGTCTTCATCATAATCCTCATCATAGTCTTCATCATAATCCTCATCATAGTCTTCATCATGAGCTTCAGGATAGTCTTCATCATAGTCTTCACCATAATCCTAATCATAGTCTTCACCATGGTTTTCATCATAGTCTTCATCATAGTCTTCCCCATGTTCTTCATCATAATCCTAATCATAGTCTTCACCATGGTTTTCATCATAGTCTTCATCATAGTCCTCACCATGGTCTTCTTCATAATCCTCATCATAGTCCTCATCGTAGTCTTCATCATGATCTTCGACATACTACTACTACTACTACTACTGAGCCTTCCCAAGCGTCTTCCTCGCTCACTGACCCACTCCGCTCCTCCTCCTGTGTCCTGGGTACCACCTGTGCGTGTTGCCGTGGCGACCCGCAGCATCATGCAGGTGCTGGGAGCCTTCCCGTCGCCCAGCGGGCCGGCCTCCACCTGCAGCCTGCTGAACGAGGACACCCTGATCCGCTACGCCCGCCTCAGCTCCACCGGGGCGGGGAACTTCCGCTACTTCGTCCTGGACAACTCGGTCATCCTGGCCATGCTGGAGCAGCCGCTGGGCAACGAGCAGAGTGAGTCCCCCCCCCCCCCGCCCGCCACATCCACCCCCCGCCACCAGACACTTAACCGTCACCCCTCCACTCACGCCTCCCAGGAATGAGGAGATGGGTGCTTGTGGGTGGTGTCCTGTCCATAGCAGTGTCCTCTTTATAAATTAGGCTAATTCCAAATCCTGAGAGATGTGTGTGTGTAGTCAGAGGTGTGTGTAGTGAGGTCTGTGTGTGTAGTGAGGTCTGTGTGTGTAGTGAGGTCTGTGTGTGTAGTGAGGTGTGTGCGTGTAGTGAAGTCTGTGCGTGTAGTGAGGTGTGGGTGTGTGTACTGAGGTGTGTGTTGTGACCCCAGACCCCAGCCCCTCGGTGACGGTCCTGATCCGGGGGACGGCCGGGAGACACGCCTGGACCATGCAGCTCTTCCACCAGCCCAGAGCCGCCCGGGCCACCCAGAGGGTGAGACACCAGCACCCAGAGGCTCTGGCCTCCTCTCTCCTCTCTCCTCTCCTCTCCTCTCCTCTCTCCTCTCCTCTCCTCTCTGCTCTCCTCTCTCCTCTCTCCTCTCTGTTCTCTTCTCTCCTCTTTCCTCTCTGTTCTCCTCTCTCCTCTTCTCTCTGTTCTCCTCTCTCCTCCTCTCTGTTCTCCTCTCTCCTCTCTCCTCTCTGCTCTCCTATCTCCTCTCTGGTATCCTCTCTCCTCTCTGTTCTCCTCTCTGTTCTCCTCTCTGCTCTCCTATCTCCTCTCTGGTCTCCTCTCTGGTCTCCTCTCTGCTCTCCTACCTCCTCTCTGGTCTCCTCTCTCCTCTCTGGTCTCCTCTCTCCTCTCTGCTCTCCTATCCCCTCTCTGCTCCCCTCTCTGCTCTCCTATCCCCTCTCTGCTCCCCTCTCTGCTCTCCTATCCCCTCTCTGCTTTCCTCTCTGCTCTTCATACTCCTCTCCAATCTTCTCTTCATCCTCTCATGACTCTCTTCACTGGTCCATCTTGAAGGACCTTAAGTTGAATCCATATTTAGTTTTTCCATACTCACACACACACACATACACTGAATATATGCCTTATAGATATCAATGTTTCCAGAAGATACTACTCTGTGTATGCTGTGACTGGAACGGTCATTTTATTGCTACTTTTAAGCTCTTGACTCTCAGGCAATATTTGAAATCTCTGAGGAAGCTTTTAAGGTTTCAAACCTTACCAAAAGAGCTTTGACCAGCTGTCTTTAAAACCTCCCCCTCCTCTCTCCTCTCCCCTCTCCTCTCCCCCTCTCCTCCTCCCCTCCCCCGTACAGCAGGTGTTTGTCCCTGAGGGACGGCCGACCCCCAACAACGACGTGGGGGTCCGCTACAGCGTGAAGCAGAGGCCCTTCCCCGAGGAGGTGGACAAGATCCCCCTGGTCAAGGCCGACGTCAGCATCCCCGACCTGGACGACATCGTCAACAAGGAGGTGAGGACCGGCACCCCGCCTTATCCCCCAGTACCCCCAAGTACCCCCTGTTCCCCCTAGTACCTCCTTAGAACCCCAGTATGCCCTATAGCCCCCAGTACCCCTCTGTACCACCCAGTATCTCTTTCCCTCTTTAGTACCCCCTTTACACTCCCAGTACCCCTCTGTACCGCCCAGTATCTCCTTCTCCCCATAGAACCGACTGTACCCCCTTTCACCTGTAGTACCCCCTTACCCCCCTAGTAGTGAATGGTTTCTGTGATGTATATGTTCAGGCGGGCTGTATGGGCTGGCTCCACCGCCCCAGCATGGCGGTCAGACAGTAAAGGGGCTCTTTGATGTGGCCCCAACATGGCACTCAGACAGTAAAGGGGTTCTGTGTTGTATATGTTCAGGTGGGTTGTATGGGCTGGCCTCATGGCTCCAACATGGCCGTCCTGTCAGTAAAGGGGTTCTGTTATGTGGCTCCAACATGGCCGTCCTGTTAGTAAAGGGGTTCTGTGATGTGGCTCCTACATGGCGCTCAGACAGTAAAAGGGTTGTGTGATGTATATGTTCAGGTGGGTTGTATGGGCTGGCCTCATGGCTCCAACATGGCCGTCCTGTCAGTAAAGGGGTTCTGTGATGTGGCTCCAACATGGCGGTCAGACAGTAAAGGGCTTGTGTGATGTATATGTTCAGGTGGGTTGTAAGGGCTGGCTCCATGGCCCCAACATGGCGGTCGGACAGTGAAGGGGTTCTGTGATGTGGCCCCAACATGGCCGTCCTGTTAGTAAAGGGGTTGTGTGATGTATATGTTCAGGTGGGTTGTATGGGCTGGCAGGATGAGGCGACCTACACATTCAAGTGTAATGACCCACACGTGAGTTTGAAGATCCTTCCGGAAACCGCTGGGCTGTCGTTGACAACGGGTCTCCATGACAACATATAACTACTTACTCCTCATTCCTCTTTGGCACCTAGCATTCAACATTTGATTGGGAATACATTTAACGTTTTAAAATCTGAATGTGGTGATTCAACATCAGACAACATCATCGTTTTCTGCATTGCCAAGAATTAAAATGTACGGAATGTGGTGGAAACGTCACACAACGTAACATCTGGGAAGGCACTAAACAGACCATCCTTCACCAAAACATTGCCAGAAACGGATATATTGTCGATATATATATTTTTTTAATATTATTTTTTCCGGTTTTCTTTGAGACTAACGAGCAAATGATAGAAAATAAAGCTAACCCCCAGACAATGTTTGGTGCCAACATACCTAACCCTGTAACCAATAAACAGGCTTCAGCCTCATCGCCTCGGTGGCTGTTTACTACACATGGGGTAAGGGGGGATGGTGACGCCTAACCTACTGGACTATGGGGTAACCACAACATTAGAGGGGAAACGTCCAGCTCGCCTTTGTTCTGAGATGTGGCACGAAATTCGGCACAATTGTGAAAATTCGCCAAAAAAAATCGGAATCCCCGAAAAATCGGAACTCCCGAAAAGTCTCAATCACAGGAAGGTCGGACCGTTGACGTCATCGATCTGTGACTTGCGTTCTCCGACTCACACCGATGTCGTCGAAGGTCCGACGTTCCCGAAAGTTTAACGTTAACCACAGCCTCTGACATCGGAACACAGCCGAGCGTGTGACGTCCCCCTCTAAAGGCTTCCTCAGTGATCCAATCAGCTTTCCCACATTCCCAACCTCGCCCGCCCCCTCTAACGAGCTCCCATGATGCCTTGCTCCCCCCCGGCAGCTGGAACTGCAGCACGAGCGTCTGCGCAGCATGATGAGCAAGCAGGTGGAGTACGAGCAGGCTGTGGAGCGCCACAGCGAGGACGCCTGGCGGGCCAAGCCCTTCCCAGACCCCCACACCGACTGCAAGCCCCCCACGCCCGCACAGGAGTTCCAGACCGCCCGCCTCTTCCTCTCCCACTTCGGCTTCCTGTCCCTCGAGGCTCTCAAGGTAGGGCCGCTCGGTTATGGGGAAGAAATCGTAATCACGATTGTTTTGGTAAATATTGAATTCATGATTATTTGAATGATTATTTTTGAGTTTGAATACATGATGTATTTATTCAGCATGTCTCTCCCAAAAAAACACATTGTAACTGAGAGAACGCCTTAAAAAAATACACAAAATTGTCAAAAATAAAATGTTCTAATCTAAAATAATGAACAGATATGTATCTAGCTGTCCTGCACTTTCTATAAAACATTTAATAAAAAAAAATCGAAAACTTGATTTCTGATCATTTGACGCAAAAATAGAAGTCGTGATCAGAATTTGATTAATCGCCCAGCCCTATCTCAAGGTGAGGAGGGTTGATCACATGGAGGGGACTTAGGAGGGGATGGTAGCAGTACGTTTACAGACACGCTGAACTGTTAGATTAAATACACACTCAATTCATATAACCCAAATACTTTTTGGGGGTTTTGTTTCTTTGTCTTTCTGACACAAAACCAGACGAGAAGATTGACACTTATTATGTCTGTGCGTCCTGTTAGCCGTTAGCACACTACATGGAAATGGAGGGTAACTTCTAACATGGCTTCACTACTTCACTACTGTACGTCACTACTTATATGAAGCACATTTCACAGCATTTCTAAATTGATTTGTCTGGCGTATTCACTTAAGTGAGCAGAAATCGAAACATGAAAACCCTGACGTTTTCGTCGTTTGCAATGCAGCTTGCGCGTTCGGAACTACCTTCTGTCTTATCACCGTGTCTAAACCGCTCGTTGACTCTCGGTGTTTCCCTAAACCAGGAGCCCAACAACAGCCGCCTGCCGCCTCACCTGATTGGCCTGGAGTCCTCCCTGCCGGGCTTCTTCGACGACATCAGCTACCTGGACCTGTTGCCGTGCCGACCCTTTGACACGGTCTTCGTGTTCTACGTGCGGGCGGGCCAGAAGAGCAGCCACGAGGTGAGGGAACGACGTCGCCCCCGTGACGTCGTCTGGTGATGTCACAGCCGTGACGTCGCCCGGTGATGTCACAGCCGTGACGTCGCCCGGTGATGTCACAGCCGTGACGTCGCCCGGTGATGTCACAGCCGTGACGTCGTCTGGTGATCTCACAACCGTGGCGTCATCAGGTGATGACGATGTCATGGGATGTCAAAAAACTGTGAAAATCAACAGCACTTAAAATATATAATAATAATGTTGAAATATAATTATCATTGGCATATCTGTTTCCCCGAACAAATAAAATAAAATGCACGCCTCAATGTCGAATACAAAATAATCACTAATTAAAATAAATGTTATAATAATCAGTGTGTAAAACTACTCCTTATGCACAAGCAATGTGTGAGTTTCTTCTCCTGAACGTGTCTCACCTCCGCATGTGTCTCACCCCTGCCTGTGTCTCACCCCTGCCTGTGTCCCACCCCTGCCTGTGTCTCACCCCCACCGTGTCTCACCCCCACCGTGTCTCACCCCTGCCTGTGTCTCACCCCTGCCAATGTCTCACCCCGGCGTGTGTCTCACCCCTGCCTGTGTCTCACCCCTGCCTGTGTCTCACCCCCACGGTGTCTCACCCCCACGGTGTCTCACCCCTGCCTGTGTCTCACCCCGGCGCGTGTCTCACCCCCACGGTGTCTCACCCCCACGGTGTCTCTCAGATCCTGAGGAACGTGGAGTCGTCGGGCAGCGTGCAGCCCCAGTTCCTGGAGTTCCTGCTGTCCCTGGGCTGGGCCGTGGAGGTGGGGCGCCACCCGGGCTGGACCGGCCACCTGGACACCAGCTGGTCTCTGAACTGCTGCTCGGACGGCCCCCCTACCCCACCGCAGGGTGAGCCAAGGGGCAGGGCTGCTGGGGCTCGCTCCCATAGAGCAGTGGTTCTCAAACCTCTTCCACCTGTGTTCCCCCTCTAAGATATCTCTTCAGCTGAGTACCCCCTTTCACCGGCACAAAACATTTTGTGATTTAATAATAATGATAAATTATATTATATTTTACAGGACCTCTATGATATATTTGCGCTCTATTTGGCAGTGTCAACATGAACATTAAAAGGGTGCAAATACGCACAATTGAGTGAGAAACATGGGCCTGTCTTTTATGCAACTGTTGGCTAATTTCTCCCCGCAAAACAAGCACTACGCGGGGGGGGGCGGGCCAGAGCATGTAGAGCTGAATCCCACCCGAATATATTCATCCTTAAACATCCTTCTGGATGCGCTTTGTTTTTCCCGGATTCTCCTTTCTCGTTTTTTTTTTTGATTTTCGTTTCAACCCCTTTTTTCGATTATCTACTCTGTAGCTTTCAGGATTGAAACTCGCTCGGGGTGAAAACCCTGCAGTTCTCCAAAGTACCACTAGGGGTACGAGTACCCCCATTTGAGAACCACTGCTATAGAGCACAGCCTCGTCCACACCCCGTCAGGATTCACGTACAGGAGGGTTCCCCACCCTCCACCACCGTCAGTGTTCACACTAAGGGGCAACAGGGGTACGGGGGGGTTAAGGCCGGTGTGATTGACCTCTGACCTCTGACCTCGGTAGAAGACGCAGCCAGTCCGGAGGAGACGGGCGGCTCCATGTTCAACGGAGAGAGGAAGGTGCTGTACTACGCCGATGCCCTGACGGAGATCGCCTTCGTGGTGCCCTCGCTGACGGAGAACTCTGGTCAGTACCCACGCGTCCTCAGGAACACACAGACGACACACAGCTGGTACTGTTGGGATCACGAGGTCACATCACTGCACTCTGGGCACTCAGCAGAACCTTCAATACCAAACGACTTGAATAGAAAGCGGATTAAGATGCTATCATTCATGCAAACGTAGGGATTAGGGCATCTTGCTCAGGGATGAAGGCAGGACGGCAGGAATCAAACCCGAATTCAGAGTACTTAATTAATCCCGAGGTCGTAATAAATCTGCTTGACAGAATAATTATACTGAAAATCGTGAATAGAAAATACAATTTAAGTAAAAAAAAAAAAAAAAACCTGAATAAAGAGATTAATCATATAAACATGAAAACCTTCATAAAATAACCACATTGCTCCAAATGGAAGTATCTATAAAGTGACCAGCCCTGCCCCTCCCACAGGGTGAGGGTTAAGGCGCGTTCACGGTCCTGGTGATAACGAGACACCTCGTCAGTGATGATGCTCGCGCTTACGCGTGTCGCCGACAGCGACCGCTCACGTGCACTGCGTTGGGAATATCAAAGTTCTTCACAGCAGGTTTTTCTTTTTCCGATAAAAAACAGTCAGAACTAAACAGAACAGTTTCAAGTTCGATCGCCTTTATCTCCTTGTAGACTATCACCTACTCTCCTTTTGCTTTAATTTATGAGAAGCACATTGTTTTGCCACATGCACCAGTTGCCGAACGGGAGCAGAGTCATAAGAGCGTCATGAGGTGTCGTTCGAGAGAACTTTCAGACGTCGCGAAAATGTTTTCCCAATAATTCCCAGCGATGTGAACGCGCCATGAGTGACCCCCTGACAGAGGCTCTCTTTCTGCCCCCAGAGGACTCGTCGGTCCACAGTGACTCCACGGTGGAGGCGGACTCCACCTCCGACCTCATGCCCACCATCCTGAAGCAGCCCAACCTCACGCTGGAGCTCTTCCCCAACCACTCGGACAACCTGGAGTCGGCCAAGAAGGTACGTAGCTCACGGCTAACGGCTAACAGCTAACTGCTGACTGCTAAAGGCTCTACCAACCGCTCTTGAGAACCTGGGGTCGGCCAAGAAGGTACGTAGCTCACGGCTAACGGCTAACAGCTAACTGCTAACTGCTAAAGGCTCTACCAACCGCTCTTGATAACCTGGGGTCGGCCAAGAAGGTACGTAGCTCACGGCTAACGGCTAACAGCTAACTGCTAACTGCTAAAGGCTCTACCAACCGCTCTTGAGAACCTGGGGTCGGCCAAGAAGGTACGTAGCTCACGGCTAACGGCTAACAGCTAACTGCTAACTGCTAAAGGCTCTACCAACCGCTCTTGATAACCTGGGGTCAGCCAAGAAGGTACGTAGCTCACGGCTAACGGCTAACAGCTAACTGCTGACTGCTAAAGGCTCTACCAACCGCTCTTGAGAACCTGGGGTCGGCCAAGAAGGTACGTAGCTCACGGCTAAAGGCTAACAGCTAACTGCTAACTGCTAAAGGCTCTACCAACCGCTCTTGAGAACCTGGGGTCGGCCAAGAAGGTACGTAGCTCACGGCTAACGGCTAACAGCTAACTGCTAACTGCTAAAGGCTCTACCAACCGCTCTTGATAACCTGGGGTCGGCCAAGAAGGTACGTAGCTCACGGCTAACGGCTAACAGCTAACGGCTAAGTGCTAAAGGCTCTACCAACCGCTCTTGAGAACCTGGGGTCGGCCAAGAAGGTACGTAGCTCACGGCTAACGGCTAACAGCTAACTGCTAACTGCTAAAGGCTCTACCAACCGCTCTTGATAACCTGGGGTCAGCCCAGAAGGTACGTAGCTAACAGCTAGGTCTATTCTCTACAGAGAAGAGCAGTCAATGACCTCATGATTCATAATCCGAAGCTTAACTGCCCGTGCGGGGCGATGCGCGTCAGTACACCGGGTCATTGACTCACTATCAGCAGATGTTGGGTTAAACGAGGTGTGTGTGGAACCAGATGCACACCGTTTGCGAGCGGTGTGGGTCAGAGGAGTCTCCTCTAATGCTTCTCTCTCTGTGTCTGTGTGGGTCAGAGGAGTCTCCTCTAATGCTTCTCCCTCTGTGTCTGTGTGGGTCACAGGAGTCTCCTCTAATGCTTCTCTCTCTGTGTCTTTGTGGGTCACAGGAGTCTCCTCTAATGCTTCTCTCTCTGTGTCTGTCTGGGTCACAGGAGTCTCCTCTAATGCTTCTCTCTCTGTGTCTTTGTGGGTCACAGGAGTCTCCTCTAATGCTTCTCCCTCTGTGTCTGTGTGGGTCAGAGGAGTCTCCTCTAATGCTTCTCTCTTTGTGTCTGTCTGGGTCACAGGAGTCTCCTCTAATGCTTCTCCCTCTGTGTCTGTGTGGGTCACAGGAGTCTCCTCTAATGCTTCTCCCTCTGTGTCTGTGTGGGTCAGAGGAGTCTCCTCTAATGCTTCTCTCTCTGTGTCTGTCTGGGTCACAGGAGTCTCCTCTAATGCTTCTCTCTCTGTCTGTGTGGGTCACAGGAGTCTCCTCTAATGCTTCTCCCTCTGTGTCTGTGTGGGTCACAGGAGTCTCCTCTAATGCTTCTCCCTCTGTGTCTGTGTGGGTCACAGGAGTCTCCTCTAATGCTTCTCCCTCTGTGTCTGTGTGGGTCAGAGGAGTCTCCTCTAATGCTTCTCCCTCTGTGTCTGTGTGGGTCACAGGAGTCTCCTCTAATGCTTCTCCCTCTGTGTCTGTGTGGGTCACAGGAGTCTCCTCTAATGCTTCTCTCTCCGTGTCTGTGTGGGTCACAGGAGTCTCCTCTAATGCTTCTCCCTCTGTGTGCAGCTGAGCCCTCTGGTGAAGACCAAGCGGTCGTCCACGGGGAAGTCCTTCCCTCTGCTGGGGCCTGAGACGAAGGTGTTTGTGGTCTGGGTGGAGCGCTTCGACGACATCGGTAAACTCGCACGCACACACACACACGCATGCACGTACACAGATATGCATACATACACGCGCAGATGCATGCACAGACACACACACACAGGCACGTGCATGCCCATGCAGATGGACACGCACGTACAGACACACACGGACGCACACAAACCACACACAGATGCACGAGCACA
>NC_136941.1:2294041-2299041 GCF_949987615.1 Pollachius pollachius
GACCTGACCCCTGCCCCCCGACCCGTATCGAAACACTGGCTCGTACAGGGCATGCAAGAACATACGCACACACACATAGGTCACACACACACACGTGCGTAAACACACACACGGACACAAAATCTCTATATTTATACTGTACTGATTTTTTATTTATATTAACACACTCACACACACACACACACTGAAACACACATCTTTAAATATATATATATATATACATATATCTCAACACTGTCTGCCAATCGACTTCAAGAGCAAAAGTGTCAAAACTGCGAGGTGCAGCATGCTAGCCGACCGTCGCCGCGGACGCGCACCGGGCTAGCCTAGCACCGGGCTAGTAGAGCACCGGGCTAGCTGGTACCATGCTAGCCTAGCACCGGGCTATCCGAGCGCCGGGTTGCTGATACCGGGCTAGCCGCGCCTAGCGCCACAGACACTTGACTGGCCGCTAGCCGGGACTGTTTCCGGAAGTGACTGGTTCCTCGCTATTTAGATCCATGGCTGCAGAACTCTGTTCTTCTCTCTGAACTTTAACAGAATAACTCCTCCCCCTGCCCGTGCGTTCTCCACGGAGACACTAAGATAAGAGCCGTTTTTCCCCCACCAGTTTGTGAGTCGGGTACGGAGCGCCGACGGGAACGCTGACCCCCGCTCGGAAACCTTCTGGAAGCTACGTCGTCTGAGAGACACGCGTCCGCCTGTCCATCCACAGAGAGACTCTAAGTGACACCTGCGACCCAAAGTCCACCGTCTGCGTTGTCTCATGTTTGTATGTGTATATATTTACACACACACACACACACACACACACACACACACACACACACACACACACACACACACACACACACACACACACACACACACACACACACACACACACACACAAATACAGCACACACAGCAAAAGCAAAGCGTACAGCAAAGCGACTCGTCTCCAAAGTCTTCCTTTAATGATATGCAGAGGGGAATCACCGTGACATTAACTGCCATTTTAACTTGAACTCTGACCCACACAGCGTGTGAAACAGAAAACCAAACGCTCCTTATCATTCTGCAGCCCACCATGTGCGTGCGCGTGTGAACGCCAACACGCATTTGTGTGCGCGCGATGCTCGGACGTGCATGCATGCATGCGCGTCTGCGTGTGAATGCGTGTACGTGTGTGTGTGTGCGCTCATCTGTGCACGAAGGCCCGTTGCCACGGTCCTGTTGCCCGTCCAATCACGTCCACTCCGCTCTTCAGAATCATGTGCGCAAACCGTGACCTCTGACCCAACTGAACCGATATGGAAATAAGCTTGATGTCATTGTAGGGAGAAAGGGTGGAATTCCAGCCCCCCCCACCCCCAAAACACTATTGGACCGCAACAACGCACACACTGGGGTCAGAACATCGGTCTTCATCTGAGCTGACTTCACTCTCCGTCTGAGCTGACTTCACTCTCCGTCTGAGCTGACTTCACTCTCCGTCTGAGCTGACTTCACTCTCCGTCTGAGCTGACTTCACTCTCCGTCTGAGCTGACTTCACTCTCCGTCTGAGCTGACTTCACTCTCCGTCTGAGCTGACTTTGATGGCAGCAGGTGTGATCTCTCTGTGCGTTCATCTTGTACACACCGACGTGATGTTTACTCACAGTGGGTGGGCCCGGGACGCTACTCTCTCCCCATTGGCCGGGAACAATGTCAATCTATTTATCACACCGGACGGCAGCAGCACTGCTTTTAGTTTGACTTTGTTTTTCTTTTATTGTCTTAATGCACTGAGCACTCCTTGGTTCTCTTCCATGTCTTTTGTAGCCTCTACTTGTACACATTGTTGAGAGTTAATCCCTGCTGAAGAGTTGTATTATCTTGTCGAGTATAAATGAAGAACAGATGGAATTTTTAATCGTGTTGAATTAACCCTGCAAAAATCACCTTTTTATGATGACTTTAGTGCTGTGAGCACATGCCTTTATTTTGTTTCTGAAAGAGTCCATTAAATATGCTTCGAAGAAACTGCAGTCAATTGGGTCCATCGTGCATTGTATGATCCTACCGTGATGGTTTGACCCGTGCGTGTGTACAGCGATGGGGTCAAACGTGTAAATACATGAAGGTGCATTCTGGCGGTCGCATTCCTGATTTGAAATTGCAAGAAAAAAGGAATGAATGTAAAAGTGCGTAGGAGATTTTAAATGGTCATTGAATGTACCATGAATGCATTAATTAAAAACTCATAAATATCTTTTAATCCATCTCGATAGTTGACTTATTCATGGTGTACTGCAGGCTTGTGTTGTGTGGAGCGCAGACCTGTCGCCAACAACATGTTTTTCTGCAGAAATGACGTCGCTTACGCTGCACTGCCATGTGAAAGTAGGATCTCCGGGTACGATGAATAACTGTAGACCGCAGACAGGTGGGGCGGTAGTCATTAGTCGCTGCTGTGCGACGGGTTGGCACCGGGACAAAACAGGATGCACATTTCGACTACACCTAGGAGGTGCTCGTTCTCGGTTCTCGGACGTGAAGTCCTTCACATGCAAGCTGTGCCTCGATGCCTAGGTGGGCCTTCTGCACACGTGTGAAACTGTCTTTTACAGAGACCGTTGAACAGGAATTTCCATATGACTTGGCATTCGCCGTGCGAACCGATTTAGCCTTAAACGGTGTTATGGTAACCGATACGCCTACTTAATATATGAGATGAAGCCTATTCAAAAGGTCAACGCGTTTGAATCGTTGTCCTCAATGCGTGTTGGGACAAGGTCACATCTTGCAACCTCCCTATAGTACTTGGCGATATAGGTTGTGTTTAATTGCAGCTGTATTCATCATGAAGGTACAAGCTGAATCCGCCAGGGGGCGCCAGGAGCCAGATCCAGTCGGGTCGAGTATGAAAGCGCGCAGAACCGTTGTAAACCATACCTACTTTATGGATAGTAGAAAGATTAAAACATATTCTTCTATCCGTTTGCGACAGTTTGCTACTAAGGGGGGTGGGGGGGGGGGGGGGGAATAATGAAAATGAAACAGAATAATTATTGTATTAAACAGAAGATAATGTTCCTTGAATCAATATCATTCTACAGTGTATTCCTCCTTAGTTGTTATTTCGTCTACATTTATTTGAATTCCAGACCAGTCGTCCATTCTAAACCCCTTCCTGCGAACTTTGAGAGAGCGACGCACCGCGTTCCACGTTCGCGTTTCGTCGTGCACCTTGCAGACGGTCCCTGACGTCACGCAGCCCCGGGTGCCGAGCGGCAGCAGATGCACGCCTCCCCGTCCCCAGCGCTCAGAGCCGAGCAGCAGAGAGCTTCACTAGACCCTGCAGCCCTGCACCGTGGCGGCCGCTCGCAGTGCGTGCGTCAGACCTACTTCACACTTCCCTCAGCGGCGTGTATCCAGGACACATCTCGCCCTGTCTCAGGTCACCCTGCTTCTCTCGGAGGAGGGCACGTGAGCAGTCTCCCTCGTTTCCCCAGCTGATCTCCAGGCGTCTCGCGGAGTCTCTGCTCTGCGGCAGGTTGTGACTCGGACCCACGGGGTCAGCGCGTGCTGTGTTATGTTCGGACTCTAAAGTTCGGGTCCCGAGGAGGGTTTTGCGTGAGCGCAGTGCGCATGTCCAGCCGTTTGGAGGCTCCACAAAGTTACCGCTGCAGCATGGACTAAGGAGCCGGTCGCTTCGGGAGCGTGTGGACACTCTGACCCCCTGAGAGAGGTGTTCGAGAGGGCCCCACCATGGAGGAGGAGGACGTGCACGTAGAGAAACAGCCAGCAAGGAGTCGGATCGGCAGCAGCGGCTCCGGCTGTGCGTTTTAAACGAGATTCTCAACACGGAGCGGTATTACGTGAGGACCTTACTGTTCCTCCAGTCGGTGAGTAGACTGGCGGGGTTTCTACTCCTCAACGCAGAGTCCTCTCTCCCTGTCTCTCTCTCATCTCCCTGTCCCTCTCTCTCCCCCTGTCCCTCTCTCTCTCCCTGTCCCTCTCACACTGTCTCTCTCTCTGTCTCTGTCCCTCCCTCTCTCTCTCTGTGTCTCTCTGTCTATCTGTCTCTCTGTCCACTGATCTACTCGGTGTTTGGGTTTCAAACCGGGCCGTGTTCCAACAAAACATCACTTCTCCAGAGTGGTCGCCTCTGCCCACTAATGACAGCAGCTCTGTTCATTCACATGAACTTTAAATAGTTCTACTTTCTGACCTAAGCACTGTCTATCAGGGAAAAGTGCTCCTGACGAGCTGGCTGTCGCCTTGCATGGTTGACTGCCGTCGGTGTGTTAATGTGTATATTAACCGATGTAAGTCGCTTTGGATAAAAGCGTCTGCTAAATGCCGTAATTGATAATTGTATTGAAAAACACACACACACACACACACACACACACACACACACACACACACACACACACACACCTTTAATTATTGATAATTATTGGTTTGGTGTTGTGCTGCTAAGTGAATTAAAGATCTAATGTTATCAAAGCCCTGTGTTATCAAAGCTCGTGTGTTGATCTCACTATTGTGTGTTAAGCGGCCCCCCCCCCCCCCCCCCCCCCCCCCCCCTGGGCCGGGCCGGGCCGGGCCGGTGTTTACACAGCAGAGTGTCTGTGGACGGTCACTCTCGGCCCTGCCGTCAGATTGATATTCATGAAGCCATTCATCACCGCTCCGCCCTGATAAGACTTATCTCCAGTCTTATTGTTTAATTCGTTTACTTTGTGTGTGACACTTGATCGCACCGATCATGTGTTGCGGTCGTGTGACAGAATCTGGGCTTCTGCACAGCCGTGATCAGATTCTTTCTGTCAAAAGTGTACAATGGCCAGCAGATGCACGCGATCTTAACGCAGTGTGCATCTGACACGCGATGTTGCTGTTGTTGCACCCAGCCACGCGTGCTCTGGGACGTTACATCTGTAGTCCAGGTTGTTTGGGAATCGTTGGAAAATCCTTGTGACTTTCGAGCTGAGATTTACAGAGAGTTACAGAGGATTAAAGCACTGCT
>NC_136941.1:2304041-2355858 GCF_949987615.1 Pollachius pollachius
TCTTCCCAGAGCCACATGTCGCTCTCCATCGGAACAGATGACATGGTGGGGCTGTGGTTCGTATGAAAGCCGCCTCTCCTCCGCTGCCTTGCTGTTGTGTGTCTGTGTGTGCGCGACCATGCGCGTCCGCGCAGTGCGACCGCGGTGCCTGTTTTGTCACGTGCTCTGTAACGGCTGAGGTAAACGCGTGACCGTAATTTCGTAGGGTTTGCAGAATGACTTGAAAGCGTGGCAGCGGCACCATTAAGTCTAAATATAACTGATTGACTGTGCGCCGCACGGCGCGGAATACTGGAACACCTAGCGAAACGAGACGCTGCCGTCGGCCCTCTGTAATTTGACACGATGTGGTTTCATTCAACCAATGAAACAGCAAACGGGGAGCAGTTTGAGATCCGTTTTAATAGTGGAAGTTAGGTGATGGGGATTCTCCGTTCCTATCAGTGTACACAGGTCGGATGCAATCTGTCATGCTTGGATTAAAGCAGTCGGCATACTCTGCTGATCAGGGCTCTCATGTATTTGTGTCACTGCCTAGAAGCATGTGGCTCAGAAGGTAGAGCAGGTTGGCTGGTAACCACAAGGTTGCTAGTTGGATGTCAGGGAGAGTCCCTGAGCGAGGCGCCCCACCCTGACAGCCCCCCGACGAGCTGGCTGTCTCCTTTCATTGTCGACTCCACCGTTGGCGTGTGCATGAATGGGTGAGTGTTAGGCAATATTGTACAGCGCTTTGGGTGGCCACTTATTAGAAAAGGGCGGTATGAATGCAGTCCATTTACCATCAACCTGCCGCTGCTGTGGATCCGAACGCACAAGCACCACGAGACTCAATGAAGTCACGATTTAAACAATTTGGGGGGGAGAGCACAAATAGCTTACTGCAGCTCTAACCTCTGACAATGGGCTCTGGAGACTCCACCGTCACGCTCCGAAGCTGAGCCAATGTGAGAGCGCATCAAGGGCGACACAAAAGTACTCGCTTCCCCTCAAACACTGTTTCTGTCACCGAGAAAGAGCGGGCAGTGAGGCGTTACATTCCAGCCACTAATCACGTTGATGGCCTTATTGTTGGGTTTCATCTCGGTGCCGCCGCCGCCATCGCTGAACGAATCCCCAAGGACCCAACACACGTCCCTCCCGTGTTAAACTGAATATAAAGAGCCTCTACTGTACTACAAGGTGTTGATCAGCCATTGAAAGCCGTTTCAAGCTGACGGATCTGGTTGCAAAGCCTTAGAGTCAAATCTAAATCGGATGCATGTCATGACAGTGTAGGTAGGGGTCAGGCATCCCTACAGGTTGGTTGCGGACATTGGGGTTACAGTTTCAGCTGAAAGGTTCTTGGTTCAGACCCCCCGACCACTAGGCTATCGTCTGCATTGTATGCCGACGAGATTCAATTAACCCCATCAAACAGCGAGTCACAGTTGTAGGTTCCTTGATTCATGGGGACTCTCCATCAGGAGTCAGGAGGTCATTAGACTGGCCTGGATTAAATGTTTATATTTTAATGACTCTGAGTCAAATGACTTCCAGTGGATGTCTTCAAAATACAAAACAGTAAGGAGAGTAAGACCAACTTAATTTGCAAAAATATTTGTCCTCCACAGATGTTCAAACTGCGAGAAACAATTTCTCTTCAAATGTATTTTGTTGGGGTTTCCAAGGCGTGAGTACCCTGCCTACATAGTTGTCCTTGGCTCTGATGGGGTGATGCATCACTCCTCTACTACAGTAGAGGAGTGATGCTTTACAGTAGGAGTCTCAGTAGCAGACCCTCCGGCTCCATCACACAACAATACGTCAGCGTGTCTCGGCCGTTTCCAGTGACCCTAGACGTGGCCCTCGGCCGCACACCGTAGGGTACGCTCCTGTGTCTTCAGTGTATTTAGGACAGTTGTGTGACGGTTGCTAAGCCAACGTCACGCTGCAGGAACGTTGTCCAACGCTCTGAAGATTTAGACGCAGAAGACCTCATTATCTGCTGAGCATGGCAACGCTTTTATTGTGCAGAGAGGAGCGGTTTCATGTACCGGGAAGTGGTGGATTCCCGTGAAGTAAAACAGGAACGCACCCGGGCTCTGTTCCCGTCTTCAAGGGTACAGGAGATTTGGTTTGCTGAGACTAAACCATTTATTTTGTTTTGTTTCTGTTTTTTCGAGTGGCTGTAGATAATCCTTACCCAGCGTACATCAACAAGGGGCAGCGACACAAATCACACAACACCCTTCACACGAAACCCATCAGCACGGACGACGCCGGCCGGAGGACTAGCAGTCGTAAGAGCAGGCCTCGTCTCGGAGCTCTTCAGCATGTGTGTTGCGGGGCTAATTGCACTGTTCCATTATACGGGTCAATCCGCTCCGAGGCCAAAGCCCGTCCCCCCGTAGGGCCCGTGTCCAGGGAGCCGGGCGCTTTAAGGTCCCCTCAAAGCGGAAGCGAGGAGGAGGAGGGGCCGATTAAAAAAAAAAAAAAAAAAAAAAAAAAAAACGACAAACACACAAGGCGAGAGTGAAAGAGGACTTTGTGTCGGGACGTGGGGAGCTGCCAAAAGAGGAGGCTAGGGGTAGGAGACGCAGGGCTGGGGGAGGGGGGGGGGGGGGGGGGAGGAGGAGGAGGAGCACAAGAGGAGTTCTGGAGGAGCAGCAAGGGGGGGAGGAGAGGGGGGCTGTGAATCACGTCTTTTGAGAGAATGAAGTCTGCCAGGGATGGCTGGGGTCCCCTTTATTGTGGGAGCCCTACAGGCCTTCCTGGCTCTGCTGCCCCCCTCCCAGACCACAAAGACGGCCTTTCTTCATTTATTTATTCAATTTTCACGCCACTTCGACCCCTGAGTGGCCTCAGTCCCTTCCCCACTGGCCTGTCCCTTTATCTCTCTATCTCTCTCTCTCTCTCTCTCTCCCTCCTCGCCCCCCTCTCCCCAGCTCTCCTTCCCTGCCCTCTATCTCTCCCACCCCATCTCTTTTTATGTTACTCTCCCCTCCAGTCTTGTCCCTCAATCCCTCCTCCTCTATCCCTCCATCCCTCCCTCCTTGTCCCACTCTCTGTTCATTCCTCCTCCCTCTATCTCTCCATCCCTCCTACCTTGTCCCTCCTCCCTCTGTCTCTAATCCCCTCAGTCCAGGCCTTGTTTCCCCACCTCCTTCCCACCTCCCTTTCCCCCTTTCTAGAAGCCTGTGTTTTAGTTGCGTTTGGTCTGAGGGGGAGGGGGAGGTGGAGGTGGAGAGAGGGGGAGGGTGGGAGACTAGGGGGAGAGAGGGGGAGGGTGGGAGACTTCGGGGGTCCAGGTCTGGGTTCTAGGACGGTGGTGGGAACCGAAGCCATCTGAAAAGGCGCTTTTAGAGGCGAGATGCCGCACTTGGCGAGGTTGAGCTGTGGTGGGGGTCTCTCGCTCTCACACCAACACCAACACCCTCTACTTAACACTAACACGCTCCAGCTCCTGAATACTGATTCAGCCGACCATCCTAATGGTTCCTTTTTATGCTTTATTGTATTCTGCATAGGTAATAGTATGATGATGATCTGACGGTACAGTATGGTAACAGTGTGCTTACAGAGCTAAAACAATATGTGTGTTTTCGGTTGTGTTTGCTTTTGGCGATCCATTCGGGTGGGAGAGGATAGCGCCGTCAACGCTGGCAGGATGTTGTGAGTCCTGTTCCGAAGGAGTCGGAGGTGATGGGAATGGGGCGTGGCCGGGTGGGAACGTGTTGGGAAGCCTTCACAGCGTCGGTCGGAATTCATGGAAAGTATTTTTCCCCTCCTGGTCACCTTCCCACTCGGCAAACAAACCAACAAGTGAGACAGCGAGCGCTGGTGAGGCCGTTCACAGAAGACCTCCAATAGCCCTCTGTCTGCTCGATCGCTCTCTCACACACTCTCTCTCTCTCTCTCTCTGTCCCTCTCTCAGACTCACTCACTCACTCACTCTCTCAGACTCTCACTCTCTCCACCTCTCTCTCTCCCCTCTCTCTCTTTCTCTGTCTCTCTCTCTTTCTCGCACTTCCTCTTGCTCTCTCTCTCTCTCTCTCTCTCTCTCTCTCTCTCTGTCTCTCTGTCCCTCTCTCAGACTCACTCACTCACTCACTCCCTCAGACACTCACTCTCTCAGACTCTCACTCTCTCCACCTCTCTCTCCCCTCTCTCTCTTTCTCTGTCTCTCTCTCTTTCTCGCACTCCCTCTTGCTCTCTCTCTCTCTCTCTCTCGCCCTCTCTCACCCTCTCTTGCTCTCTCTCTCTCTCCCTCTCCTCCCTCTCCACATCACTACATGGCGTGCTCTCTCTCTCTGGAGATGGGCGTGTCTGTATGTGTGGTCGGTGAACTGCAATATTCACTGCCCACACTGACCGGCAATAAAAATTCCTTCCATGAACTTTGACATTTCTGAGATAAGAAGTTAGGGAAGATTTTAGAAACCAGAGTAAGGTTTGCTTTAAGATTAGTATCACGGGTAGCTCCTGAGGGCCCTCAAACCACAGGAGCCCCATGCAGGGGCCCGCCAGAGGCCCCGACAGGACAGTAATCTATAACCCTGCTCTTCGTCTTTCTAAAGATAACGGGTTGAAGTCACAGTCAGGATCCATCTGTGTGTGTGTGTCTGTCTGTGTGTCCGTCTGTCTGTCGCTACTTCTGCTTCTTCTCGTCGCTTCTGTGTACGTTTCCTCTTACACCTCCATCTCTGTCTGAGAGAGAGAGAATATGCTTCCACTGCATTCTAGGCTCGATCTTCCCCTTTTTATTGCCGTCATAGGGCTTTTTATTTAATGTTTTTTTGTTGGTGTTGCTCCAATAGCAGAATTAACATGAACTATATCTACTGAGTATGCATTGGGCTTGTATTGTTTTTTAATATATATTTATTGATGGTTATTTGAATAAAAGGGCTAAAGCATAAACAATGTAAAAGTATTTGTCAGTTGGCTCCACTGCATTTTGATCTTCTGGATCAACAGACAAAAACTTAATGATAAATCTGCTGATGAATGAAGGTAGGTCCTAAGAGAGTGACAGTGTTTATTTATTTTAATTAATAGGAAGTGTTCTTTCTATCCACCAATTAATCTCTGATTTTGACCAGTATCCTCGCAACTAATCTGGCTTCTTTGAGTAATCTCAAGGCTCTTGTCTGCCTCTCTCTGTCTCAGCTCGCTGTGGAACATGGACATCTGATGTGCTTATCTTGCTCTGCTTTCATAACCTCCTCCTGTTTCAAAGCATTGTGACACCGTAGAAACACCCAACCGTCTTAACAAAGCACAACAGTTCAGATAACACTGTTCCCTGCCTTACCCTGCAAGGTGCAATGAGTTCAAAGTTATGAAATTAAATTTTTTTTCCTCAATGCCAGTATGCAGATCTCCACCGCACCGCTCCCCCAAAACGGTTACATTGCATTCATAAATTTGGGTGGAATGCAAATCTCTCGCAGACTACAAGGTCTTGTAGTTTGAGACGCTTTTGGGTCACACATGTTGAGAGCTACAGAGAGGGCGCTACAGGGACCTAACATGTGAGAGAGAGAGAGAGAGACAAAGAGCTAAAGTGAGAGAGCTACAGAGAGAGAGAGCTACAGGGACCAAAAATGTGAGAGAGAGAGAGAGAGAGAGACAGAGAGCTACAGAGAGAGTGCTACACAGAGAGAGAGAGAGACAGACAGACAGACAGACAGACAGACAGACAGAGAGAGAAAGCTACAGAGATATAGAGCTACAGAGAGAGAGAGAGACAGAGAGAGAAAGCTACAGAGAGAGATATAGAGCTACAGAGAGCGAGAGAGACAGAGAGAGAGAGCTACAGAAAGAGAGAGAGACAGAGAGAGCTACAGAGAGAGAGAGAGAGAGCTACAGAGAGAGAGCTAAGAGAGAGAGAGAGAGAGCTACAGAGAGAGAGAGAGAGAGAGACAGACAGAGAGATAGAGAGCTACAGAGAGAGAGAGAGAGAGAGCTACAGAGAGAGAGAGAGAGAGACAGACAGAGAGATAGAGAGCTACAGAGAGAGAGAGAGAGAGAGCTACAGAGAGAGAGAGAGAGAGACAGACAGACAGACATAGAGAGACATAGAGAGACATAGAGAGACATAGAGAGAGACACAGATAGCTACAGAGACTTAAAGAGACACAGATAAAGCTATAGTACAGAGAGACAGAGCGAGACGGAGAGGGCCAGCAAGCCTGCTGCGGGTTCTGGGGTCAAAGGGAAGCCACGGTCTAGCCCTGGTCAGCATATGGGCCGTCTGTACTCTCTCCTCCCTCTCTCCTGTCTGGCGCCTTTTTGCTCCAATAAGTCTCAATCAGCGGCCCCCACGGACACACATCTGATCCTGTTGGCTGCGGACCACGGGACCATACGGGCCGGCCGCCACGGCTGGTCGCTCGTCGTATGGACCTGCTGGCTGTGACCAGTTTACTACTGGTCACAGCCAGCAGCAGTCGGCTACGGACGTTTGGTTCGGCCACGGCCGAGCCCTGACACCCACTTCTTGTCAGGTGGCAGTGGCTCGGGAGGCAGAGAGGGTGGCCTTGAAACCGGAAGGTCGCTAGTTGGATCCCCCGCTCCTCCTGGCCGAGTGTCAAGGTGTCCCTGAGCGAGGTGTCTCACCCTACCCGCTCCCGACGAGCCGGCTGTCGCCCTGCGCGGTTGCCTCCGCCGTCGGCGTGGGATTAGGCGCACGAACGGTTGCAAGTCGCGTCAGATAAAAGCGTCCGCTGAATGGCCTCAATGTAAATGATCCGGGCTGAGTGTGTTGTCGATGGTGACGCGTTCACCTGACTGGAAGGACTCAGCCTTGATGCTTTTATTGAAACGTTGTGAAGCTAGTGTTTCATCAAGCTTTTAGCAGACGCTCTTACCCAAAGTGAGTCACAACAAGTGGATCCAGACGCATTAGAGAGAGAGAGAGAGAGAGAGAGAGAGAGAGAGAGAGAGAGAGAGAGAGAGAGAGAGAGAGAGAGAGAGAGAGAGAGAGAGAGAGAGAGAGAGAGAGAGAGAGAGAGAGAGAGAGAGAGAGAGAGAGAGAGAGAGAGAGAGAGATTATTTTTATATTTAATGTTTTTGACCTCTTAATTGTTCACCTGCTTTGGCAATGTGTTGATGTTTGTTTCTCGTGCCAGTAAAGCTATTTTGAATTGAATTGAGAGAGAGATAGAAATAGAAACAAGTGGATTTCCAGTCTTGCATGTCAGCAACTTCCTTCAAGTAAAGGTAACTTCCTGTGCCGGAACATGTGTCCCCAGAAGAGGTTCCGTACCGGTTGCTACCCCAGTTCCGATGGCTTGGCATGGCAGTTCTCTTCTTTTTCTCACTTCCTGTGTGTCACGTGCGCCGCGTGCACGTGACACACAGGGCCGCTCACGCTTCCTCTGCTGATCTCCTTGGCGACGCGCTCGAGTCTACACACATTTGACATGGCACAGAGACACCCACACAACAATGGAGTTATACCACACACACAAACGCACGTACACACACACACACACACACACACACACACACACACACACACACACACACACACACACACACACACACACACACACACACACACACACACACACACACACACACACACACACACAAATATGCACAGACACGCGTATACAAATATACACAGCTACACACACACACCCAAAGACACATACACAAATATAAACACTCACGTACAGACTCACACACGTACACAAATTCCCCCCCACACAAAGACACGTACCGCAAACTTATTCCCACACATACACAAACACATACACACACACAGACAAACAGACACGTACACAAATACACGCAGACAAATACACAAATATACAGACACGTACACAAATATACACACACACTCACACACATACGCAAATTCCCCCCCCCCCCCACACACACACACACGTAATGTACACAGACACAGACACGTACGCAAATACATACACACACGTACACAAATATACACGTACACACACACGTACACACACACACACACACACACACTCCACACTATTCAGAAGGTGACATATCTCACTGCTGGCGTGTTAAGTATTTGACTGGCTGGGGTGATTTTCAGCGGCTGGGGAGACGGACACGCCAAAGCTAACGGGACTGCTAAGCGGTTTCCAGGCTGGGGTCTGTGGAGTCTCCGCACAGGGCCTGAGAGGCGAGGGGGAGAGGCGGGGCTTGGTCGGCCTGGTACTGGTACCAGATAGATCCAGAACGACTTGTTAACACCTGGTACCCAGATAGGTCCAGAACTGCTTGTTCACGCTGGGCTCCCAGAAAGGATCACGAACGACTTGTTCACACCTGGTACCCACAAGGGTCCAGAATGATCTGTTCACACCTGGTACCCAGATAGATCCAGAATAGCCTGTTCACACCTGGTACCTGGTACCCAGATAGGGTTAGGGTTAGGAGAATGAGTTTGATACCAAATCAAATCTGTTACGGTTCCGATAAGAGTCTTGCAATCGGGCGTGGCCACGGAAGTTCAGCGGTCATGCTGATTTCCTCAGTGTGTGTGTGGTTGCTTTCTTTCCTGTGGTTCCCCCTCCGGCTGTGATGGCATCACAAGCGGAAGGACGCGTGATGAAACAGGGCATACTGCGGATATTAATCATATCTACAGCTGATTCAGTTCTCCCATTCATGAATAGAAAAGTATTCATTATTAGCTTTAGTTCTCTAGTGGCCTCCTAGTGCCATGCCATTTTATAATGAGATGGCATTTGACAGATTCCCCCTGTGTGTGTGTGTGTGTGTGTGTGTGTGTGTGTTGACCTTAAGAGGATGACGCTCTCAGCCAATCAGCAGCCTGATCTAGATCATGTCCCTCCTCTCTTTAATCCAGTGACTCAGTAGAAGACTCGGATGTCACTCGCCACTCCCTGAAGACTCTGACAGGTCTGACTCTGAGTGCAGGTCAGACCTGCTCCTAAAGCACCCGTTCATTATTGGACTCCCTGTCGTCCGCGGATGACTTGTTTTGGTTCTCTCGGTTCTCCAAACACCCCCGTGGTTTTGGGTAAATAAACTTCATGCGTCACCATGACAACCGGGGAACTGTTGTCGGGGAATATTTTATGCTTATTTTTTGCGTCTAGATCAATTATACAACCCCCCCTATCCCCCCAAATACATTAACACATGCAAACATATCTATATATCTCTTTAGATAGATAGATAGATAGATAGATAGATAGATAGATAGATAGATAGATAGATAGATAGATAAAGATATATCTCTTGTTGCTTGTTTTCTACATTATCTGCTCTCGGCTCTATCGGGTGTCTGCTCTCCACCTCTTAGAGTGGCTGTTTGTTCGGCTAATAGGCCGGGAATCAGGTTCTCTCCCCCCTCCCCCTCTCTCTCCCCCCTCTACCTCCAACCTCACCTCCGTCACAAACCGGTAAACAGCAGCATTAACCAACTCCCCCCCCAAAGCCAGCTGACGTCAGAGTGGACATCATCCGATACGCCCGGGCCCGGAGACACGGACACGTCGCTAGGCCCCCCAGCTCAGCCCCGCTACTCAGGCCCCCAATCCCCAAATCCCCCCGTTCAGGGCCCCGCACCTAACGAGCCCCGCGGTGTCACTCCAGGTCTCCGTCGGCCACGCCGGCGGTGACGGAGACGGCGTTGCTATGACAACCGCAGGCAGGTGGTGTTAAGCTACAGGCTTTTTCTTTTTTTTACTTGTGTTATTTTTACATGCGACCAGGTAGTTCTTTTGGAAAAACACGAAATCTCTCCATATGCCTCAGCCTGTGACCCCGCCCCCTTCCCCGGTGTGAGGCCTTGTCTTCGACCGCTCATTGATCTGTGATCAGTGGTCTGCTGCTGCTGTCTGGGCTTTTAGACCCGTTGGTTTGGAGGTCTCTGAGGCCAGGTGATCGCTTCCTCTTTCTCTCTAAGTGAACTTTATTTCCTGTGCCATGGCCCTGTGTTCTCTGGAACACCGCGTGCATCCGTTTTCGATGGAATACTGCATAGATCATGGTTATGTAGAACAGTGGTTCTCAACTGATCTGGCCTTGGGACCCACATTTTTCATGGTCATTATGTCGCGACCCATTTTTATTAAAACCAAGCAAATTTATTTCTCTAAAACACTATCACACATACACAATGTCATCATGTTTTTTTTAACTTAAAAACAAAACCTTTTTCATCCCTGCATACAGAGCTCTCTAGCAATGAGAAACTGGTCAATCAATACTGCGTGCTGCTGATTTAGGTGAATATGAAAAAGATGAACATCATAACTGATCACACAAATATAATCTTCAAGTAGGCTTTGTAAACGGATTGTTTTTACTCAACAAGCATTCAGTGAAGCTTATGAGATAGTTGGGGATGTGCTTTTTTCCTGATAAGAGTTTCAAAGTCTGGGGTGATGTTTGACAGAGTTACTCTCAGGTCATGTCCAGCGTCCAACCTGTTCCTCTGCTTGGACTTGAGCTGGACCAAAGTTGAGAAGCCACTTTCGCAGAGATAGGTAGTGCTGAACTTAGTAATTGAAGTGATATATAGGCCGACACATAGGAATCATATGTCAAAACGGGCTACATTTGGCTGAATTATAAAAGGTATAAGTGGTCATTTGAAGAGCTGTTTGGGAGCCGAAAGAGCCGGCTCTTGTTGGTGAGCTGATCCAAATTATCCGGCTCACTAAAAATAACCTAAAATCTCATCTCTTATCAGATGGCCTAATCACTGGAACTATTTTTAGCTATTTTATTTTTTCTCCTACACTCCGCGACCCATTCAAAATGAGTCTGCGACCCACTTTTGGGTCGCGACCCACCAGTTGAGAAACGCTGATGTAGAACACAAAATAGTTCCAGTTCTATAGAACTCTGTACAGATCCAGTTCTGTAGACCTCTGTAAAGAGCAAGTTCTATAGAACACGGCATAGATCCAGTTCAAAGAGGGTTCTAAAGAGCGCTGTAGAGAGAGTTCTAAAGAGCGCTGTAGAGAGTTCTACAGAGCGCTGTAGAGAGACTTCTACAGAGCGCTGTAGAGAGAGTTCTACAGAGCGCTGTAGAGAGTTCTAAAGAGCGCTGTAGAGAGTTCTAAAGAGCGCTGTAGAGAGAGTTCTAAAGAGCGCTGTAGAGAGAGTTCTAAAGAGCGCTGTAGAGAGAGTTCTAAAGAGCCTGTATAGAGTTCTAAAGAGCCTGTATAGAGTTCTGCAGAGAGCCAGTGCTCCAGCCGGACGCTGGACTCAAAGATGGCCTTTGAAGCGTCCATGTTGCACCCCCTCCCTCCCCGACCACATCTGTCCGGGGATTTGTTCAGCGTTCTCCCCCCTCTCTGGACTGAATCGAATGTGGACGGCAGCTGTCTTAACCTCTCTCCCTCGCCCGCCCTCCCCCCTCTCCATTTGGCATGGCTCCATCATCTACAGATAGTTCCAGTAAAAGTAAGGAGGCTTCTCTCCACTTCTCTGTCTATCTAAACAAAACACCGTCCTTACACATCCTTGGCTTCCTCTTCCCTTGGCTCCCCACCCCCGTCCGTCCGTCCGTCCGTCTCCAGTGTGTGAGCCAGACTGAGGAAGCCCCCCCCCCTCCCTGGTACGGCCAGGGGGAGACCTCTCACATGACTGCCCGCTCCAGTGTGGACGCTGGTCTCTCGCTCCCGGGCCATATGGGGGCCCTCGTTAGCCCAACGCCCGGACTAAAGCGCCCGGCCGCCTGCCAGGGGGGGAAACCCCAAAGTGAACCGTCAAACGGCGGCGGGACAAAGTACCGGGTTCCCAAAACCACCGGCTCCTGTAATCAGCCGGCTCCGACGCCGCGGAGACCCCGTCCGCGCGGCGGGCTCCGTCTATTTCTGGTCTCCGCAAAATGCTACGTGGAGACGGTTCTGAGCGCTGGCGAGACCTCCGTCCGTAGCGTAGCGGCTCTGGGGTTGATATGGTTGGGGGGCCGGTTGGCTAGCCGCCCAATGCTGGCTAGCTGGCTAGCTGGCTAGGTTGTTGGCTAGCCAGGCCGGTTGGTTGGCTATCTGCCTAGTTGACTGGACTAGTCTTTAGGATATAGCCAATCTTACTCAGAGTGTGTGGGGTTGATGGGTGCTTATACAAGCCATCAACCCCACTCTGTTTGTCTGTCTCTCTCTCCCTCTGGCTGTTTGTATGTATGTGTGTGTGTGTGTGTGTGTGTGTCTGTCTCTGTTTGTGTGTGTCCCCCTCTGTGTTTGTGTGTGTGTGCGTGTCTCTCCCTCTGTGTTTGTGTGTGTGTGCGTGGTGCGCTTGGCAGCTTGCGTGTGGCAGATGTTGGCCATGTCACCAACAGCTCGCCTCCATAAACACCGGGCTGCAACAGACGGCGGCAGTAACACTGTACTTCATATCCATTACTGTCCTATTATTTACAATCAGCGGAACACAAACCGCTTACTGTCAACCACACATTCCATCGCCACGCAGACCCGGAGCGCTTGGAGAGCGTGTCAAAGAGCTTTATGAATAAAGTTTTCTGTGTTGAGCGTCGTGCAGAAGGAGGTGTTGTACCCCTTCCCTCCAGCTCCTCAACGTCGTGTTTTCCTCTCCCTGTTCCAGGCCTTCCTGCAGCGGATCCGCCAGACCTCGGAGGACCAGCAGTGTCTGACGCCAGAGCAGGTCAAGGTACGCCCGCCTGGACCCCGGCAGTCATGGACCCACCATCAGAACACACAACACACACCATCAGAACACACACAGTCAGAGCACTCACCATCAGAACACACACAATCAGACAACACACTGTCTGATCGCACACCACCAGAACACACAGCGTCAGAACACACACCGTCAGAACACAGACCATCAGAACACACACAGTCAGAACACAGACCATCAGAACACACACAGTCAGAACACAGACCATCAGAACACACACAGTCAGAGCACACACAGTCAGAACACACACAATCAGAACACACACTGTCAGAACACACATCATCAGAACACACATGGTCAGAACCCTCAATCGTCGTCATCATCATCATCATCATCATCATCATCATCATCATCCTCATCCCCCTGTCACGCCTTCACAACCACCACGTCACGCACAACGATAAACTTGGACGGGCGTAGTTATTACACGCAGGTGTCTTTCTGACGTGAGATTATCCCTGCTGTAAATGATCGGCCGTCACGCTCATTCATTGATTGATCTTTAAAGGGCTGTAAGGGGCCTTCTGCCCATGGAGGCAGAGACTGAAGTCCTCAGTGTTTGAAGGGTGCCGAATAGACAAACGGGCCCTACCTCTAATACACAACACAAATGTCCTCCTAATTTCACCAAGCGAAGCCGTTTCAGTGCAGACACTGACGACAGTTTTATTGTTTACAGATTTCGTATTTTATGTGTTACGATTTTTAAGGGGCTGCAACACTGGGTAATGATCTCTTTCTTGGAGCGCCTGAAAAGAAATATTATCTGTCTTTGTAGGCATTGTAAGTTTAATCATAGAATGCCTTCCGCAAATGCCGTACTGAGTGTTTTACATCGTCATAAATCACAGTCACATAATGACATAAAAGGCTAAAGTTCTTTTTCGCTTTATTGTTTTCTTGTTTTTGTTTCATCTTCCTGTCATCATCGTCTTCTCCGCAGGAACGTTTTTAATTACTTAATCAATCAATGTCATTACTTAAAACCACCATAAACCGCCGTCAGGCGATTTAGTGTAAATAAAGTTTGGTTTGAACGCTCCCCAGGTCCTGTTCTCCAACATGGAGGACATCTTGGACCTGCACCGGGCGCTGCTGTCGTCGCTGGAGAGCTGCCTGCAGCCCGAGCCCCATCCCCAGCATGCACTGGGGCACGTGTTCCTGCTGTATGTGAGTGACCACACACACACACACACACACACACACACACACACACACACACACACACACACACACACACACACACACACACACACACACACACTGCTTTCCTCTTTGTCGCAAACAAGCCTGCATCCTGTCAGGCAGTTTCTGTCTCTCTCTTTGTCTCTCGCTCGCTCTCTCTCTCTCCTCCTCCGATGCTGTTCTGGTACTCTGCATCTCTCCCTCTCCCCTTCTCTTTCTTACTTTCCTCCTTCCTTTCTTCCTTCCTCGTTTGTTTCTTTGTTTTTGGTCTTTGTTTTTCCATTGTTTTCTCTTTCTTCCTATATTATTCTTCTCTCTCCCCCTCTCTCTCTCTCGCTCTCTCTCTCCCCTCCTCCGGGCCCCTGTGTGAACTCGTGCGGCCCCCAGGGACACAAAGCGGGCCCTGTGTCCGGGAGGAAGACACTGGGGCCCGCTCTGCCAAGGGGACAATGTACTGGTCTCTCGCCCTCTCTCTCTCTCCCTGGCTCTCCAGGTCTCTCGCCCTGTCTCTCTCTCTCCATGGCTCTCCAGGTCTCTCGCCCTCTCTCCCAGGCTCTCCAGGGCTCTCTCCCTCGCTCGCTCTCCTTCCCTGCCCCTCACAATTTCACTCTCACTTTTTAATAATCACTACCTCACTTTCATCCACTCACTCAATCTCTCTTTCTCCCACTCACTCTCTCTCACTCACTCTCTCGCCCTCTCTCACTCACTCTCTCGCCCTCTCTCAATCTCGCACTCTCGCACTCACTCACTCACTCACTCACTCAGTCAGTCACTCACTCACTCACAGGCCAGACCCCAGGAGTCATTCACCTCTCTCACATGACCGGAATCAGAAGCATTAGGCAACATTGTTGTTTTTCTCTTTAATTTCTTTTGTATCATGTGACCGGTTTCAGGTCTCATGTTAAACGTCAGTCCTAGGTTAGTTCTCTATCGTTTGTAATTAGGTTAAGTGTGATGGTTACAAGGGACCGAGCACAACATAAACCAACGCCACTGTTCTTAGGGACCGTTAGAGACCGATGGGCTGAGGGGGTCCGGACTGACCTTCCTCTTGGATACCTGGTTATCTAACAAGGTGTCCAAGAGGACGGATCTGGGGGCGGCATGTGGCTCAGGAGGTAGAGCGGGTCGGCTGGTAACCGGAAGGTTGCTAGTTCGATCCCCGGCTCCTCCTAGCTGAGTGTTCGAGGTGTCCCTGAGCGAGACGCCCCTCCCTGACTGCTCCCGACGAACTGGCTGTCGCCCTGCGTGGCTGACACCGCCGTCGGTGTGTGAATGGGTGAATGTGAGGCGATATTGTACAGCGCTTTGAGTGGCCACTGGTTAGAAAAGTGCAGTATAAATTCAGTCAATTTACCGTTTATCTTCATGTTTATGGAGTGTGTGATGGTTCCCTGGCACAGTGCGTTTGTGTCTGTCTGTTTTGACACGCACGCGTCACAGCGTTTCTGTTTATCTCGGTGGTGGAGGTATCGGGCTACTCACAGGATATCTATTACACCACCAACCCCGCCCCCCCCCCCGACCCTCTCGCACCTCTTAGCCAATCAGAGAGCAGCCTCTTGTCTGGCCACCCCTGGCCCTTGCCCCCCTGGCTCAGGGTCAACCCCACGGCGGAGATTTGATTAACCCCTCGGCATTGTGGGGGATGTAGAATGTCTACTGGGAGGAGGAGAGGAGGGGAGAAGAGATGAGAGGCGAGGGGAGAGGAGGAAAGGAGGGGGAAAGAGAGGAGAGGAGGGGGAAAGAGAGGAGAGGAGGAGAGGAGAGGAAGGGGGAAGAGCAGAGAGGGGAGGGGAAGGGAGGAGAGGAAAGGGGGGGGCAGGGGTTAATAAAGAACTTCATGGTAGCTCGTGGGTTCAACCCGCTAACACGCCAACCATGTTCCGTCCATAAAGGCATGAAAAGCACGAAACAACATTTCCATGAGGGCATTCACCAGATGGATAGGGTGGATATTCTCCCAGCCCAGAGGTCCTGTGTTCAAACCCCGACGCCAACATCTAGGCGCCCTTGAGCGAGATGTGTAACCCCTACCTGACCCGCCTCTATAAATAAAACCTAAAGTGTTGTGAGTCCCTGTGGACGAAGGCAGTGGCTAAATGAGCCGACTGTACACCAGAGTGTTTCCCTCCTCTTCAATGGGAACACTAACGCCCCGGTCCGATCCCCCGCGTGCGACGGCTAATTCCCCCCCCCCTCCCCCCCTCCCTCCTCCCGGACGTGGCCGGTGGAAGGAACGGCGGAGACGTCAATATTTGCTCGGTTTCCGACCGTGTGTTCCTGGCCGGGGAGGACGGGGCCAAACACTGACATCACTGTGGTCCCGTCTGAACACCCCCCCGCAGGATAAGTCTGGGACTCTCGCCTACGATTGGTTAGAAGGGCTCTCCTTTAGATCGTGTTTGGATTAGTCCTAGCTGTTTGCGGGAGTTTATGGTTAGGGTTAACCCTAACCCTAACCATAACCAGTCGGAGGAGACCCCTTCTGACCAATCAGAGGCGAGAATCCCAGGCTTACCCTGCGGGTGTTGGAGAGAGACAGAGGCTTCGAGAGCGGTTCTGTGCTCCCTGCGTGCCCGCCACAGATCTCTGTGAGGCCCCTGAAGGCCCGCGGCCCCTGTGCGTGTGAGGGGGTCTTCTTGGGGCGCTGCGGGGGACTTGTTGTCGCTCTGAGGGGCTATTTTTACATCAGGGGGTTTTATGACTGCTGGGTCGATGTCACATGTCGGACAGAGACGTCACAACGTGTGTGTGTGTGTGTTTGTGTCTCTGAGCGTGTGTGTTTGTGTTTCTGAGCGCGTGTGTGTGTGTGTGTGTTTGTGTGTGTGTTTCTGAGCGGGTGTGTTTTGAGCACCACAGAGTATACCTTGAGAGATTTATTTGGTCTTCTACTGGCTAATCTTTTTTTTTACTTACTGGGGGAAAGTGTTTCAGTTTGCAGTTGCTCTGCTTAGGAAGAACAGCATCAAGTAAAAGATCAAATACAGGAACAAATATCACCTCCACAGCCTGCTGCTGGTCATCCGGCTGGATCAGGGTACGAACTACAACAAACTACAGCATATGTGGATTTAAGTATTTTTCTTTAAGGATTATGTCACCGTCAGAGATGTAATACTCTGGATGTTGTGTCAACAGCACAGATCTGCTTCTGTACTCTCTCCCAAATTAATTAATGAACGAATGAAAGAATTTAGAACCCATTCACGCGATGCGGTGCGTTCTTAGAGTTGGGGTTGCATCCCCAGAACCTGCAGGCGTGCCCCCAATCCCTCAACACAACGATAGACCCCAGTCTCCCCTCCCAGTCCCCGTTCTATTGTCCCCCACACACACCCCGACGCCACAGGGGTCCCGGGGCCGTGGATCCAATGTCGGGGTGCAGTATAAACAACGTATAGATCCATACGTCCCTGGAGGGGTCTCGAACCCGCGGCCTCAACACCTGCAGACCTCAGATCTGTCGGCCGAGGCGTTCCTCCGCTCCTGCAGACAATAGAGCTGTCGGCGGGAGAAAGGGCTTCATCAATACTGCAGGACGTGTTTGTGTTGCGGTCGGAGAACGGGGTCGAGTTTAAACGTTCCTTTGTCCGGGCGGATCAGATGAGACGGTGCATCTTTCATCATCGGGGAGGAAGGGTGTTACTGCAAAGTTCAGGACAGAGTGACGACTTGAAGATGACTAGATGTTACTAACAGTGAAACGCTGCCGAAAATGAATGCCGAAGAAATATGGACCTTACCGGTCAAAAGTTCGGGGTCACTTAGAAATGTCTTTAATTTTTTAAGAAAAGCACTGGAGATGAAGATACCATGAAATTAATCAGAAATACAGTCTATACAATGTTAATGTGGTAATTGACTAGCTGGAAACAGCAGATGTTTTATGGAATATCTACACAGGTGTACAAAGGCCCATTTCCAGCAGCAATCACTCCTGTGTTAGTAGTAGTTAATACTGTGTTAATAGTTCATTGTTGAGCTCATCGTGTTAAAAGGCTCATTGATGATTTGAAATTCTTTGTAAGTTAGCACAGAAAACTGTTGACTAAAAGTGAGTTTTCATGGAAAACATGATATTGTCTGGGTGACCCTAAACTTTTGAACGGTAGTTTAAATACATAATTTGTAAGACACGGTCAATGTGCGAGGACCTCACCGACAGCAGTTGAGTGCACAGCATTAGCGGTATAACTGTACATTATTGACGTCGATGCGTGAGTGTCTAAAGTGTCTAAGTGATCGTGTTTCTGTGTTTGTTGTTGTCCTCCAGAAGGGAAAGTTCTCCATGTACGGCGAGTACTGCAGTAACCACGAGAAGGCCCTGAAGCTGCTGATGGAGCTCAACAAGGTCCCCAACACCCGCACCTTCCTACTGGTGAGACTCCTACGCTAGGCTAGGCTAGGCCAGGCTACGCTGGGGATCAGCCGATTCAATTCACTATGAATTGACATGTTACGCTACATTATGCTACACTCTGACATGCTATGGAACGCGACGATCTTCTAGACCACCGTGTTCTATGCTACGCTGATATTCTCTGCTACAATGTGCTGTTCTGTGCTACAGTATGCCACGCTATGCTATGTTATGCTATGCTACTATAGGATATGCTACTAGGATATACTTATAGGCTATTCACATTATTTTCATCACCAGGAAAACACTTTAGCTTCATACTAGAAGTGATGCAAAGTAGTGATATTCTGTGCTACGCTATGCTTTACTAGGCATTATATGTATTGCTAATGTGCTATTGTGCACCACAACTGTTCCGAGCATGCCGCTAAGCTACGCTATGCTATATTATGCTACCATACGCCATGCTACTCTCTGCCGTTCTGCGCTCCACTGCGCTCAGCAAGCTGCTCCGCTGCTTCATAATCATCACTTGTCCTTGTCGTCTCCTCTTTGATCCTCACCCCCGTCGCTGCCGCTCATTGTCCTCTCTCAGCGCCCCCTCCTGTGATCTACTGCCCCTGCTCTAAATGTTTACCCTGTTCCCTGACTTATGAGCTCCCACCGCCTCCCTGCCCGTCGTCTAGATACGAGGGAGGAACCGGACCCCCTGTGGGTTCAGCCACAGTCCCATCGCGCCCCTCCCGCGTCCTCGTCTCTTCACCGTACTGGCTTCCTGTCCGCTCCTAACTACTTCCTCTGCACCACATCCCCTTCCTTTTCATTTGTCCGCTCTGGTCCTCCCCGTGTCTTCCCCTTCTCCGTCCGTCCCCATCGACTCCAGCCCCTCTCCCCCTCCTCCCCTGACACAGGGCTCACCTCTGTTGCCACGGTCGCACTCCGCTAAAGGGCAGTAAATGTGGTGATGTCATTGTGCGGTACTTCCCCGCGGGGGGGGGGGGGGGGAGGTCTCTGGTTTACCCGCCAGCTGTTTCCATGTTTTGGTCAGCGGAGCCGGGGGGGGCTGGCCAGACAATAAACCCCGGAAAGGCAGGAGGGAAAGGGGGGAAAGGGAAGGAGGTGGTGGAGGTGGTGGAGGAGGAGGTGGGCTGGGTCCCTGCTTAAGTAGGACTCTCTAACAGATGAAGTCACCAGCTGAACTCAGGGCTGGCCCCAAGGAGGGCAGATGTTTCTGCTGCTGGACGGCTGTGGTCCAAGGCCTCGCCCCGACCCCCCAGAGCAGGACGGTGGAGGTGGAGCATGGGCATCAGAATGATTGGTCTGGGTCTGGTCTGGGTCTGGTCTGGGTCTGGTCTGGGACTGGTCTGGGTCTTGTCTGGGTCTGGTCTGGGTCTGGGTCTGGTCTGGGTTTGGGTCTGGTCTGGGTCTGGGTCTGGTCTGGGTCTGGGTCTGGGTCTGGTCTGGGTCTGGGTCTGGTCTGGGTCTGGGTCTGGTCTGGGTCAGGGTCTGGGTCTGGTCTGGGTCTGGTCTGGGTCTGGTCTGGTCTGGGTCTGGTCTGGGTCTGGGTCTGGTCTGGGTCTGCCCTGGTTCCGGTAGCTATTGGTTTTGTCTATTGTGGTCCGTCAAATGGCAGTAAAGTCAAATCCTAAAGTCCCTGAATGTTGCACATGCTTGGTATTATGTCATTTGGCCTGACTCTCTCTAATTTCAAATCTATTAATTAAATCTGTTAATTACATTCCATGGTTATGAAGACCAGACCCATTCGTTGACCTCGGTGAGAAACCAAGATGCAGGGGAGGTTCAGCTCCTGGTGGAGATCCTCGCTAAGCTACCTACGCTTAGCGAGGTGGATCATCGCGGTGAAGGGAACAAGAGGCGGGGACACGAGGACGGGAACGAGACGGACGAAGAGGGTGAAGGAAGACGAGAGAAACTCCCAGTTCCTTGTAGGAGGTCAGCCAGAGGAGATGAGAGAGGAGAGGAGAGAGGAGCAGGAGACGAGGACGGAGGAGGGATGGAGTAGGAAGGAAAGAAGGCAGGCAGGAAGGAAGATGGAAACAAATAAGGGATGATTGAGTTGAGAAGTGAATCTGAGTGAGACGGAGGACGGAGGGAGATGGGCAGAGAGAAAGAGGGTGATGGAGAGAAGGAGGGAGAGCGAGAGAGGGAGGGAGGGAGGGAGAGGGAGGGAGGGAATGACCACACCAGTCTTTCCGCGGCTCGTTGGAATCCGTGGAATGCTGAAAACTCTGCAGTTCTCCGGTGCTGTCTACACCCTCCACTCCTGTCTTTCTCCTGCTTCTCCCCCAAGGCCCTCCCACTCCTACTTCTCCTCCATCCTCTACCCCTCCCTCACCCTCTCTTCCAGCCCCCCCCCCCCGTTTCTTTCATCTGTCTCACATATAGGGATCAAAGTCATTGTCTTGGATTATTATTACCCTCTCTCTCTTTCCCTCTCTGCCTCACTCTCTTTTGGCTCTCTCACATTCTCACTCATTCTCTCTGCCTCGCTCTCCCTCTAACTCATGCCCCTGCTCTCTCTCTCTCTCTCTTGCTCGTTCGCACGCGCTGTCCCTTCTCTCTCGCTCCCTGTCTTGCCTTCTCTCTCTCTCTCTCCCCCCCTCTCTCCTCCTACTGTTACAGATCTCCTGAGTGTCGCGCCGGGTTCATCTCCTCTTTGATCTCGACGTTTGATCTCTGATCGTGGTATATGATCTTTGATCTCAAGGAACTGCGGAGAAACCGGTTTCTCCCGCTCCGAGCGGCTCTCGGGCCACCGTGTCGGCGTCCCCTCCGTCGATATCAATCGCCACGTTTCGGCCGATGTGTGTGTGCGTGTAGTGGTCGCTTTTCCGTCTGGCGCGTTTTAAGGGAAGCTTCCTGCGTTTGTTCCCCCAGCACTGTATGCTCCTAGGCGGGAAGAAGAGCACAGACATACCCCTGGAGGGGTACCTGCTCAACCCCATCCAGAGGATCTGCAAGTACCCCCTGCTCCTTAAGGTATGGACCACCTGACCCACACTCACGTGGGGGTCATGTGCTGTGACCCCAATACACTACCCTAGCACCCTACAGCACCTGCTACCCAAAAACATCTACCTGGCGCACTGGTTCTGGAGTAGTAACTACCCTACCTTACTCCAATCGACCCTGCCCTACCCTAGATAGCCGTATCCCTTCCCCTACCTTACTGCTACCCTGCCCTACCTCAAATCACAACACTACTCCTCAAAGACGACCTCAAACCTCGGGGACTAATACCCTCGGGTATTAACGATGTGAACAGAGTAGCACGTAGCATGTTGGCGCCCTATGCCCCCCTCCCCGTGCTGACCCCCCCTGGTGTTCCCGGTGGTCTAGGAGCTCCTGAAGAGGACCCCCAAGAAGCACATGGACTACCCGGCGGTGGAGGAGGCCCTGCAGACGATGAAGACGGTGTGCTCCAACATCAACGAGACCAAGAGGCAGATGGAGAAGCTGGAGGCCTTGGAGCAGCTGCAGTCCCACATCGAGGGCTGGGAGGTGAGGTCTGGGACCGGGGGGGTCTAGGACTGTCTGCAGTCCCACGTAGAGGGCTGGGAGGTGAGGTCGTGGTCTAGATGGAATCCAGATGGGACTCTATATGATAAAGGTGTATATGGACACTAGATGGGGTTAAGAACGACTCCAGATGAGGGTCTAGACGGACTCCACATTGGACACTAGATAGACTCAGGATGCCGTCTAGATAGACTCCAGCTGGGACTCAAATGGGGTTTAAAAGACTCTTTAAAAGTGCACTTCTCTCACAATGAGACCTTGTCACCTAGGGCCACCCACTGAGACAATCTTCCCACTCGAGATGCCGAGGAGAGCGGGTGGGGGGCGGGGCCTAGTGGCACACCGGCCAATCAGAGGAGACCTAGAGGGCGGGATTCTTAGTGGTGATGAGACTCAGATTAGTGGTGCTTTCTACAAATGTGTAGTAATTGGTCAAATGCATAGAAAATGGTCGATCTGAGCTGCTTAATTCACAGGACAAAGACACAAGGGGATGGTCATGTGACAAGGACAAATGTGTCTCAATCTCTCGCTAACTCTCTCTTTCACTCTCACCCTCTTGCTCTCTTTCACTCTCACGCTCTCGCTCTCACGGTCAAGAGATATGTCAGAGAGTGAGAACAACAGACAGACAGACAGAGAGAGAAAGTGTCAGAGGGGGAGAGAGAGAGAGTCAGAACGCTCTTGCATTCTCTGACTCTCTCTCACTCTCATGCTCTTTCCCTCCCCCCCCCCCCCCCCTCTCTCTCTCTCCCCCCTTCTATCTATCTCTCACTCTCTCTGTCTCTCTATGAATATTTTCCCCACTTCACCGCTGCCACAAATGTTAGTGGAGCAAAACAAGAAGCTGTTGTCGGCCGTTTGGCAGTTTCCCTTTGCTTCAACTTTAACAAAGCTCTCCTATGTCCCACCTCGGCCACGTTGCTGAATCACTCACAGACAGGAAGCACGCGCCCATAACCCGATTGGGAGACGAGGAGGCGAAGATTCGGTTGTAATGTGCGACTCGCCGCGAGAAACCAACCAATCAGGGGCACCAGAAAGAGCTCTTCCCTGAACCATTAGGGTCCATTATGTCTAGAAAGCACTTCCCAGTCTACTGACTACACACACACACACACACACACACACACACACACACACACACACACACACACACACACACACACACACACACACACACACGTTAATCTACGCCTAAAAAAATCCTGCATAACACACAGTGCATAGGTTATCCATCTCTTAACTGCATTAGTCTACTCTCAGGTATTCTGCGGGCTACACTCTGTATTTGTGCTAATGGAACACACACACACTGCCCGTCAATCACCACAGTGCACTTATATACATACAATGATTTGCACGTGTAGGCACTAACACACATGTCATCCATATGTGCACGCACTCCGACCATAAATGCGTGAACATTTGTTAAATATACAGCAGATGAGTAAAGAGGAACAGGTGCACGCACACACACATCGATGGACAGAGACAAAGGCACACATACAGACATAAACGCACACATAGATGGACAGAGAGACACAGATACGCATACAGACACGCACACAACCACACGCAGACACACACATATATGGGACAGAAAGACACAGGCACTCACACAAACACACGCACACACACATGCAGACACATCGATGAACAGAGGGACACCGGCACGCATACAAATGCACACACAAACACACGCACACAACGATGGACAGAAACAAGCAGCCATGCATACAGACACACACACATGCAGACACATTGATGGACAGGCAGAGACGCACGCACACACACACCCAAACACTGTGTCTGTGTGTGTGTGTGTGTGTGTGTGTGTGTGTAATCCAAGCCTGTGGTGCGGTCAGGGTGAGGCATGTCCAGACTCTGGGAGATCGGTGTTCTCTATAAACTCCGTAGCAGTAGACATCCATCACCAATTCAGCCAGGCCCAATCCATTAAAGACGCCCCGAGCACAGTGCTTTCTGCCGGGCTGGGGCCTGATCGCTGGCCTCAAGGTGTGTGTGTGTGTGTGTGGGTGGGTCCGTCTATCTGTGTGTGTGTGTGTGTGTGTGTGCGCGTGCACGAGGTATCCACCCATGGACATGCTCGGTTCCAGTTAACCTGGAGTCTTAACGGAAAATGGATTTCTCCGAGTGAATTGTGATTGATTAGAATAGTGTTTTTCAGGAGTGGTGTCTGCGGCCCCTTTTTGTCACGCTTAAAGAACACAACATTCCCGTCCCGTCGTGGTTGTCAGGGTTTGTCAGCTAAATCACGTTATTGTCTTTCTCCGGACGGTTTATGATATTATCATTTGGGTGTTCGGCAGTTTTCCAAACATTCCTAGTTGAGGCTGAGACGACTGAAGCAGAACATCAATATTGAGCTAACTACAAAAAAGATCCCAACTGCTGAACAGCCGGGTTTCTAAAAGACAGGACAGAGAGCAGACCACTTTAGAAACAAAAAGAGGATGTTCCTTATTTTCTCTTTGGATCCATCTTACGCATGGACGAGATCAACTTCAAAGGCCCTTAAGTGGGGGTTCGGAATGTGTTGATGCTGCGTTTTAATTGGCTGTGTGATGTTTGAATGTCCTGGCGGTGCGTTTTAATTGGTTAACTGACGGCCATACTTGTAAGGAATAACGAAGGTCAATTGGCTCCGAGGCGGTCGGCTCGTCAATGGATCAGCCATCACTAGAGGCTGCCCTGCTCATCAATAAGTGATCAGCCGCGACGCCAAACGCCTGCCCAGAGAGTAGACTCTTAATCCCGTGGGGGGTTAACTGTATACTGGGCCGCACCGTGCTTACGGAAACACATTGGCTCCTGCTTTTCACATCAAGACAAGACGTCCCGCTCTAGTAATACTAGAGGGATACGTGTTCAAGCGTGTGACAGAATTTGTTTGGGTTAGAAATGTTAAGAACGCCGAAGAAGTGAGAACGTTGTGGTTAAACAGGACTTCAATTCGACACGGTATGTGTGTGTGTGTGTGTCGGTGTGGGTGTGTGTTTCGATGTGCCCTTTCACCAGTTTGTGGCTTTGTGGCTGATAAAATATGCCATATATCTGAACATGCACCTCCCACGGTGTCTCTGGTCAGCTATTTTTAAAAAGGGTTTCCTGCAAGCCTTCCGATTATAGTACTCCCTATCAGCATTACCCGTCCCCACACCCACACACCCCCTTCTGAGACTCTCGGTGCAGAAGGCCTGCAGCCTGCTCGTTGTCGCGAAGGGAGAGAGCGTTCGAGTCCAGAGTTCAGGACGCGGTTTAAGTTCATACTCTGGCCAACTGTCTGGGCAAGAGAGAACCGCTTGCCCTCTGACCCCTTTAGGGTCCCCAGACTTCTGGGAGTACAGTAATGAGACGTTTGAGGGGGAGAGGCGATGGGGGGAGAGTGGGGGCGGGAGGGAGAGAGACAGTCATGCGTTGTCTCTGTTCTGACATGGGTAGAGAAACGGAGAGATTTACAGCGCCACAGCTGTATCTCTCTGCGTTTTTCACTGACGTGGTTCTCATCGTCTTCCTCGCTGTGGACTCCCACGAGAGCCATCAACAGCTCACTGGACCAGTAATGGACTGCCGCTACAGCAATCAAATATTAAAGCCCTTACTGCAGCCCTCCTCTTTTAGGGTGAGGGATATGCCAGCAGAGTTCATCAAGTGGGGGGAATCTCATGTCTCGCTCTGGGTGTGTTTATCTTTCTAAAGCTTTGTACTGCGGTTGCACTCTTAAACGCTCCAATGGCCTGAGCATTCATCAGTATGAAGTCGTCTAGCAGACTCTTTTTATCCAGAGCGACATGCAGTGAGTTGAGCACCACAGCGGGCAGGTCATTAGTGCTGTTACCAAAACAACGTAGATACATTGTAGTTTAATTGTAGTTTGATTGTAGTTTAATTCAGTTTTGATTTGAGTTATTTGATTCCTATCTTTTGTTGACAGGAAGGAGAAAAGTGTGTTGAAGAAGATATGGAACGACAAATTAGCATAGAAGCACAGCTCGGATTCAAACCTGCGACCGTTACGAGATGCATACCCACGTGGTTAGAATACCAGCGGGTGGCGCCCCCATAACCTCCCCCCGAGAAATGTGTCTGACTGTGGTTCTGCCCTCCACAGGGGACCAACCTGACCGACATCTCCACGGAGCTGCTTCTCCACGGCAACCTGCTGAAGATCTCTGCCGGAAACATCCAGGAGCGAGTCTTCTTCCTGTTCGACAACCTGCTGGTCTACTGCAAGAGGAAGTCCAGGTGAGCTGCCGGGGAACGCAGGGGAACCTAGGAGAACTCGCGAGAACCCAGGAGTACTCTGAGGGCAAGTTCGGCCTCTTGCTGTAATTGCATTTACGGTTCCCCCCGTCCCTGATTCTGAGCAGTCCAGTGCAGAGTCTGCCAAAAAAGCAGAGAGTTTCTCCAGCTCATTTATGATGGAGCATTTGAGGAGGTCTGAATACACCTCCATTTGTAAGACCCGTCGTCTCCAGGCCACGACGCTGACCAGATGGCCCTGAATTAGAGACCTCTGGCAGGCCGCACTCCAAGCCCGATGACGCAGAAACCATAAACGCAAACGGCGGCCGTTCAGCACAGAGGTTTCCTCTGGCGCTGAGCTCCACCTGAACTCTGCAGCGAGCGCAGACAGTGTAGTGAACTCATGCAGGCCACGCCCGGCCCCCTTGTAACCGAGCGAGGACGCCAGGGCTGGGGCTGATGTGTGAGTTCCTGTGGCGGCACGGCAGAGCATTAGTATGCAAACAAAACAGAGAGAGGCGTCGTACCGGCGTGCCCCCTCGCCCACTGCCTGGATCAACCTGCAGGCGCTTTCAGAGACACTGGTAGGCACTCAGAGAAGCTCTGGCAGCAACAGGGCCCTCGCCCGCCAACGGAAAGTCCTAACTTTCCCGGTGTGCCTGCTTCTTCTGGCATGTGGCTCAGGAGGTAGAGCGGGCTGGCTGGTGACCGGAAGGTTGCTGGTTCGATCCTGAGCTCCTCCTAGCTGAGCGTTGATATGTCCCTGAGCAAGACACTTAACCCTAACCGCTCCCGACGAGCCGGCTGTCGCCTTGCACGGTTGACTCTGCCATCGGCGTGTCAATGCGTGTGTTAACCGATGTGAGCCGCTTTGGATAAAAGCGTCTGCTAAATGCCCTAAATGTAAAATCGAAATGTAAACGAGACAAGCTCACCCTGACTGCTCCCGACGAGCTGGCTGTCGCCCTGCGTGGTCGACACCGCCGTCGGTGTGTGAATGGCCGCTCAAAATGACGCTTTGGGTGGCCACTGGTTAGAAGGGGCGCTGTATAAATCGCAGTCCATTTAACCATCGACCATCTTCTTCCAGAGTCTCCGGGAAAAAGTCCACCAAAAGGACCAAGTCCCTCAGTGGGCCCCTGTACGTGTTCAGGGGCCGCATCAACACGGAGGTGATGGAGGTGGAGAACGTGGAGGACGGGACAGGTGTGTAGCTTGTGTGTGTGTACTGTGTGTGTGTGTGTGTGTGTGTGTGTGTGTGTGTGTGTGTGTGTGTGTGAGTGCCAACCATCGCACTCACTTATTCATAACTTTACATTACTTCATTACACAGCTCTTCAGGTGGACAAGCATTCGTCCCCGTGTCATCTGGGAGATGCTTTTATCCAAAGCGATTCACCCTGCCATCCGCCGCATTAAGGAGCAGGAAGCGTTCAGGGCGTCTTCCTTAAGGGTTGTAGGCCTTAAGGGTTGTAGGCCTTAAGGGTTGTAGGCCTTAAGGGTTGTAGGCCTTAAGGGTTGTAGGCGGTCATTGGGAATCGAAACCCTGGACCTTTCGGGTGAAAAATGCCGCCGTAAGATGAATGACCGTCGATATAATAATACGCTTGTTACTTTTCAGTTTGTACAGCAGCACATTTCACACTAGATAATACATTTATATTCTGGGCATTTAGCAGAAGCTCTTATCCAAAGCAGCTTACAATAACACCCGTTTGTCAGAAGAACAGAAACAATATATCACTGTTGGTACAGTAAGGCTGTTCATAGAAACAACCAATCAACAATTGTCAGGTTAACAAATTCCCCGTGTACAACATAAACAGATAGGATAAGATGCTACATAATTCTAAGTACTAAGTACTTATGCTTTAAGTGTCTGGATTTACAACATTCAATAAGTGCGTAAGAGGGTTTGGGGGGGGGGTAGGGCGCTATGCAGAGTCAAGGTGAATTCTGAACAAGCGACTCTTGAGACTTTTGCGGAGGCTGAAGACTTAATATAATATAATTCAGACCTGCGTTCCCCGGTCAGCCGGTGCACCGAAACAGTCCGACGACGGAGGAGAATCAGACGGTGGGGTACAGTGGGTGGAGGCGCACCTGTGAGCCTCCTCCCAGCGGAACCAGCAGCAGCACCATTACGTTTACATTTTACGTTCCGGGCACTAAGCAGACACTTTCGTCCAAAAGCGCCTTGCAACGGTTCATACACACATTGACACACCGACGGCGGAGTCAACCACGCAGGGCGACAGCCAGCTCTTAGGGAGCAGTTTGGGTGAGGTGCCTCGCTTCAGGGGCACCTTGAAGGGAGACCCGCGCTACCCCCCGAGCTAAGCCGAGCCGCGTGTCAGAGACGCCACGCCTCAACTCTCGACTAGTTTCGGTGCGCTAAACGCTCTGCCCTCGCCGCTGTCGTGGTTACACTGAAAGTTTCATCTCTCAGCTCGGGGGGGGAAGGGTGGAGGGAGTTTGTGGGGGGCAGGATGCCGCTGTCTTCCTCTCGCTCTCGCACATTGTCGGCTGGTTGTTTTGAGTTATTCTGGCACGGGCACAAAAGTGGTCGAAACGTCAAATGTGCATCTCGCGTCCGCCTGCGGTCGGCTGGGCCCTCGAACTGGAGCTGGAGAGGAGGACGAGGAGCGGGGAAACCACACACTCTGAGTTCCTGTGATCCGCCTGTGATTCTAAGAACCACGATGTCCGATGTTGTTAGATGCGAGTGGCGCACAGATGATCAGGAGATGGCGTCTGATAAGCCATGCTTCCCCTCGGTACGTGCAACACAGCCAGCAGCGCTCCCGGGCGGGGGTGTATGTGGGGGTGGTGGTGGTGGTGGTGGTGGTGGTGGTGGTGGTGGGGGTAGAGGAGGGAGGCCTGGTGGAAACTTTGACAGAACACTGTGGTTTGAGAGGTGCGTCTTAATGTCAACACACCCTCATATGCCACGTGCAGGTGTCACTCAGTGGTAGTCGGTAGGTGAAACGCCCTCAACTGGTTATATTTGACATTAAGTCTGTTGGTTTAGTTGATCGGGTGGTGGATAGGAAGGATCTTATCTTCTGAGTCACCGCACCCTATCATTCCAATAAGGGTTGTAGTGGAATGATAGGGTGTCTGCTGGTCTCAAGACTGTTGGTACAGTTTGAGGAACTGGTTGGTTTCTAGAATTCTTCTTGTTCACTTCCAAGTCATGATAGCAACCAAATAACTTTTACACCGTACAAACGTCTTTTCAAATGAGAACGCTTCAGACCCCACAGGCAATCGACACGTCGTCACGACTCAGATCAACTGGAACCCCTTTAAGTCCAGAACGAGACCCCAGTCTGACTCTGGACCCTCCAACAGACGGGCCGGCCGTCACTCTGACGCAGGGGGTCTGAACCTCCCTCCGGCTCGCTATTTATACGACCTCCAGGACTAATGCAGTCCATTACACGGCGCTGTTCATTATTCATCAGACACCTGCAGCCGCTCGGGTGAGAGAGCGAGAGTGGCTCTGAGAGCACGCAGCAGCGCTCTGGGGGAGAGACGTCCTTTGCTGCACTCACTGACGGGCCTCAGGCTACACACAAGCACACACACAGGCCCTAATTGGCCTGTAAAGCTTCCTGCTGTCAATTGGTAAACATTTAGAAAGGGAATCCCCCCCCCCCCACCCCATTTGACTTTTAAAACGGCCTCTTGGGTTATTGTTCTGTTCATGGTTATAGTTTTAGTCACGCGTCGAGGCTTCCTTTACATGGAGAGCGCTTCTGTGCCTAAGCGAAAAGGTCAGAAGGTTGATTTTAACAGTCGGAGAAGATTATTATTTTTTTTTATGGGGAAGGGGGTTGCAATGGAAGCACGTCCATTGCAACATCTATGAATTAAGCGGAATATTCTAACATCAGAATGATCTTGACACCTTTTTAAATTTTGCTGTGGTTAGACTCCTCACCACATTTTAAGTCAGAACAAAAAAAGTGTCAGACACTAGTTGGATGGCGAACAATTGCTTCATTCTGTCACCTAATGTCATGATATATTAATGTAACAGAGTCATGACTTAGTGCTGCATGATGTCGACGATGACCTAACGATGTGACGATGAGGCAAACACACAATGATGTAATGTTCTAACGATGTATCAACGTACTGACGCATTGCCGTATGATATTCTCCAGCGGACTACCACAGCAACAACTACACAGTGACCAACGGCTGGAAGATCCACAACACGGCCAAGAACAAGTGGTTTGTGTGCATGGCCAAGAACACAGAGGACAAGCAGAAGTGGCTGGACGCCATCTTGAGAGAGCGGGAGCAGAGGGAGAGTGAGTCCAACTTTGATTTGATTTGAAAAATTTATTTCAAATATGTCATCAAATGACATAAGAAAAAAACAAGGCTCTATTTTTCCTTTTTTTTTCTTAAAACATTTGAAAAGGAGTGGGAAGAAGTGTACACTTGTTTAATCCCACCCCCTTTAATAAATCATACAATAATTATAAACTACTACCGGTTACCTTTAATTAAATTAAACTTGCAAGATATGCAATTAATATCTGAAAAACGAATCACATAATATTAAAGTAAAATTCACTTTATTAGATAACTTTATTATTTGACGATATATATTATTATTTATTCATGTGTGTTGTGCATTCACAATCTGCTACTTAATCATTTACCAAATGCTTTTTTCAAGTCTTTAGCAATCAGGTAGGGGTGAGGAGCATCTTGCTCAAGTTTGCCCAGTGGGATGACTGGACATTGTGGTTCAAAGGACCTGATGTTTGTGGATGCATTTCAATGTCCTCAAAGAGCAAATAAGAAAATGGCCTCTCGGGTTCTACATTTACATTTACATTTAGGGCATTTAGCAGACGCTTTTATCCAAAGCGACACACAATAAGTGCATTTGTTACAATAAGTGCATTTGTCATAAGAAGTGAAACAATATATCGCTGTCGGTACAGTAAAGACGTTCATAGAACCAAGTGCAAGTATTACAATCGCTAGGCTAACCCATTCCCCGTGTAAAGCAGCGATAGCAGCTACTGTAGATGCTACACAATTAAAGTACCTTGTACAAGTGCCAGGACGTACAACATTCAATGGTGGCTGTGCATTGGGTTCTAGTTATGTACATGGTTATAGTTTGAGTCGCACGTCGAGCCCTCCTTCAAAAGGGGAGCGTTTCTGTGCCAAAGTGAAAAGGTCAAAAGAAAAAACAGTTTTGAGAAGCTTATTTTAGTTTTTAAAGAGGAAGTGGTTTGCATTGGAAGGACTTCTTTGCAACGTGTATGAATTAAGGACGACTGTGGACAGACGGAGTTCAAAGCACCTGACCGTCCTGGCCTTACAAGGGAACGTGGATGCATGTCAATGTCCTGAATGAGCAGGTAGTGGTAGGGCTCTTCCTAAAGGGGGCCCACACGGGCGTTTCCCCGAGTGGGGAGTCACCGCTGGGTCACAGAGCTCATTCACAACACTGGAATAACTCAGACGTGTTAACCAGCGTGTTGGATCAGAGTGAGAACCAGGCAGGCTGCAACTCGCCGCCGAAACGGGCCGCTTAGCAGGGGAACGGCGGAGATAAATGATTATGCTAACGCGAATGAATGCGAGGCGAACATTTGCGTTCCTAATGGGTTTTTGGGTCCGTTCCAGAGGTCCTGTTTGAAGTCTCAGAACCCCCGAGCAGGAAATCACTCATGATACCGAGATGTACTTGATATCTGAGACCCTCATGCTACGGACGGGCTGGAAAACGACAAAGCATTCATCTTGTTTAGCCTCGTTAGCGTCCGTGTGCCTTACCGCTACTGATATTCAGACTTCCTGCTCCTGCGGTAAACAGTGTGTTTTGCACCTGTTCAGTCCTCACCATCTGTCCATGTTGTTTTGAAGCGGTAGGTATCGGGGCTCTCAAAAGGCTTTAACCAGATTTGGGAGCTTCAGATGGGGTTACCGAATGGCACTGAGGCGAGGAACCCAGGACACTGATTATCCCGGGCCATCGGTGAGGGCCTCGTGGCTCTGTACCAGACACCTCCGAGAGAGCACACCTGTGTTTCCCCTCCTCAGATGAACCTGGCTGAAGACCTGGCTGGTTGTAAACGGACTGCATTTATACAGCGCTTTTTTAACCCGTGGCCACTCAAAGCGCTTTATAGTATTGCCTTTCATTCACCCATTCACGCACACATTCACACACCGACGGCGGTGTCAGCCAAGGCTTCAGCCGGCTCGTCGGGAGCAGTCAGGGCGAGGCGTCTCGCTCAGGGACACCTCGGCACTCGGCTAGGAGGAGCCGGGGATCGAACTAGCAACCCTGTGGTTACCAGCCAACTCGCTCTACCTCCTGAGCCACATGCCGCCCCTTGTGCTGGAGACATGTGGACGTGGCCGAGGTGAACAGTTGGCGGAGCAGGTCAAGGTCGACCTCCTGGGGGTAAAGTGGAAGTTAAGGCGGTTACCTGAGGAGAGGAGAACGAATTGTCCGGCCAGCGGTATCGGTTTACGGCCCGCTGGAAATCGACCTGCAGCCAACAGATGGTGGTGTGGTGAGGGCGGGGGGGCTTCCAGTGATCTGACGGCAGATTATCATCCCCTGCTGCCACCCCCCCCCCCCCCCCCCCCCCCCCCCCCCCCCCCCCCCCCCCCCCCCCCCCACTCCCAATACCTCTAGCCCCTAGCCCATCACCTGTTCCTTAAACTGTGAGTGCACTTCAAAAGAGAGCGGTATGCTGTGCGACCGCTCCTGCGATATTTCTCTAAAAATCGTTATGTCGGGTTAAGCGCTTGTTTGATTTGAATATGGCACCGTTTCCCACTCCGTCGCGAAGCGTGCTTTCATCCAATCCCACGCGGTGCATTTAGATGCACGCCGTTATGGAGCAGGCAGGGGGATGAGAAGGCATTTCGCTCCAAGAACAACCGCCTTCCATGTTAGGCGTTGTGAGCCTTGCTTCATTGGCACATTGGCCAATTAACCTACAGAATGAGACCACGTCCACTGTAGTTTGTCGTAACGTACAGGTGTCTTTAGCGACACAAACCCCGTCGAAATGCACCCGGTTCAGAAATAGGAAACAACCTCGTAGCGCAGACCTCTGCCAACACTGTTCCCACCCCTGCTCCTCATTGTCTTCTCCCCAAACGACCACTTCAACACGTGCGGCTGGCGGCGTTTCCTCTAGTCAATAACTGAGCCATTCCAAGGCCTTTCCGGAAGTCTCCGGGCTGGGTTTTTATTTCCATGTCCATCTCCCACCAGCTGGGTCGTGTCAGTCGCTCCTCCAATCACGTGGGCTTCTGAGCGAAGCTGGGGAGTGTGTGTGTGTGTGTGTGTGTGTGTGTGTGTGTGTGTGTGTGTGTGTGTACCAGCTTGTGCCATCGGGACTGGGAAGACAAGGAGCTGTTCTGGACGAGGTCCGACAGCTGGGGGCCAGAGGCGGTGAGCACTGGGGGGCCCCGACGGATGTTTCTGTTGTTGAATGGCTCTCATTGTTTCAGCCGTGCTCCAGCTGCTGTTCCTATGTAATCCGAGTACCCCCCCCCCCCCCCCCCCACCTCTCCATCAGAAGCAGCACCCTGCTCAGGGTGTCTGCCTTGCCCAGGGAGAGCGACACTTTCTCCTGGGTTCAGACGTGCTGTGGTGGGACCTGTTCCTGGAGGCGTTGGGTTGAGGCCCACGTTAGAGGCCAGAGGGCCCAGAGGAACACAGCAGTTCAGGCGCTCGTTTGCGATAGCATGCGTTTAGAGAATCACGTCATGTGTTGTTGGTGACGGTGTTTCCGTAATGTTGTCATGGTATGTGGTGTTATAGTGCTTCGCCTTTACATGCAAAGGACGCACGGTAAAGACGGCGTTTTCATTCGTTTTCAACATTCTCTAAATAGTCTTGCTCAAGGGCACCGGGGGACGTTGGAGTTCAAACCCAGAACCTTCCGGCTACGCACTCGAGTCTGCTTCCACTGTTTTACAATGTTGTGGTTACACAAGTCTTTGATTTTGTGGTTACGCGTGGTTACACCAATCTGTGATTTGTGTTACACTCTCAAACGATGGAAGGAGACTCTAATCCCTTACTTTGATATGTATGTATGCAAACCACAAATCTGTAATGTGTGTAAAGGATTGAGTATAACCGACGTGATGTTCCCCCTGCAGGTCTGAAGCTGGGCATGGAGAGGGATGCGTACGTGATGATCGCGGAGAAGGGCGAGAAGCTCTACCACATGATGATGAGCAAGAGCCGTCACTTGATCAAGGACCGCCGCCGGAAGCTCAGCATCGTGCCCAAGTGCTTCATGGGAAAGTGAGTTTTTCATCGACCTGCTTACTACATACTCATTGAACAGATGTTTTTTCCCCCGAAGCTACCTGCAGTGAGTAGAGATGAAAGTTGTTGAGGAGCTGGTAGGATCTAGTAGGACTCTGGCTCATGGATGTCTTCAGGGTGGTCTGTTGAGAGTCCAGCCAGGTCACTGGACTATCCTGCCCTCTCTCGTTACCTCATGAGACCCGGAGTCCTCATCGACCTGATCCATTTGGATCTCTTACCTTTCTGTCGGACTGGATTGCTGCTCCATTTCTTAATCTCCATTGGCTGTCGGTCACAATGAGATGTCTCCGTGGGCAGACTGTGAATGAAATGTAAATGTATGTAAACACTGTAACGAAGCAGCGATTCCGAGTCAATTTGGTTTGAAACCTGTCATGAATGAGCTGGAAGGGGTACGGCATCTTGCTCAAGGGTTCAGACATTGAGGTTTGAACCCAGAACCCGTTGGCTGGGAGTCAAACGCAGCTAACGGAAGCTAACGGCAGCTAACGGCAGCTAACGGAAGCTAGAACCTCCCAGAAGCTAACCCAGAAAAAGCTAACAAGCTAACAAAAGCTAGCCTACCAGAACCTAACCTACCAGTAAACACCAGTAGATACCAGTAGACACCGGAAGCTAACGGATTCTAATCGGAAGCTAACTGATGCTAACAGACGCTAACGGACGCTAACAGTAGCCAACAGAACGTTGGAGGAGGTGAACCTGAGCCCCCACTGGTTCTCTCCCCGGTCCGTCAGCTGTTACGTAACCCGAGGAGGGGAAGCTGTGCTCTGAGATTAGCAGGCAGAGCCCCGGCCTGAGGAGCTAATCTACTTCAGTCGCAGCATCCTGCTGTTTGTACAAATCAACGGCGTGATTACCTCTGAACGCCCCACACTCGTATCACCAGGCAAACGCTTCCTGGACTGGACTTTCCTCTTTAACGCACGCGATCACACACACTTACAGACAAACACGCACACGTACACGTGCACACCCACACCCACACACACACACACACACACACACACACACACACACACACACACACACACACACACACACACACACACACACACAGACACATGGACAAACACAGACCAACACATTGACACAATCAGCCTCCAAATGGACTCTTATTTTCAAGAGGAAAGTCGCTGATTTCCTGTGTGAAAAAAAAAAAAAAAAGATTTCCCAGTCAACTCTCAACCCCGCTACCCTCCGCCATATCCCACCTCCCAAACACATCGTCTGTTGGCTTCACCCACACCTCCTCATCCATCCCCTTCTCCTGTCCTCTTCCTTCCTCCCTTCCTCCATCCTTCCCTCCAGCTCTCCCTCTGTGTGCGTTACCACACAAGGAGTGAACCTCCAGGGCCGCCTGCCAATAAAGCCTTCAATAAGGCTTTAGGAGGTCAGGAAACGTACGGTAAAGCGCGACTACAAGGTGGTGGTGGGTGAGTGGGTCAACACAGGACTTTCAACCAGACTGCATGGTGTGTGTGTCACACATTTTTTTAAGATTTAAAACGACTTAAGTTAATTTTCAGTTTTCATTCACAGTTTGGTTAGGTTTAGACAACCCAACTACTTTGTTAGGTTTAGACCACACAACTACTCGGTACTTTGTTAGGTTTAGACCACACAACTACTCGGTACTTGGTTAGGTTTAGACCACACGACCTCTTGGTTAGGTTTAGACAACACAACCACTTGGTTAGGTTTAGTGTTAGGCAGAAAGTCTTGAAGTTTTAGCTTTAGGGTCAGGGTTAGTTTACTGTTAGTGTTAGGGTTAGTTTAGTGATGGGAATAGGGTTAGTACTAGTTTAGTTTTGGGGTTAACGTTAGTTAAGTGTTAGTTCAGGGTTAGGGTTAGGCAGAAAGTCGAAGGGTTAGTATTACTGGAAGTGTTTGGGTTAGTTCTCCCTGTGCAGTGTTACCTCTGTGTTGGCTGTTGGCTGATGAAACAGTCATCAGTAATAAACGTCATGGCTCAGAGTGCTGGATCTCTTCCTAGGTGTATATTTATCCTGCCCTGAGCGGTGACAGCCTCCCCCTTAGAGCAGACCTCCAGCAGTTCCCATCAGCGGTACTCATGTCGTCGCTTTGCCACAGCCTGGTAGATATTCCACGGGTAATGGGAACCGCAGACATGCATAGTAGCATGTTCTAGCATAGCATCGAAGCCTGCACACTAGAGCTATGTTTAGTCGTACATGTATGACTTGGCCTGTCTTGCTTTATCCCCACAACACCAACACCACTCCTCCAGGAAGCAACAAGTACCGTCCAATAATAGCTCACGGATCACACCTCCAGTTAACAATCAACTGGAGACCAGCAGAGTTCAGAAATACTACAGACGATTCCGTTCATCTTCAACTGTTAATATCGACCATAGATATTGTCCTGATGTGGCCTGTCCACACCAACTAAGACGTGTTAACACTAGCTTATGGAAACCGGGGTTAAAGCAGAACCCGCCAAATCCCTAACCCGCCTCCAAGCCTGTGAATCAGTCCAGCATGTGGATTGATCCATCTTCAGCCCTCCATCTTGACTCCCCTGGTGATTTATATGCTAAGGAGGTTTAATACGCAGCAGAGCTTGGGCAAGCAGCAGCAGGGCCGCTGCCCTGAAATGCCCCATCCCCACGGCAGATGTGGATGACACCAGGGCTAACCCTTTAGCTTCACTTCACACTTCTTCAGTATATCCCTTTCCAGCGTAGCTTCGAGAGTGTGGTTGTTCTAGCCAACCCTCTTCAGCGTAGCTTTGTAAGCATCACCTCTTTAGCATTGCATCTTTAGCCATAGGTCTTTGGCACAGCTCTCTAGCATAGTCTCTGTAGCGTTTCATCTTTAGCATACCCTCTGTTAACATCGTTTCTCAAGCTGCTAAAGAAGCTCATAGCTTCTGCGTTTGTGCTCATAGCTTCTTTAGCATAGCTTATTTAGCATTGATCTTTTAGCATATCATCTTTAGCACTCCGTCTTTAGCATATTTTCAGGAACAGCTGTCTGATTTTGTCCTGTTGAGTCTGTTGACGTCACCATCGGTTGGAAATCTCAGTCTGGTTTTAACTTGTCTTCACCTTTCCATCCCTTTTTCCTTGACACGCACGCACGCACGCGCACACACACACACACACACACACACACACACACACACACACACACACACACACACACACACACACACACAGTTCCTCCGCGTTGTATTAATTTCCATAACAGCTCTGTCTCCAAAATTAACCTGGCTCTTACGTAACACCCAACACTCACACCCCCCTCACCCCTTCCCTCACCCCAACCTCCCCTCTCTCCCCTCCCCCCACACTCCCCCCTTCTCGTTTAGGTCCAGTGCCACCGTCAATTAACAGCTCCTTCCTTTAACACACACAGGCTCACTGACATTCGACACACACACACCCACACACACACACACACACTTCACTGACATTCGACACACACACAACAGAAGGGCAGACACACACATGACAGAGGAGCAGAGGGGCGCACACACACAGTCGCCTCGTCTTGGAGGATAGTGTATCAGCTGGTCGGTCGTAACTGCGTCAATAATTATCATGGTAAAATATTCCTGCTGCTCCCTGACCAGACACAAAAACCTATTGCCAGCTGGCCAAGGTGACCCCATTCACCACAACAGCCACAATCTGGGGTCACGTTATGGTTCAATAACACACACGCAGACGCACACACACACACATGCGAACATATGCACACGCGCAGACATTACGCACACGCGCAGACACACACACGCTGAAACGCGAATACATATGCACACGCGCAGACACGCATCACTTGCAGACACACACGCGCAGTCAATCACTTTGATTACCCTTAGTTATTGTTAGTCAAGCTGTTCCATCTTTTGACTTTACATTAAGAGGATAGAGGCTGATGAGCACAGCACACACACACACACACACACACACACACACACACACACACACACACACACACACACACACACACACACACACACACACACACACACACACACACACACACACACACACACACACACACACACACACACACACACAAACGCAGGCACGTGCACAAACTAAGAGCATTTTCAGGCTCATTCTCAACCACAGACACACACACACACACACACACACACACACACTCGCCCAGCGTCAGTCCTATTCAGTGCTCATCATACCAGGGGAATTGATTTAGCTCGGTGGCGTGAAGGAGGGAGTCTGAGGAGAGAGAACACATTAGTCTGACCAATGGGAGGAGGAGGGGGGAGGAGGAGGAGGAGAAACGAGGAGGGGTAGTTGGAGGTTGTGTAGTACAGTTCTATATATTCTATGTTCCAGTGAGTTTTTATGTTCTATATTTTCCATATGTTCATGTTCTGACGTTTTCTGTGGGTTCCATTGAGTTTATTATGTTCTGTGTTCCAGGGAGTTTCTAATGTTTTGTGTTTCACTGAGTTTCTAATGTTCTATGTTCTTTCTGCCAGTAAGTTTATAATGTTCTATATGCTCTAATGTTCTGTGTTCCGTGTTCCAGTGAGTTCATAATGTTCTGTGTTCCAGTGAGTTTATAATGTTCTATATATATTCTAATGTACTATGTTCCAGTGAGTTTATAATGTTCTATATATATTCTAATGTACTATGTTCCAGTGAGTTCATAATGTTCTGTGTTCCAGTGAGTTTATAATGTTCTATATATATTCTAATGTACTATGTTCCAGTGAGTTTATAATGTTCTGTGTTCCAGTGAGTTTATAATGTTCTATATATATTCTAATGTACTATGTTCCAATGAGTTTATAATGTTCTGTGTTCCACTGAGTTTATAATGTTCTATATATATTCTAATGTACTATGTTCCAGTGAGTTTATAATGTCCTGTGTTCCAGTGAGTTTATAATGTTCTATATGTTCTAATGTTCTGTGTTCTGCATTCCAGTGAGTTTATAATGTTATATATATATTCTAATGTACTATGTTCCAGTGAGTTTATAATGTTCTAATGTTCTGTGTTCCAGTGAGTTTATAAGGTTCTATATGTTCTAATGTTCTGTGTTCCAGTGAGTTTATAATGTTCTATATGTTCTAATGTTCTGTGTTCCAGTGAGTTTATAATGTTCTATATGTTCTAATGTTCTGTGTTCTGTGTTCCAGTGAGTTTGTGTCGTGGCTGTTGGAGAGCGGAGAGATCAGTAAACCCGACGAGGGGGTGAACCTGGGCCAGGCACTGCTGGAGAACGGCATCATCCACCACGGTACTGCTCCTCTCTCCTCTCCTTCTTTCCTTTCCTCCTCTCTTTTCCTTTCTCGCCTCCTCTGCTCCTTTCCTCTTCTCCTCCCCTCCTCTTCACTCCTTTTCTCCTCTCCTCCTCTCCTTTCCTCCTCTCCTTTCTCGCCTCCTCTGCTTCTTTCCGTCCTTCTCTCCTTCTCTCCCACGCTCTTTCTGTTCTTCGTTCTCAGTTCTCCTGAACGAGAAAGGAGAACCGAGAACAAAGATGGAATTCTTTGTTCTTTGTTCTCTGTTCTCCTTTCTCATTCTCCTTCACCTTCTCTTGGTGAACTCTGTTTACTTATTCATTACTTTTCTCCTTCTTTACGTCTTTGACTTTCATTTCCGTTTTCTTTTTGCCGTTCTTCCGTTCGTTCGCTCCTCCTCTCTTTCTCTCTTTTCTTTCCCTCTCTCTATCTTCCTTCGTCCTTTGCTCGATCTCTCTCCCTCACTCCTCATTTATACGACCTCTGTTTTTCTTTCTTTCTTTCCCCCACTTTCTTTCTGTGTTCTTTCACTCTTTCGGTCGCTCATCTGTGGTTTGAGTTCGAAACCTTCTTTCGCTCATCGGCACGTGAACACGCGTGCAAGCCTCAACCCATTTTTAATTCAATCATTCACCTCCTTCTTTAACGACCAGACACGTGTTGTCCTGTACTCGGTCAGTTGGTGCTCAACAACTCACCCAGTGTGTGTTCCCCTGTGGGTTCTCCTGTGGGTTCTCCTGTGTGTTCCCCTGTGGGTTCCCCTGTGGGTTCTCCTGTGGGTTCCCCTGTGGGTTCTCCTGTGTGTTCCCCTGTGGGTTCTCCTGTGGGTTCCCCTGCGTACGCATCCCCCAGATGAGCTGCCCGGCAGACACAGCTGCTCCTCAGTGTTTAGTTCCACTGTTTGGAGACGAGCGGACTGACGGACGCGGGCCGCACGTCTCCTGTTCACAGCGCTGACAGCTCAGCAGCCTCCGATCGCTACTGGTTCCTCCCCTCCGATGTCTCCTCCTCCTTGTCCTTCTCCCCCGTCTCCCTCTCCCCCGTCTCCCTCCCGTTCTGTCGTCCTCGCTCCGTCTCCCTCTTGCTCTCCCTCTCTCCTTGTCACTCCCTCTCTCGCTCTCTGGCTCCCTCCACTCTTCATATCTTCCTCTATACCTCACTCTCATGCGCTCTCACTCACTCTCTCTCTGTCTCTCTTGCTCTCTCACTCTCTCTCTCTCTTGCTCTCTCTCTCTCTATCTCTTTCTCTCTCTCTGTCTCCCTCTTGCGCTCCCTCGCTCCTTGTCAACTCCCTCTCTCACTCTCTTGCTCTCTCTTTCTCTCTCTCGCTCTCTCTCTGTCTGTCTGTCTGTCTGTCTGTCTGTCTGTCTGTCTGTCTGTCTGTCTGTCTGTCTGTCTGTCTGTCTGTCTCTGTCTCTCTGTCTCTCTGTCTCTCTGTCTCTCTGTCTCTCTGTCTCTCTGTCTCTCTGTCTCTGTCTCTGTCTCTGTCTCTGTGTCTGTGTCTGTCTCTGTCTCTCTGTCTCTCTGTCTCTGTGTCTGTCTCTGTGTCTGTCTCTGTCTCTGTCTCTGTCTCTGCCTTCAACGTCCTCACTCTGTGGTGTACTCTTGAATGGCTGTGATGTAATTTCCTCTTCCTTTATAGTACCAAGTGCACCACTCAACCGGCGCCCCTGTTGGTAAAACATTGTACCTGTAGAAACGGGGGGGGTGTGTGAAGACGATCCCAGACGGAGGGACCCCCCAGAGTAGGGCAAACAGGGGGGATAGAGTACGGCCGCTGCCCTGAAAGCCGAGCTAGGTCCCGCCTTCTCAGTGGATCATGTTGTACCCCAAACAACGACATGCCAGCCAACCAGGGAAGAAATAATACCGCAAAAAATAAAATGTTCATAAATGAAAGGCATAGTAAGGATGAAGTAAATAGTTATTAATGGGGAGTGTCGCGAAAAAAATGACAAAACCAAAGTAAATTCAATGAGCAATTTTTAGGCAAACTCTTTTTGGCAAACCTCGTCAAAAACAAAAAAAGCGCTAACCCCGGTGACACATCGCGTTAACCTCGGTCAGCCCTCGCGCCCACAGATCCCATAGTTCAGACGACGCCATGGACACCCAACACCTGGGGAAGTCCCCTAGAGGGCCCCTTGGCGAGCTGCGTCAAGGCCCCACCCATCTCCCCGGGCCCCCGCCCTGCACAATGGCCCGTACGGACGGAGGATTTGCGCGGGCGTGGACACCGGGGTTTGCGGTGCTCGGATAGAGGATGAGTTGATCCGTTTAGGGGGAAGCCCTGTGCCCGCCGGCCTGCCTCCCCCCCACCCTGACCTCAGACCCCGGGGCCTGGGCGAAGTCCGGGACTCGGCTGGGAAACCTAGTCCGGTTCCTGGAGGCCAAACACGAAGGCCGCGGTGGTTCCCCCCCCCAGCTGTGGGAGCTTTACTGGTGCTGCTGGGAGGAGGACCCAAGATCAACATTTATATTAAAGGGGGGGGGGGGGGCTGGTTGCCACGACGACTCGCGTCCTCTGACTTGTAGCGTGTGGTCTGCTGTTCTGCGTCATTCACCCTCTCACTGAACCTCACCCTCAACCTCATCCCACTCCCTCCTGTCCGTGGAGACGCAAAGCCTGGAAGATTATGTTTAAGAGAAGCGGGGGGGAGTTAGGGTGTGTGGGGGGGTAGTCTGTGGTCCCATGAGACCGGCGCTACAGTGCGGGCTCAAGCCAGATGACGCAGTGGCGTGAATATCTATTTCAGCAGCTCGTTTGAGCCGCTGGGGTAATCTTACTGTAATTTCGAAGCCCACCACTTATATCTTTACAATGGGTGATTCTGTGGAGCGTTCCAGTAGGTTCTCTCTCTGTAACGGTAGGGAGAGGGGCGGGGGTTTGAGTCTAGACTCTATGAAAAAGCATTTTTTTTAAACCCCCAAGGCAGTAGTTGAAGTGGTTCCTGTTTTTTGTTGCTCAATTCTGTTTAGTTACTTAATATTTGTTTTGTCTAATTATGGTCTGGACTTAGTTGTTAATTAAAGCTTATTAAGGCTTTTAAATTTGAATATTAGGTTACTAATGTTGCCTATGGATCTTATAATCCGTTTTTATTTTCCTACTTTTTCGGATCAATCCAAAACATGTTTGGTTTCGATTGCTTACGTTGCAGAAACCTTCTGCACACTACTCAACTTCTGATGTGCACGCTTTTAATTTGACGCTGGAACCCTGAGCCTGACCTCTTGTTTCCCCTTCCTGTCTGTGGGCTCCCAGTGTCGGACAAGCACCAGTTCAAGAACGAGCAGGTGCTCTACCGCTTCCGCTACGACGACGGCACCTACAAGGCCCGCAGCGAGATGGAGGACATCATGTCCAAGGTAGGGCAGGACATGAACGCATGAGAGGGGGGGGAGGGAGGGAGGGAGGGAGAAAGAGAGAAAGATGGATGGTGGGGGGGGGATGGATTGATTGTTGGATGGATGAATACTTTATTGCTCCTGCCGGGGAAATTCATGTTTCCTTTAGGACACCAACACACATGATTGAGTTTATCGCCTCCCTTCTGTCATGAGGTTGTGTGTGTGTGTGTGTCCGTGTGCGTGCGTGCGTGCGTGCGTGCGTGCGTGCGTGCGTGCTGCTGCTGGTATCTGCTTTGATCCGAGTGACAATAACTCAGTCTTCATAGTGTCTCTAAGCCCCGCCCACCCCTGTGTTCTGCTCTCCTATAGGGCGTCCGGCTGTACTGCCGCATGCACAGCCTCCACACACCTGTCATCAAGTGAGTACTGCTTCATAATCACACACACACGCGCACACACACACAGTTCCCCTCTTGCTCCCTTTTTGTATACATTTATCTTGTATACCTCCCAATCTCTCCCCTCTCTTCTCTCGCATCTATCTCTCCCCCTATTACTATCTCTCCCCCTGTCTCCCTCTCTCCCCCTCTCCCCCTATTACTATCTCACCCCCTGTCTACCTCTCTCTCCCCCTATTACTATCTCTCTATCTCTTACTATCTCTCCCCCTATTACTATCTCTCCCTCTCTCCCCCTGTCTCCCGCTCTCCCCCTGTCTCTCTCTCTCCCCCTATCTATCCCCTATCTCCCCGCTGATTGAAGTGTCCAGGGTCTCTATTGTCCGGGACAAAGAGGCCTTTGGTGCAGCGGACAAAAGCCCATTCACCCCCACAACCAGCCCCTCCGCGCTGGCCAAATATTATCATATTTCCGGGAGGAATTTCCCTTGCATCGCCAACTAATAACGATCTCATTTGGGCTGCTGGCTAAACATTGGAAAGGAGATGTCTCCTCCGTTATCTGCTCAGTATTGATGATATCTCTCCTCTCCTGCCAGGGGTTCCTGCTCTTTGATATCAGCATCTAATGAAACATTTTAAATGCAATGCTACTGCTTTGTGTTAGGATTGTGTGAGCATTTTGTTTATGATTGTGGCCAATACAAAATAATAATATCGTTTTTTTTATAACAACAAACTCCCATCCATCTATCTCCCTCTCCCCCTAGCTCTCTTGTTCTCTCTCTTTGTTTCTCCCCATCTCTCCCTTTCTCTGTCTTTGTCTCTATCGCTCTCACTCGATTCCTCTCTCACTCTATCCCTCTCTCTCTATGTCTCTCTCTCTTTGTCTCTCTCCCCCTCTCTCTCCCCCATCTCTCTCTCGCTCTCTCTCTCTCTCTCTCTCTCTCTCTCTCTCTCTCTCTCTCTCTCTCTCTCTCTCTCTCTCTCTCTCTCTCTCTCTCTCTCTCTCTATGTCTCTCTTCATCTCTGTCTCTCTCTACTTAATTCCTTTACGTGTGCGTGATGTTTTTAGATGAGTGTAATCAGAGGAGTGTCCCTGTTGGAACAGTGAGCTGGACAACAGAACGGTTTAGACAGAACACAGCTAGCCCCAGCTGACAGTGGACAGAGGGACGTGTCAGTCTGCTATGGTCCCTTCCAAACGCTCAGCCTGTTAACCAGCCTGTTACACCTCATAACAATGGGGCTTGAGATTCAATTAAATTAGTAATTAGACGGTATTGCTAATAACAAGTTGTAATGGTCATTGCTCTTTCTGATCGGCTGTTGTTGATGCAGCTCTTCCTGATTGGCCCATGCTCCTTTGTTGCGCTCTTTCTCATTGGCTCATTGAGGCGCAGGATTATGTCAGTTGCAGTCTTGTCCTTAAGCAAACGGTCTCGCCACTGATTCAGGGGCGGCGCTAGATGGCAGGTGTAGCCATTAGCCATTAGCCTTCGATACTGGGTTGAGTGTTCTCCTCAATAAATATTAATTAGTTTCCCTCTTTAACATTCGTGTCATGCCTGCCTCCAAAGGCTCCGGTGTGTGAGCTGTTGACTGGCCCCTGATTGATGGCCGGTCTCAGACCGTGGAGATGGATGCCGGAGTGCTTACTCAATCACTTTAATCCTTATTTGTGTTGAGTCATGGCCTGTTTGGCTTGGGCACTTGAGATGCTGCAAGAACATGGGTCAAGCTGCAGTGTGTCACTATTTTGCACAGTTTTCTCTTGAAGACAAAGACATCCATGCTGGAGTACTTGTATTTGCTAAACTACTTGGCAGGCTAGGATACTTGTTTTGCTAAACTACTTGGCAGGCTAGGATACTTGAAATGCTAAAATACTTAACAGGCTAGGAATACTTGTTTTGCTAGGGTGAGTCAGACGCTACGCAGACTAAATGAAGCTTGATTGTGAAATAGAGGCCCTCGCTCTTCGCACATGTGTTAAACAGCGTATCACGTGTTGCATCAAGCACTTCCTGTTTCACATCCGCACTTCCTCCTCGTGCAGAGCGGTGAACTCTTTGCTCACATTGGATCTCGTGCGCCAAAAGTGAGCAGCGAATGGAAAACCTCCCCACACCACAGTGTATCGCCGTGTGTATCAGCGTGTGTACCGCGGGGTGTGTCTGTTTGTATCACTGTGTGTATCGTGTTGTGTATCACGGTGTGTACCAGGTTTGTGTATCACTGTGTGTAGCACCGTGTGTATGACACGTCTGCCAAGCGTTCTCTGTTCAGCGTTGGATTTTACGGTGTTTGGACAGTGTTGGAGAACAGAAGATGCACACTGTGTTATCCTTGACAAACCATGAAGGGTTTTATCGACCAACACTGTCAAAGACTCAAAATCTTCTGCAACAAATGCAGACGCGTCGGCAGAGTGCAGACGCAAGGGGCGCTTAGCGACCTCTGACCCGGTTCTAGGCGAAGAAACAAAACACCTCTTCTTCTAAGTCTTGAGTCCGACCACAGAGAACAACAAGCACCTCGCAGGAAACGGGCTGCGAGGGAATCTGGTGGCTTCCTGTCACTGCTATTGTGCAAAAAGACAAATGCAACTAACAGGCCCCATCCCTCTGCCTGCCCCCCCCCACAGAGACCGGGACCACCATCTCAAGACCTTCAGGTCCGTGGTGCCGGCGTACAAGCTGGTGGACTGGCTGCTATCCCAGGTGAGCAGTTCACAGACTCTGGAACTCTGACTGTCATGGGTACACACACATAGACATACACACACACACACACACACACAGACCTATATATACACACACACACACACCTATACAAGCACACACACCAATAAACACACACATACGCACACACATATATATATAGATGTGTGTGTATATATATATATATATATATATATATACACACATGCAAACCAGCCGTACGTCAGTCATTATGAAATCTCATGAATGCACACACACACGCGACATACCATGTGCACACACACACACACACACACACGTCATTATGTCATTCTATGCGCGCACATGGGGCTCTCAGCTGTGCATGTGCAGTGATGTGAAGGGGATGTGGGGACTGACTGAGTGTGTGTGTGTTTGTGCGTCATTCTGTTTCCAGGGCGACTGCTCGACCCGAGAGGACGCGGTGATGCTGGGGGTGGGACTCTGCAACAATGGCTTCATGCACCACGGTCAGTCACACACACACACACACACACACACACACACACACACACACACACACACACACACACACACACACACACACACACACACACACACACCCGCACACACACACACACACCCCTGCACACGCCACACCGACACTCAGACACTTATACACACACACCTGCACACAGACACACACTCCTACACACACACATACAAACTTACACGCACACACACACACACCTGCACACAGTAACGTAAGAACGTGCACCCCTGCTTGCGAGTACACACACACCTGCGCACGTACAGGCACACACACGCGCATGGACGTACGCATTCATAAACATAAATACACATGCATATGAATGCTCGCATGCATAAGTAGAGACAGACAGGTTGTGGTGTGGGTGGACAGACGGCTCTCAGTTGTTTCAACACACAGACCCGTCTCTCTTCCTTCCAACGTTTTTTTTTGCTCGGTGTTTTTGTTCCCTTTTTGTTTTGGCTACAGCCAACTTAAGTAAACCTTGAACAGAAAACGTGAACTAGTCAAACCCATGAGCCCTCATGCACTGAACACGGACTTGAGGTTGGCTGTACCTTAAGCAGTGGAGAAAAGGTCTCATCAGAGAGAGTGGGCTCTTTCTATCGTTGTTTCACTTCCTCTACACGTTCTGCCTCCGTGCCAAACAGTCCCATGCCATCCAGATTGATGGGAACGTCACATTCCAGCTCCGGGGAATATGTGGATATATATTATGTGCATATCCTGCATAAATAAGTCCTGATGCTCATTACTTAAGTGGTTTAGTGTTGACAACCTCCACCACCACTACCAACTCCATCACCACCTCCACCTACAACCCCTCTGCCACCACCTCCTCCGCCTCCATCAGCACCACCCTCTCCATCCTCAGCCTTCATGGTGTCTGAGCATCCAGACCTGAGCCGTTGTCCCTGTGCTGCCCCTGGCCCCCACACACACACATGCACGCACGCACGCACGCACGCACATACCCACATACACAAACACACAAAGACACACGTACACACACACACAAATGCACGCACACACACGCACACTCATAGATAAGCATACACTCACACATACACGCGCACACACACACACACACACACAAATACACGTACACAAACACGCACACATACACGTACACAAACACGCACACATACGCCACACAGACGCGCACGGATGCACGTACACTTACACGCAGTCATACATTTACACAAACACAAACACGCACAGGCAACCGCCCTATCCTTCTCCTGCAGGTCTTTTGGTCGCGGCCCCGCTTGTCTCCGCCTGTCATGGCCCTCTGACCTCCCCCCCCCCCCCCCCCCTTCCCTTCCTTCACCTTGTCAAAGCTCTCTCCTTCTTCCCCTCTCCTCTCTCCTCCTCCTCCTCCTCCTCTCCGCCCTTCACGCTGTGCTATCTCTCTCGGGGTGTGTTGACTAAATGTGGGACACTGATAATACTATGTACATAATAAATCATTGTTATCGTATGTCCCAGCTAGTTCTGCAGCAGCAGCAGTAGTAGTAGCAGTAGTAGTAGTTGTATTAGTAGCAGTAGTAGCAGTAGTAGCAGTAGTAGTAGTAGTAGCAGTAGCAGTAGTGGCAGTAGTAGTAGTAGTAGCAGCAGTAGCAGCAGTAGTAGCAGTAGTAGTAGTTGTATTAGTAGCAGTAGTAGTAGTAGTAGTAGCAGTAGCAGTAGTAGCAGCAGTAGCAGTAGCAGTAGTAGTAGTTGATGTAGTTGTAGGAGTAGTAGTAGCAGTAGCAGTAGTAGTAGTAGCAGCAGTAGCAGCAGCAGTAGTAGTAGTAGTAGTAGTAGTAGTAGTAGCAGTAGCAGTAGTAGTAGTTGATGTAGTTGTAGCAGTAGTAGCAGCAGTAGCAGTAGCAGCAGTAGCAGTAGTAGCAGTAGCAGCAGTAATACTATTTAGCTTTCCCTTGTTGCTGTGTAGTTATATAGGTAGCCTATTTAACTACCCATACAAATTACAGCATTGAGTGACATTATGTTGGTATGTGTTCTATATCTATGCACACACACACAAACACTCACTGTGGTTAGCCCTGGTTGCCCAGGGCGTCTCAAGAGGCGGGACCTGTGTCTGAATGGGTGTCATTAACATGTTAGCTCCACTGGGGTGTCACTCATGAGGCCGTTAGCTTAGCGTAGCCACGCTGCCGTGATTCACAGGAAACAACTCCTCTCCCTGTGCACACAGTTTGATCCGGCCCTGCCTTGTGTGTGTGTGTGTGTGTGTGTGTGTGTGTGTGTGTGTGTGTCTGTGTGTGGCGAGGTTGTTCTGAACAGCTGGCCGGTGGTTGGCTGAAGGAGGTGAGGTGGGGGGGTAGCAGCACTAGCTGTCGACGCCCTGTTTTTACCGCCTCCCAGAACGTTCCGTCTCCACACCCCTCCCCCCCCCCCCCCCCCCCCCCCCCCCCCCCCTCCTCACCACATGATCCCAAACACACAGGAGCCCCCCGGTCATGTGACAAGAGTTAGAACTTTGAAGTTAGACCTTTAGAACTGACTATCAAGTCATGTGATTAGGAGCTCTGTAATCACAGGATTTAGGGATCTGAATTCATCTCATTTACAACTCTTAGGTGAAACTAGTTTAAACTTGTATCGAATGAGATCCGGAGGGCGTTAAATTACAGGATTCAGAGCTGTGAAATCACAGGATTCAAAACACCAAAATCACTGAATTCAGAGCTCTGGACTGGGCCGGATGGGGTCAGCTTATCGTCTGCAGTCTGGTAGTCCTGAAGGCCGTCACTACACCGGCAGGACAGAGCTCATTCTTCCCAGCACCGTTAAACGTTCCAGGTACGAGTGGGCTGTAAACGGCAAAGCGCCGCGTGACACACGCCTCGGGAAGGGATGAAGTCGGCTGGAAAGAACGAGGACCTAGGCACAAATGTGGGCGTGTCCGGCGCGGGTCGCGTTTCAGGTCAAAGGTCATTCACCTGGTGGGGCTGCACACCTGGTGGGGACACCTGGACCAGGAGTATAAATCAGTGTGGAGATCCTTCAGAGGGTGTTGCCGTTCAGGGGAAAAGGCCACAGCCTGGCCGGGGATCAGCTCTGACCAGATGGTGAGTGTTTGGAGGTGTTTGTTTTAGAAGTGGGGAGATTGGGCGAGGAGTGCAGCCGTGCTAGTCGGAGGTATTTACGCGTTTCAGGGTTACGTCACGCGGTGTGGAGGAAACATGTGGCGGGCACGGACAAATGTTCTGCACACGCCTCTCGGAGAGCTCAGAGTGACCCAGATGCACACACAAACACAAGTGGACACACGTGGACACACACACACACACGTGGACACACACACACACACACGTGGACTAACACACACAAACACGTGGACACAAGCACACACAAACGTGTGGACACACACATGGACACGCACACAAATGGACACACACTCATGTGGACAAACACACACACACACAAATGGACACAGACACACACGGACATGCACTCGTACATGGACACACACACAAACACACACACACACACACACGTGGACACACACACAGGCAGTGTGTTCCTCCTCTGCCCACAGGAGAGCCGCCTCTAGCCCGGGCTAGCCTCACGGCCCAGATGTGGCGCGACTCCAGATGCTAACACGTAAACAGACATGCTAATTAGCCCACTGTTCCGTCGCTCTCTGACGACATTCCCGCTCCCGGAATCTGACCTGGGAATTCCTCAACCAAGTTTCTGCGGTAGTTTTCTCCCTGTGGTTACCTGATGTCGTCTACCTACTGCGCTAATTAAAGCCTGTGGTTAATTAGTCTGACTCTAATTAACAATGACTGATGATTAAACGCTCGCCCAAAAGGAACCTCTTGAAATCGGCATTGCTTTTTTCTCAATTCCTGGAGTGAGGGGAGAATTCAGCTTCCTCTTCACAGACGCAATACAGTAGTGATACAGTAGTGATGCAGTGATAGTGGTACAGTGATGCAGTGTATACAGTAGTGATGCAGCACTGATGCACTGATACAGGGACACAGTGTAAAGTCACAGTGGTGGGTCTAGACCCATTCCTTTGATTACATATTTACATGCGAGATTTAGTTTGTGGCCTGTCCATTCTTTGGGGGGCCGGGGGGCCATGTGCCACCCCAGGCTCCCCTCCCCGCGGCCGTGGCCCTGTAAGATCAGTACAACCCTCGTAGAACGGCCCCCAGGAGGCCCCTGTCTGAGGGCGTTGTTCTCCCTGTGGTCTGCTGTCCCCCCTGCCCCGTGGTCTGAGGACGTGCTTCTCCTTGTGTCCCCCTCAGTGCTGGAGAAGAGCGAGTTCAAGGACGAGTCGCAGTTCTTCCGTTTCTATGCCGACGAGGAGGTGGAGGGCACGGGCACCAAGAGCAAGCAGCTGCAGAGGAACGACTTCAAGCTCATGGAGAACATCCTGGCCAAGTCCCTGGTGGTGAGGACACGCCACTACACGCGCTGGGACACAGATACGGACACACACACACACACACACACAGACATAGACACGCAGACACACACACACACACACACGTACAAACACGGACAAACGCACGCAGGCACAAGCACGTAGACACATAGACAGACACACGCAGACACACACAGACACACACAGACATAGACACGCAGACACACACACGCACACAAACACACACACACAAACACGGACAAACGCACGCAGGCACAAGCACGTAGACACACAGACAGACACACACAGACACACACACACACAGACGTAGACACGCAGACACACACACGCACACAGACAAACGCACGCAGGCACACGCACGCAGACACACAGAGAGACACGCAGACACACAGAGACACAGACACACATACAGACGTGTACAAATACATGTATAAACACAAAGCTGTGGCAGCAGAATGTTTCAGCCGCCACAAAACCACATGGTCCAACTGTCGTCGACAATAACAACATGAACAGCAGAGACTCATGACGTCCATAAACAGGAAAAAACACAGAGGGCAGCTGTGTGTGTGACTGTGTGCGTGTGCGTGTGTGAGACTGTGTGTTTGTCTATGTGTGAATGTGTGTATGTTTGTGTATGTGTGACTTTATTTATACAAACACACTCACCCACGTATTCATTCTTTCACTCGCAGAGCAAACATTTTGTTGAGGGGCATCTGAAGCGTTATAAAGTGTGTGTGTGTGTGTGTGTGTGTGTGTGTGTGTGTGTGTGTGTGTGTGTGTGTGTGTGTGTGTGTGTGTGTGTGTGTGTGTGTGTGTG
>NC_136941.1:2356058-2461058 GCF_949987615.1 Pollachius pollachius
AACACCAGCCACGCCGGCGGAAGCACAGGGTCACAGTCCTTAGAGCTCTGAGTAGGGTTGTTTCCCAGCAGAAGGATGAAACGTCCCGATGTTTTCAGGTTTAGAGACTTTGGCCGAGTGATTGTGGACTGTGATCGGAATCACAGACGCAGAAGCACACTCACACGCACGCACGCACACACACACAACACACACACACACGCGTGCGCGCAAACTGCTGTGGCTTTTCAACGTATGCGTACAATCTGATGGCCTTCCCCCAAGTATCGATCGGCTAATTAGATCTCACACATAGCCACACAATGCTGCACGCACACACACACACAAACACCCACTCATTCTGCTAATTAGCAGCTGTAGATGGAAGAAGGCTGCTCAGATGGTTCTGTGATGAGGTAGCCGTGCGAGTACAGAAATGTACCTATGACTCATCGATTATAAAATAAGTACCCCCCCCCCCCCCCCCCCCCCCCCCCCAGCCTCATTAATTAGTAAGAGCAGCAGACAGGCCTGGTCGTTATCTGTTCATTATCTGTGCGTTATGCGGACAGGTTCTGTGTTATTCCAGGCTGATGTATCGGCGATTCTTCCACCAGTCGACAGTTCACAGGCCTTTGGTCGCCAGAAATAATCAGGCATTTTGTTACGTTGTGACACAGGTGAACAGAGCCAGTCCTCTACGACGGTTGTACTGAGCCTTCTCTCACTCTTTCTCTCTCTCTCTGCCTCGCTCGCTCGCTCCCTCACTCACTCACTCGCTCACTCACTCACTCACTCACTCACTCACGCACTCACTCTTTCTCTCTCGCTCACTCTTTCTCCGTCTCGCTCTTTCTCCGTCTCGCTCACTCTTTATCTATCTATCTCTCTGTCTGTCTGTCTGTCTCTCTCTGTCTCTCTCTCTCTGTCTCTCTCTCTTTCCCCCCCCCCCCCAGTGCCAGTGGGTGTACCGTGCGTTTGAGGACGTGGAGCCTCGGGGAGTGGAGGGTGATGAGGAGGAAAAGGGAGGTCTCTTCAGGCCGCTGCTGAACGGCTCCAGCGGAGAGGAGAACGCCGGAACCAACGGGACAGGTGACGCGCCTCACATCAACTCACTCGACGTGCATCCTAGTTTCAGAGGGTTCTTTCACTAAATTTAGCCACTAATTGTATGTTGTACGTCCTGGCACTTAAAAATAGTCCTTTGTGAAGCATCCTATCCGAGCTATCTCTGTTGTATTCGGGGAATAGGTTAACCTAGCGATTGTTAGTGCTTGGCACTTGGTTCAATGAACAGCCTTTGTGTACTGACAGCGATATATTGTTGTTTCTCTTTCTTCTGACAAATGAACTTATTGTCGCTGTGGATAAAAGCGTTGGCTGAACGCCCTGAATGTAAATGTAAATGTAGTATTCATTGTTAAATGTGCTTTAAACGAGATGCAGCAAAAGGCTTTCTGCGTGTGTGTGTGTGTGTGTGTGTGCTGTATTCCCACACACACAAACGTGCGTGTGGTCACTGACCCGGTGGTCTCTGTGGCCCCCCGCCCTGCAGCCGAGCGCTGCCTGAGCCGTCTCTCGGTGTCGGAGGAGCCCCCCCCCTCCACGGTGAGCCTCACCGTGGACAACGTGCACCTGGAGCAGGGCGTAGTCTACGAGTACGTCAGCACCGCCGGCATCAAGAGCCACGTGCTGGAGAAGATGGTGGAGCCCAAAGGCTGCTTCAGCCTCACCGCCAAGGTACAGCGGGGGGAGAGGGTGGAGGAGGAGGTGGAGGGGATGGGGGAGGAGGAGGAGGAGGAGGAGGGAGAGGAGGAGATGGGGGAGGAGGAGGAGGTGGGGGAGGAGGAGGAGGAGGAGGTGGAGGAGGAGATGGGGGAGGAGGAGGAGGTGGAGGAGGAGGTGGTGTGGGAGGAGGTGGAGGAGATGGGGGAGGAGGAGGGAGAGGAGGAGGAGGAGGGAGAGGAGGAGGTGGGGGAGGAGGAGGAGGTGGAGGAGGAGGTGGTGTGGGAGGAGGTGGAGGAGATGGGGGAGGAGGAGGGAGAGGAGGAGATGGGGAGGAGGAGGAGGTGGAGGAGGAGATGGGGAGGAGGGAGAGGAGGAGGAGGGAGAGGAGGAGATGGGGGAGGAGGAGGAGGTGGAGTAGGAGATGGGGGAGGAGGAGGAGGAGGAGGTGGAGTAGGAGATGGGGGAGGTGGAGGAGGAGATGGGAAGGAGGGAGAGGAGGAGATGGGGGAGGAGGAGAGGGTGGAGGAGGTGGGGGAGCCTAAGGGCTGCTTCAGCCTCACCGCCAAGGTACGGGAGGAGGGGGAGGTGGAGGAAGAGGAGGAGGAGGTGGTGGAGGAAGAGGGAAGTTGCTGCGGTGGAGGAGGAAGAGGAGGAGGGAGTGGGGGAGGAAGATGAGGTTGCTCCAGCCTCACCACAAAGGTGACGCAGTGGTGGAGGAGGTGGAGCTGGAGGAGGTGGAGGAGGTGGATGAGGGAGAGTTGGAGGAGGAGAGGAGGTAGAGGTGAAGGAGGGTGAGGAGGATGTGGAGGAGGATGTTACAGTAAATGCAAACAATAATTCAGGAAAGAAATCACCAAGCGTTAATCTTTGTGAACATCCTTCGCTGTGGTTGGCAACCACGTGCTCCTCAGCGGGCAATTTCAGTTAGCCGGCTCCACCGGGTGCTTTGACATATACTCCGCGGCCCCCCCCCTCCCCGTAGATCCTGGAGGCGTTCTGCCGCGACGACAGCCGCTTCGTGGGCAACTGCAGCGCGCTGATCTCCCAGAGCGAGCGCGTGGTCACCATGTCGCAGTACGAGTTCCGGCAGATCTGCGACACCAAGCTGGAGAGCCTGCAGCGCCGCATCACCAACTACCAGAAGGTAGGCCCCGTCCGCACGGGGGGGACAGCTCCCGCTAGCTAATGGGTCTCTCATGGTCGTAGCCGGATATGAGGTCACCGAGGTCCAATAGCGTCCGGAGCCGGGGCCTGTGGTGTGGCAAGTCCAGTTTCTTCTGTTTTTTTTTTTACGTTTTGCGCCACAGCTAGCCACCCCAGTCGAGTTATCAACCATCATTTTTTCTTTCTCAATTTCAATAAAATAATTTATTAATAATAATAATAATTAAAATATATATATATATATCTGTAGTGCACAGCTCTGGTTGTGTTTGAAGGTGTCATTTTCTTATGAATTTTGCTCGATTTAAAGGAAAGAATTCTGCAGCTAACTCATTTCTAAACCCTGTCTACGGCCCCAGTCTGTCTGGGAGAGGCAAGCTAGCTAGCATGGAAACATCTCAGCGTTCTCTCTTGCTCTTCCCTGAAGTCGTAAAGAGTGTCCTGGTGTCCTCATCTTGAATGTTATGAACCGGCTGGTCACCAGATGTTGATGTGACGGTCTTAAGTGTAATTAAACCACTGTCCTAAAAAGTTTAATTTGATCATCTGGGTCATGTAATGAAGCTCTCCTTACAATAATCTATCAAAATCAAGCAATTAAATCCTCACGTCATGAGCTGATGTTCACTGGCGGGTCAAACCGCCACTGAAGCAGATATATTAAAGCAGATCTGATGAAGCAGATCTATAGAAGCAGATATATTGGAGCAGATCTATTGAAGCAGATCTGATGAAGCAGATCTATAGAAGCAGATATATTGGAGCAGATCTATTGAAGCAGATCTGTTGAAGTAGATCTATAAGGCAGATCTGTGGAAGTGGATCTGGGGAAGCAGATCTATTGAGGCAGATCTATGGAAGCAGATCTATTGAGGCAGATCTATGGAAGCAGATCCGTTGTTCCCCTCCCTCCGTGTTGACCCGTCCGTCTTTCTCCCCACCTCCTTCCTCCCTCTCCTCCTCCTCCATCCTCCCTCTCTTCCTCCTCCAGTTCGCTGAGGAGCTGAGGAACAAGGCGTGGCCCTCGGTGAAGCCTGCGAGCGTGCACGTGGCGGGCGCGCCAGGCCACCCGCTGGGCTGCATGGACTTCGTGCCGACCAACTTGCACGTGAACCTGATGCAGGTGAGCTACGCCAAGAGCGCCACCAGCACGGGCCGCGCCTTCAGCATCCGCTTCGGCCGCAAGAACTCCTTCTACGGCCTGGACCCCGACCAAGGTACACACACACACACACACACACACACACACACACACACCCCCCGACCAAGGTACACACACGCACACACGCACGTACGCACGCACATACACACACCCCGACCAAGGTACACACACACACCGACCAAGGTACACACACACACCCCGACCAAGATACGCACACACACACATCAACACACACACACTGACTGACAAGGTACGTACACAAACGTACACACACACACCGACCAAGGTACACACACACACCGACCAAGGTACACACACACACCCTGACCAAGATACACACACACACATCAACACACACACACTGACTGACAAGGTACGTACACACACGCACACACACACACCGAACAAGGTACACACACACACCGACCAAGGTACACACACACACCCCGACCAAGATACACACACACACATCAACACACACACACTGACTGACAAGGTACGTACACACACGCACACACACACACAGAGACCAAGGTACACACACGCTCTGATATACACACTTAAACACACACTGATTCAAATACAGACCCTTACCAAGATACACACACACACACAAACATACACAGAGACCAATGTACACAAATGCTCTGATATATAACACACACTGATTCAAATAACCCTGACCCACACACAAACACACACTGATATACATGCACACACACACAAACTTGCATAACCACACACAAACCTACAGACAGACCCCGACACACACACACACATACACACTGACCAAGGTACACACAAACACACACAGTTATACCCACCCACACACACACACACACAAACACATACACACACTGTTAAACACACCCATACACATTATCTAACACAACAAAATAAGGTCAAATATTTCCCTCGTTCTCTGCTTAAGCCGGTCTGGGGCTGCCAGGGGAAACCAACTCATTCCATCTCTAACACGACGGCTTAACCTCCTCCGCATCCTCGCTGATCATCTCGTCTAATTAGCCCCTTCATACCAATTAGAGGCCACACCAGAGGCCCCACACCGCCCACATTACCCAGAGTTCCCACACTGAGGCCGAACCGCCAATCAGAGGGGCCCATCAGCCTGGCTCTCTGTTCGGGGGCCGGGGAGGAACGACGTCAACACTCACAAAGAGAAGGGGAATAAAGATTGAGAGAGTAATTACAGGAGAGGCGATAAAGCATAATGCTCGGCGAGGACCAGAATGTAGCAGTGAGCAACTGGCATAGTGCTGCTAGCTGTGGGCTAGTAGCATAGTGCTGCTAGCTGTGGGCTAGTAGCATGGTGCTGCTAGTGCAAGGCTACCAGTGCTGTGTTGCTGATGGGCCGTGTTGCTAGCCTCATAGCTAGCCTCATGCTGTTCACTGGCTAAGATTTAGAGAGCGTTCCAAGACCATCAGGTCCTTCTTAACTCTATCACACAAGGGTCAGGACCCTCTGCTCAAAGAAGAGCCGTTAACGGGGAAAATAGAACACAAAACAGCTGTCTGTCTAGGAGGCAGACATGCTAACGGCGCTAGCATATTTCCAGTATACCGAAGTCATGGTAACATCTGCTCAACAGTTGTGGCAACAGTTATGTGAGGGTGAGGTTATTTCTCTACGCGTAGTACATACTTTGTTTGCTAGGTAGTGTATGGCTATAAGAGTTCTATAAGTTATTTTGATTTTACAACTCCAACAAGTGACAGCTTTGTGGCAATGGCTGCCCCATTATGGGGTTATGTTACCTCAGGTGATGTGTAATTACCCCTCTCCCGCTAGCATTGCCTAGCGCTATATATAAAGTGTATGTGCCACTGGGGACTCCCTGACTTGACTTAATTATAACCTTGGCTTTGTGTTGATATTACACACACAGGGCCTTGCATAGATCCCTATTTTGCAGCGGCGGGCTGATGGCAGAAGTCATGGGAGCTATTTTTGGCACCCCGCCCATGTAAATAACTTCACGCATGGTGAATAACTATCTGCGTTTGTTCATGGGGTTTGCCAGACGATGCCTTAGACGGGGTTTACAAGGAGGCTAAAGGGAGCAGTGGACTGAGGTGCGGTCTGACGAGGTGCTGTCCTGTGCGGGATGTCTGCGGCCTCTAGACCCGGTCGATGTGGGGCGCAGGAGGTTTTCTCCGCTGAGCAGTACGGGGTCTCCGCACTGCTGCAGCTGCAGTTATTATAATGAAGGATTCGCGGGCTGTAAAGGAGGAGGACGTGTCGGTGGAGGGCAGCGGTCAGGGTGTTTTTGGACTCCTAGCCGAAAGGTACCAGGGTTCGATCCCCCGAGGTCCTCAGTCTACCCTGTTGGCGTCCACCTTCTGCCAAGAGGTCCGAACACCTCGCCGCTCCTAGTGACATTTTACTGTAGGACGTTTTTGTATAAAAGCGTCTAAAAGTTGTCTGGTTCAAGGTCCACAACGTGTGCCACGTTTTATGTTTAATCGCTAATATATTTTAGTTAATTTGGGAGAGGCTTCTATCACATGAAGACAGATCAGGTCTGTTGGCTAAGAGTAATCTGGTTCAAAGACAACGTGGGCCACATTTAATATTTAATAGTTAATATACTTTGATTAATTTGGGAGAGGCTTCAGTTCCCATGAAAACAGACCAAGATCTGGTATCTCAGTCATCTGGTCCACAACATGTGCCAGATTTTCACATTTAATGTTTAATCGTTAAAGGGGACATATTATACCACCAGCTCTGAGTGTGATTAGCCGTTACAAGCTGTTTTGTTTTTGATGTGTGCTGGATAGATCAGTCTACCAGCCTACCCAGTGGACTGAAGCAAACGTTGCTCATCTATCCAGCACACATCTAGGTGGACACGCCCTTCTGTGATGTCAGAAGCTGCACATTTTCAAAAGCGGCTTGTAACGGCTAATCACACTCCCACCTGGTGGTGTGACATGTCCCCTTTAATGTATCTTAGTTCATTTGGGAGAGTCTTCCGTCCCTTGAGCCCAGCTCAAGCTCCGCCCTCTCCGTGTCCCCCACAGCCAACCTGAACCCGATGTCCCACACCCAGCACTGCGTCACCAGCATGGGGGCGCCGGCGTGGAACTGCACCGCCCCGGAGGGGGAGGAGCCGGAGCCCGAGGGGGTGGGGCCTGTGGACGGGGAGGAGGGGCCCGGGGAGGGTAGGCGGGGCCACCGCGGAGAGGGCGGGCTCAGCTTCCTGCTGAAACAGGAGGACATCGAGACGCAGGACGCGTACGTCCGTCTGTACAGCCGGCTGGACGTGGCGGTGAGGGAGATGAGGCAGTACGTCGCCCAGATCGACGAGTAAGTGTCGCAGCGCCGGCGCCGCGAGCTAACCTCGCCCGGTACAACCATTTACATTTAGACTAAGGGTATTTAGCAGTCAGAAGAAAGAGAAACAACAATATATCACTGTCAGTACAGTAAGGATGTCCATAGAACCAAGTGCCAAGCACTAACAATCTCTAGGTTAACCCATTCCCCTTATAAATCAAAGATAGCTAGGATAAGATGCTACAACATGCTAAGTACTGTTTTTAAGTGTAAGGACGTACAACATACAATAAGGGCGTACATTAAGTGCCAGGACTACTAAAAAACAACACCATACACTATGTGCCTAAGAGTGGCTAGTCCCGCATGAAAAAATATATGCTGTTCCTTGGAAGGATTATACCCTGGGTGATTAAGGCTGCAATGTAATTATATTTAGTTTATACTCAGGTGGTATTTTACATATATGAGGATTGGATGTACTTAGATCCCTCCCAACTGGGATTACACTCAGATTATGCTTCTATATGACCTGTATTAGGATTGCTACCAGGTGGGAATATACTGGGAATAGATTAGAACGAAACCCATATGGGATTATATTGGGATTATGATTAGGGCCATTTTGGTTTATACTGGGATCAGATCATTTTTAGACTCATATGGGATTACGTGGCGATTGGAATTGGGGGCCGGATGGGAACTATACTGGGATTAGGATTATCCTCAGATTAACCACAGGTGAGGTCACACTGAGGTTGAGGTGGTCAGATGACCCTCAGATTAAGCCAGGTTAAGTCATGTCTCCTCCCCCCCCAGCCTGCTGTCCTCCATCACCAAGTCCACCCAGCCCCTGGGGGGCGAGGAGGAGGGCAGCGGAGGTCCGGTGATCTGTGAGCCCTGCCCCCCCCCCCCGGTGGCCCCCTGCTGCGAGGAGGGCGTGGACCCGGACCGCACGGAGCACGGCGGCATCAAGAGGGTCTGCTTCAAGGTGGAGGAGGAGGAGCAGGAGGACTCGGGCCACGACACCATGAGCTACCGGGACTCCTACAGGTGACCCATCCCCTCCGTCACCCCAGCCCTCCATCCCTCTCTCCCTCCCTCCCTCTACCTCTCCATCCCTCTCTCTCTCTCCCTCTACCTCTCCATCCCTCTCTCTCACTCCCTCCCTCTACCTCTCCATCCCTCTCTCTCCCTCCCTCCCTCTACCTCTCCATCCCTCTCTCCCTCCCTCCCTCTACCTCTCCATCCCTCTCTCCCTCCCTCCCTCTACCTCTCCATCCCTCTCACTCCCTCCCTCTACCTCTCCATCCCTCTCTCTCACTCCCTCCCTTCCTCATCTCTCCATCCCTCTCTCTCACTCCCTCCCTCTACCTCTCCATCCCTCTCTCTCACTCCCTCTACCTCTCCATCCCTCTCTCTCACTCCCTCTACCTCTCCATCCCTCTCTCTCACTCCCTCCCTCTACCTCTCCATCCCTCTCTCTCACTCCCTCCCTCTACCTCTCCATCCCTCTCTCTCACTCCCTCCCTCTACCTCTCCATCCCTCTCTCTCACTCCCTCCCTCTACCTCTCCATCCCTCTCTCTCACTCCCTCCCTCTATCTCTCCATCCCTCTCTCTCTCCCTTCCTTCCTCATCTCTCCAGCACTATCTCTCCTTCCCTCCTTCACCCTATCGCTCCCTCTCCATCACTCTCTCTCCCTCTCTCCCTTCCTACCTCATCAATCCATCTCTCCATCACTCTGTCTCTCTCTCCCTCCCTCACTCTATCTCTCCATCATTCTACGCCTCTCTCCCTTCCTCCCTTCATCTCTCTATCTCTCTCTCCCTATATCCCTCCCTCATCACTCTATCTCTCCCTCCCTCCCTCCATCACTATCTCTGTCTCATCCCTCCCTCACTCTATCTCTCACTTCCTCCCTCCCTCATCAGTCTATCTCTCCATCACTCTCTCTCGACCTCTCTCCCTCTATTCCCCCCTTCCCTCCCTCTGTCTTCCTGAGGTCATCATGTAACATAGAATACTATCTGATATGCTAGAATTGCGTTGGTGTGTTTGTGTGTTTATGTGAGCCTGCATGTGTGTTGTTTGAGGTTTGTATTTGTATGTGTGTTTGCCTTGGCTGTCACCGCTGGAACATACATAAAAGGTTGTAGATGTGTGTGGGTGTGCATACTGCAGCTTGTGTGCTTCCCAATGTGGTAGCTGTATGTTTACAGTCTGTACGTGTGTGTGTGTGTGTGTGTGTGTGTGTAAATGCTTTACAATGAGGCCGTGTTTGTTGATCACGGAGTGTGCGTTTGCCAGCAACACTATCAAACAAGAATGGGGATAGGTAATTCCTTCTCACTTTAATCCAGCAGCTTCAGATGCAGCGTGTGGCACCAGGCCGCTATAGTTACACCTTACGACTCCTCTATATCCAGGCTCCAGGCTAAACAAAGACAGACTGTTTGTGTTGAATCCACGCTCAGCCAAAACAAAGGTTTACTGAGAGGGAAGCACACGGGAACGGAGAAAATCGGTCTCTCGGTCTGCCTTGTGAATGGCGAGAGATAACACACACGCACACGCACACACCTACACACATACACACACACCCGTACACACACACACACACACACACACATCCCTTCGGTGGTGTACACTTCCATTGAAAAATAAACAGGTCCCAGATACTTCCTGTTGCAGAATATATCCCAGTGATCAGCAGGCATTACCTTTGACCCATTTCTATTTCAGTCTTTCAGAAGACACTTTTATCCTTCAGCAGACACAAATGACAGTGAATTAGTTTTCCAGCTACAGAACTGTCTTTGTCGAGAAGGTAGGGGTTGGCCAACTCACAGATGCCTACAGGTAGATGCAGACAGTGCAGGGTCTAACCCCCTGACCCCTAGAGGTGCCTGGTCCGCTGTACAAAGAGGTTGGTTCAGCTCCTGCCTCGCTCCGCTGCCTTGCTTCAGAGGGGGTGTATAATGAGGAGAACCTCCCCTCTCGTCTGAGCGATCCAGGCCTGACGCGGCTGCTCCTGAGATGGTTTGTTTACGCTCTCCTGTAAATGAGGGTGATGCTAACAGGATGTAAAGATGTCTTGCTTCTCTATCATTACAGAGGAAAAGAGCTTTGAGATATAGAGGTAGAGAGAGAGAGGGAGACAGAGAGAGGGAGACAAAGAGAGAGACGGAGAGAGAGGGAGAGAGAGAGGGGAGATAGAGGGGGAGATAAAGAGAGAGACGGAGAGAGAGAGGGGGAGATAGAGAGAGAGAGACGGGGAGAGGGAGAGGTGTTTGGCATGTGGTAAGTCGGTGTAGCTCGATGAGACCGGCAGCATTATAGTTCCCCAAAATGTCGTCCTTCTCATTCACAAGATGCGTTTATAGAGTGAATTCAGATAAATGTAATTCAGGCTCAGGCTCGTTTCTCAAGCACACTTGGGATCGAACCCAGTTCCTTCCGTTTCGTTATCGAACACCCGAGCCCCCACTCTATCCTACCTGCTGGTTCTCAGGCACTGTTTGAGGACCCTGATGAGGGAGATCAGTCCATCGCGAGGTCCATCGTGGTTTTATCAAATGGATGTTGGGAACTTTGACGGACAGCTGAAGAGCGGTGCGTCGGAGGACTACAACTCCCAGCTGCCTGGCCTCCAGACGGCGGTCAGCCTTCCAGAACCTCTCGCCGAGCCCGCGATGCCTTCCAGATGTGGGCGCCCCGCTTTCTCTCTCTCTCTCTCTCCGCTCGCCCCCCAAAATGTTTGGGTCCCACATTACATTATGTCATCGTCTTTATGCTGGTATGTATGTGTTTTTTTAGGTCTGAGGAATTTGTGTGTGTGGTTGTGTTTCTGTGAGTGTGTGTTTGTTGGGGGTTAATTTAACCTACTTCAGCGTGCGCGTGTGCGTGCATGTGCGCGTGTGTATGTGTGTTTGTGAACTCCTCCCTCTCCACCACCCACTAAGACCAGTTATTGGTGGGTAGTGTGGTGGTTTACGGTCTGTTATGGAGCAGCAGGACTTGGGCGTGGGACCCCATGCCCACTCTGTCATTAACAATACAGCTACCTCACTGGAAACACACACACACACACACACACACACACACACACACACACACACACACACAATCTTTCATGTCTCGTTGCATGTGTAGATGTTACTGCAGCACGAAAATAGCCCCTTTCAGTCTCACACACACACACACACACACACACACACACACACACACACACACACACACACACACACACACACACACACACACACACACACACACACACACACACACTCCTTTTGAGGGGAAGCAGCTAGGCTTGGGCCTCTAAATACCTGCTACACAATGAAGCTGTGAGTCACGTTGTTCGGACTTGGTGTTCCGAGATGGAAAAGGATGCAAAAGGATTGGTCGGTGTTCAGAGACGGGTGGTGTTCTCCGACGGATGGTGTTCAGCGATTGGTCGGTGTTCACCGGCTTGGAGGGAAGTTCTGCTCCCACTAGTTCCCACAACTGCTCTGTTTCCCTAACCCCCCCGCCTCCCCCCAAGTAAATACGGGTGACCATTTGATCTCTGAACCATCAGGTCACCAGAAAGAGACAGATTCCACAACAAAAACAAACGATATGCATCAACGCAATCAAAGCGGGTGGGGGGGGGGCGGACAGACAGTAGCATGTGGAACTGAAGAGAAATGGGTTTATTTAACGCAGTGTGACGGTGTGGATACATCTGTGTCTGCAGAGGAACGTGTGTGGACGTAGCGGGAGATGGAGTGTGCACGTGTACAGTAAGTGTGCACGTGCACAGTAAGTGTGTCCATCTGTGTTTCTTTGAGGCCCGGAGCACACATGTCTCCACAAGGTGTTTGGGTCCCAAATATATATAGAACCTCCCCCCCCGACAGGTGAATCTAGGTGGGGTGGAGGGTTTGAAGCAAGGGTGTTCAACTCAAATAGAAAGAGGTCCAGTGAGAATAGATTTTTCCGGTAGATCCTAATGTATAACTATTTAGTGTGATATGTTTAAGTTGCTGTATCAACGTCTGCATGTAATCAATACCTATACCTAGATTCAATTTTATTGCACAAGTAAGGAGAACCAGTACAGCGAAATCCAGCTTGCATCTATCCAGTAGTTCATCATCAAAAAGTGCTTTTCGTTATGGCAGTGCTTAAAAAAAAATAAAAATATAAAAGACACAGAATGCAAGTCCATTATTAAAGTGCATAGGTAATCAATAGCTGACTGCCAAATCAAATGAATTCCAAACTGAACATTCAATATATGTCTATCCTTTAAACTTTAAAGAGTATTAGCGTTTGAAAATGTCTTTAATACATCACTCCTAATACATCGACTCCCACAGTGTCGCGGTGTGGATAACCTGCTTCAACTTGAGTTGATTGAATTGCCTCCCTGTGTTGAAGCGGGGGGTCATTAGAGACCCCGAGCTCCTCTTTTAGAGCCTGGAGGAGTGTCATATCACCGCACCACCGTGCAGCCCTAATGAAAGCCTTCTGAAGGAGCTCAGCGGCCAATGGCGGCGCTGCGTCCTCCTGGTTTGTTTACCCTGCCCAGGGTCGGGTTTTTGCCGTCGGCGAATCAGACCCACGGCCGTGTCGCCGAACGCGAGTCACACTATACTTCCTCCAGAGAGGTCCAGACCAGATCTGGGAGATGTGGTGGGTTTGGATTCCAGTGGCGTGTGTATGGTCCCCTAGTTCTGATTAGGAGTTGTGTGTGTGTGTGTGTGTGTGTGTGTGTGTGTGTGTGTGTGTGTGTGTGTGTGTGTGTGTGTGTGTGTGTGTGCGCGTGCGCGAGATTGAATGAGTGCCTGGGGAGATGGGAAGCGAGCCAAGCTCCTGCTGATTACATAAGGTCTCTCTTTTCTCTGCTGCTGGCTCCAGCATGCTGCCCCCCCCCCCCCACCCCAGTAAGGGGCCATGCTGTATCTTCCCCAACACCCGGCCCGCTCCGTCCTGGGGCCCGGTGCGGCGGTGGTACGGGGCCAGAACAAAGCCCTTGTGTTGCGGGGAGGGCCCCGTGTGGAGGGATCACAGCTAGAGTTAGTCTGGTGACTCACACCGCCACGGGGCCGGGGAACAGGCTGCGCTCTTACTGTGATACAGCCAGCGCCTTTACTTTGATGTATAAATGCGGTCCTTTGGCTGTGTTAAACGCAGCAGTTTCACTGTGATGCAAGCAACGCCTTTACTTTGATACAGCCTGCGCTTCTATTGTGATACAGCCAGCACCTTAAATTTGATATGCGCAGCCCTTCGACTGTGATGAACACAGCGGGTTTAACTGTGATGCAAGCAGCGCTTTTACTCTGATACAGGCCCGTGCTTTTATTGTGATACAGGCAGCTGGGTTAAAGGGAAACAGCGTGCCTTCCACGTAGAGCGCTGGCATCAGGGTTGGAACCGACAAGCTTTCAGCTGTGAGGCGCTGTCCTGCCCCCGGGCTTTACAGACAGACAGGCAGGGCTCTGCTCCACAAGTGGTGTATAATCCCCCCCCCCCCGCTACATAAATCACCCCGGGCCTCCCGTCAACGTGTGGAAGCACGGCCTTGCCACCGCAGATTCCACACACAGACGGTGAAATAACCGATTAGATGAGACACAAACATCCCTGGATCCCTGAATCCCTCTCTTTGTGCTCGGGAATGTTAATGGAGGGATGGGAATGATGGTGATCCCAATAAAAAAAAGCGCTTTTATTCTCCGGTTTTTACGCTCGCACTATAAACGTATTTCAGCGTCTCCCTCACAGTGAGACGGGGGGGCTTGTCGGACCGTGATATGATGTTTATGACCCCGGGGCTGGTGTCTCTCGTCGGGGTAAGTCGAGCAAGGCATCATTATTGTCATTTGAGGGGCGTTTTTAATCGGCGTGCGTGTCGTAAATCGGATTCGGAGTCTCGCTGTCGGAAGGGTAATTTGAATCGGAATCTGAATAATTACACGCCGGGGCTGCTGTGGTTTTCCCGCCCTGCGGCGGAACAGGGGATCCCGGCCAACGCTTTAAACCCGGGTCCGGCCTAGCGCCTTCGGGGTGTGGGAGCCTGCGTGTGTGTGTGTGACGTGATGGAACACAGTCGTTTTTTTTCTCTACAGCCACTAGAAACCTGTACTTTATCTTCTGTCACTAAGCAGACGCCTTTACGTTAACGCAGTGATGTGTGCGTGTTCCCCTGGCTCCGCAGCGAGTGCAACAGCAACCGGGACTCCGTGCTGTCCTACACTAGTGTGCGCAGCAACAGCTCCTACTTGGGCAGCGACGAGATGGGGTCAGGTGAGTCGCCCTGCCGTCGCCACGGATACGGCTGGAGCAGCTCTTGTGCCTGTGTGCGTCCCCTGTGGTTGCCCTGTGAGTGAGTGACACGGTTCTCTTGGTCCTCTCCTAGGAGACGAGCTGCCCTGGGACATGAGGATTCCCTCGGACAAACAGGACAAGCTTCACGGCTGCCTTGAGCACCTCTTTAACCAGGTAACCCCCCCTACCTCGTTAACCAATTAACCTCTTTAACTAGGAACCCCCCCCCTACCTCGTTAACCAATTAACCTCTTTAACTAGGACCCCCCCCCCACCTCGTTAACCAATTAAGCTCTTTAACCAGGTAACCCTCCTACCTTGTTAACCAATTCACCTCTTTAACCTTTACCTCGTTAACCAATCAACATATTTGACCAGTTAATCATCATCCTCGATAACCAATTCACCTATTAAGCCAGCTAATCTTCCTACCATGTTAGCAAATTAACTGTTTTAACCCGGTATCCTCCCTTGTAAACCAGTTAACCCTTAACCAGGTAACATATTTACCTGGTGAACCGACTAACCTTTTTAACCAGGTCTAATTTCCTCACACACACCAACTTGTTCTTCGTAAGGAGGATGCTGACCAGATGAATACCGTAACTTATTCCCCACATGTGTTTACCCAAATCAATTCAAATCAAAGAAGCTTTATTGGCATGAAAAGACAAGATGTCTTTGTTTGCTTGCCAAAGCGAATATGAAGTTGATTCACGTAGTGTTTATAAAAGAACAAGAAAACGGATTCAATACAACAACAAAAAAAGTATAAATAAATACACTCACCCATGCCCCTGGCCAGGTAAACAACAGATGCAGGTTCATTAGTCATGGCCGTCTTCTGGTCCTGATGCTGAGAGATTTAAACCAGACGATGCTAGCGGGAAGAGCGTGCGTGTGTGTGCGTGTGTGTGTGTGTGTGCATGTGTGTGTGTTTTAATGGTGGAAACCTTGGCAGCGGAGTGTGTATGTGTGCGGATTAGGGAAGAGGAAGAGGATACAAAGAAACACTCTCTGACTACCTGAATGTCATCCTGTGTGTGTGTGTGTCTGTGTGTGTGTGTGTGTGTGTGTGCGCGCGTAGGTGGACTCCATCAACAGCCTGCTCAAAGGACCGGTTATGACCAAGGCCTGTGAAGAAACCAAGCACTTCCACCCTGACCACAGCCAGCCAGGTGTGTGTGTGTGTGTGTGTGTGTGTGTGTGTGTACATGTCTTTTTGCTTGTGTGTGTGTATTTGGGCCACCATGCCTTCTCTAATTAATTCAGTCAAAGGGCGTGGCATGAAATCAATGTTTACGCAAGGCCATACACACACATGGCCCAACGTCAGGCGGTGTGTTTGCGTGTGTTTACTGTTTAATGATTTAAATGCTTTTATCCAAAGTAAATGTGGAGTGATTAAAATGTAATCCATGTAATGAATGAGCAGGGGAGAGTGTTCAGCCATCTTGCTCTAGGATGCTTACAGGGAGACTGGGGATCGAACCCACATCCTTTGGTCTTGGGTCAAACGCCCATAGCTGCTACCGTGCTAGTCAGAAGCATGCACGCCTTAACCATGTTAAGCGAGCCTTCTCCTTTTCTTCTTCTCTTCCTCTTCCTCCCCTCCTCTTCCCTCTCCTCTTCCCTTTCCTCCTCCTCTTCCTCTCCTCTTCCTCTCCTCTCCTCTCTCCTCTTTCTCCCCCTCCTCTCTCTCCTCTCCTCTCCCTCCGCTCTCTCCTCTCCTCTCCTCTCCTCTTTCTCTCCTCTCCTCTCCTCCGCCTCCCCCTCCTCCTCTTCCTCTCCTCTCCTCCTCTGTCTCCGTCTCCTTGGCGACGAGCAGAGTTCCGGAACACCGAGGACTGGACGGTGCGGTGCCGCTGCGTGATCCACAAGAACATCCAGGAGGACCCGTGGAACCTGCCCAGCTCCATCCGAACGCTGGTGGACAGCCTGCAGCGCTTCGTGGAAGGTGAGGCCCTGCTGAACGTAGCTGTGGTGAACGTAGCTCTGGTGAACGTAGCTCTGGTGAACGTAGCTCTGGTGAACGTAGCTCTGGTGAACGTATGAACGTACCTATGGCGAACTGTTAACCTTGTCAACAACTTTGTCATTATTTGGTTCGTATTTTTTGTATCGATTCAGACCTATGATCTAACTCTTATGGTTGTATAATGTAAGGTCTAGTCTCCCTTATGTAGCAGAATGCTTCCATATTTATTGAGACTTTATCAGGTTAAATAAAAATGCATTGACGAAAAATAATCGTAACTTAAAGAATAACGCTAGCATCGACTTTTAAGCATTTCATTGATCGTTTTTTATTGCTTCTCCTTTTCTCCTCCTCCTCCTCCTCCTCCTCCTCATCTCCCAGATGGAAAGAACCAGCTGCTCCTGGCGCTCCTCAAGTGCACAGGTACTGGTCCTCGCATCGCACCCTTCTCGGCCCTCTCTTAGGGTCAGGGTTGGTTGGTTAGTGTTAGATGTTCGAGATGGACTAGAGCCACAGATTGGATTGGCTCCGGCATTGTGAAGGAACCAACTTGTTGTTTGTTGTAGAGGTTTTAGATGAACTGTTACAAAGGTTTCTCTGCAACCTAACAAGAAGTGTTTCACAAAGTGTTTTGGTGTTCGTTAACCTCATCACTTCATTCATAGCTGGCGTTTTAATTCTCTCTCTCACTCTCGCTCTCGCTCTCTCTCTCTCTCTCTCTCCCTCTCCCCCCCCCCCCCCCCTAGACACCTCCCTCCAGCTGAGGAGGGATGTGATCTTCTGCCAGGCCGCGGGCGCGGCGGTGCTAACGCTAGCTGAGCAGCTTCTCGCGGCGCTGCGCGCGCGCTACAACAACGCCGGGGAGTACCAGGAGGACAGCAGGGAGACCAGCCGGAAGTGGCTGGAGCAGGTGTCCGCCATCGGGGTGCTGCTGCACTTCCAGAGCTCGCTGGCGCCCCACCTGGTGAGGAGTGGTACTGCACGGACATACATACAATAACATACAAGCGTGTGACTCATCCCCACGGTGTCGTCTGTACAGTGTGCATGTTGGAGGTTTCGCGCCGCCGTCCATCCACACCCAAACTGCACTTTCAGACTAATTCACTGAAAGTGAAAAGGGAAATGCCTCATTCCACTTTCCCTGTGCTTTGTTTACGTGTAAAGGATGTAGCGAGGCTGTGTCACCCAAACCGGTGATTTTCAATGCACGTGTTGTAAATCACGTTTGCAACTGTTGACTGTCAGCCACAGTCTCCCTAAAGAGAAGTGAGGTGTTCCTCGCAGCGTCCTTTTGACTGCACATCTGTCTTCTAACAACAAACATTCAAATCTCCCTTCCTCCCCCCCTCCTCTCCCTCCTCCCTCTCTCCCTCTCTCCCTCTCTGTCTCCCTACCATCCGTCCCTCCCCCTCCCTCTCCTCCCTCCCCCCCTTCCCTCCTCCTCCATCCACCCTCTTCTCCCTCCCTCTCTCCCCTTCCTCCCCCCCCCCCCCCCCCCGGCAGAAGGAGGAGCGTACCATGCTTGGGGACACTAAGGCCGCTCTGTTGGACCTGGACAAGCTCACCGTGTTCTTCAAGCAGACCCAAGACGAGTATCTGGTGCCCAGTAAGTCCCGCCCTGACGGACACACAGGGGGACCTCTCAGAGGGCGGGGGGCGGGGCCACGCAGCTGGAGGGGCCGGGATAAGGTTCCCTTGTGCTCTCTGAATCTCCCCGTTCTGCCTTCCGACGCTGGCACCCATCGCTGTCTCAGACCACGTCTCCCTCTTTCTCTCTCTCTCTCTCCCTCTCTCTCTCTCTCTCTCTCTCTCTCTCTCTCTCTCTCTCTCTCTCTCTCTCTCTCTCTCTCTCTCTCTCTCTCTCTCTCTCTCTCTCGTCTCTCTCTCTCTCTCCGTCTCTCTCTCCCTCCCTCTCTCCCTCTATCTCCCTCCTTTCTCTCTCTCTCTCTCTCCGTCCCTCTCTCTCTCTCCCTCTCTCCATCTATCTCCCTCCTCTCTCTCTCTCTCTCTCCCTCTCTCCCTCTATCTCCCTCCTCTCTCTCTCTCTCTCTCTCTCTCCCTTTCCGTCCCTCTCTCTCCCTCTCTGTCCCTCTCTCCCTCCTCTCTCTCTCTCTCTCGCACTCTGTCCCTCTCTCTCTCTCCCTCTCTCCCTCTATCTCCCTCCTCTCTTTCTCTCTCTCTCTCCCACTCTGTCCCTCTCTCTCTCTCTCTCTCCCTCTATCTCCCTCCTCTCTCTCCCACTCTGTCCCTTTCTCTCTCTCTCTCTCCCTCTCTCTCCCTCTCTCCCTCCTCTCTCTCTCTCTCTCCGTCCCTCTCTCGCTCTCCCTCTATCTCCCTCCTCTCTCTCTCGCTCTCTCTCTCTCCCTCCTATCCCTCCCTCCTTCGGCCTCTACATTTGAATTCACGCCCCCCCCCCCCCCCCCCCCCCCCCCCCCCCGTCCCAAACGAGGCGACTGGTGGAGAGTCTGGTGAATCAATCCTCCGACACCACCCATGAATCATTCACACTCCAGCCAGAAACGCTCTCCGTGTCCTGGGTCAGCTGGCAGGAGGGTGGCCCGCCTAGCTCCACTCTCTGTGGGTGGTGTAAAGGGTGGATGGTGTAAAGGGTATGTGGGTGGTGTATAGGGTATGTGGGTGGAGTATACGGTATGTGGGTGGTGTATAGGGTATGTGGGTGGTGTATAGGGTATGTGGGTGGTGTATACGGTATGTGGGTGGTGTATAGGGTATGTGGGTGGAGTATACGGTATGTGGGTGGTGTATAGGGTATATGGGTGGTGTATACAGTATGTGGGTGGTGTATAGGGTATGTGGGTGGTTTATAGGGTATGTGGGTGGTGTATAGGGTATGTGGGTGGTGTATAGGGTATGTGGGTGGTGTATAGGGTATGTGGGTGGTGTATACGGTATATGGGTGGTGTATAGGGTATGTGGGTGGTGTATACGGTATGTGGGTGGTGTATAGGTTATGTGGGTGGTGTATAGGGTAGATGTTGTATAGGGTGAGTCAATGGTGTATGTGGTGGTGTTTAGGGGTGGTGTATTGGGTATGTGGGTGGTGTATAGGGGTGGTGTATTGGGTATGTGGGTGGTGTATAGGGTAGATGGGTGGTGTATAGGGTAGATGTTGTATAGGTGGTGTATAGGGGTGGTGTATTGGGTATGTGGGTGGTGTATAGGGGTGGTGTATTGGGTATGTGGGTGGTGTATAGGGGTGGTGTATTGGGTGCGTGGGCCAGGGTGGTGGCGTGAGATAGATGGTTAACACAACCCTAACAACACACACATACAAGCAGTGGCCCGGCGACCGCGACCCGCTGGTCCGTCTTACCTTCGGTCCGGACGCAGGATCTCGTCTCGTTGGCGTTCTGAGCCTGTTCCTCATCTTCCTCGTCTTCACTTCAGACTTGAGCCGCTGTGTTTGAGCTGGATCTCGGTGAAGGACTTCCAGCTGCGTGCGTAGTGTTGTAGATTCTGGGCGATGATCTCATCGCGACCTCGCACCCTCCAATAGCGTGCCGTCTGTTTTTCTGGCGAAATGCATTCTGGGTAGGGACGCATATCCACCGCACATAGGCGCGGCAATGATGCGCGCCGGTTGGCAAAGCGTGAACTCACAGATGAACATAAACACTCATGCATGTGAGTTTGCACATACACACACACACACTTCAACAGACGCACACAAAAAACACCAATCCCTCACACACAGGCATGTGAATGGGAGTATGTTTACAAAATAGGATTATACACACACACACACACACACACAAGAAAACACACACACACAAGAAATCAAACACACACGTAGACACTTGCTCAAAGACACACGCACACACAGAAACAGATACACGTAGACGCAGACACAGACACACACGCAGACACGCATGCAAGCGCGCGCACACATACACACACACACACACACACACACACAAGAACGCACAGCCAATGTTTTTTCAATGTGCTTTTAAACGGCCTCCCACCTGCTTCTTCAGAGGCAGCTCTCGGGGCTCTTATCTGATCTGCTGTCCAGCCGACCTGAAGACCGGGGCTCCCTGGGCTCAGTATTGATCGGATAAGAGCAGCTGAGTGGGCTGGGAGGCTTACAGTGGTCTCTGCGGAGCGCTACAGGAAATGGACCCCGCACCTCTTCCTCCACATCCTCCTTTTCCCCTTCCTCCTCCAATCCGCTTCCTCCTCCACCCTTTCTCCCCCTCCTATTGCTTCAGCTCTCGGCTGGACAGGGCCCCGTGGTTCAGTAGAGCGGACCGGCCCCTATATAAGGCGCCGCTGCCCCGCCCCACGTCTGTCCCTAGAAGGGCTTACTGAGCACCGGTTAGACGGACAATATTGTATTTAAGTGTAAAAGATCATTAAATGTGCACGTGTGTGTGTGTGTGTGTGTGTGTGTGCGTGTGTGTATTAATGCCTCTGTGTGTGTATGTGTTTGTGTATTAATGCCTCTGTGTGTGTGTGTATGTGTTTGTGTATTAATGCCTCTGTGTGTGTATGTATGTGTGTGTGTATTAATGCCTGTCTGTGTGTGTACTAATGCGTGTCTGTGTGGGTTAATGCGCCCTGTGTGTGTGTGTGTGTATTTATGCCTCCTCTGTATGTGTGTGTGTCTGTGTGTGTATTGATGCGCCCTGTGTGTGAATGTGTGTGTATTAATGCGCCCTGTGTGTGTGTGTGTGTGTGTGTATTTACTCACCCTGTGTGTGTGTGTGTGTATTAACTCACCCTGTGTGTGTGTATTAACTCACCCTGTGTATCTGTGTGTATTAACTCACCCTGTGCGTGTATTAATGCGCTCTGTGTATGTGTGTGTGTGTGTGTGTGTATTAACTCACCCTGTGTGTGTGTGTGTATTAACCCACCCTGTGTGTGTGTGTGTTAACTCACCCTGTGTGTATGTGTATAAATGCGCCCTGTGTATGTGTGTGTATTAATGCGCCGTGTGTGTGTGTGTTAACCCACCCTGTGTGTGTGTGTATTAACTCACCCTGTGTGTGTGTGTGTGTGTGTGTATTAACCCACCCTGTGTGTGTGTGTATTAACTCACCCTGTGTGTGTGTGTATTAACTCACCCTGTGTGTGTGTGTGTGTGTGTGTATTAACCACCCTGTGTGTGTTGCAGACACGCCCGTGTCCTACCAGGTGGACGGCGGGCGCCAGGCGCTGCGCGTCACTCTGCTCCTGGACAGCTGTCACTTCAGCGAGCTGCCCAGCCGGCTGCAGAACGGAGGCAGCCTCAAGCTGCACACCGTGCTGTTCACCCGCGGTACGGGCCCGGGCCGGGAGGGCGGGGGGCGGGGGGCGCCACGGGGAGAACCAGGGAGGGACCCAGGGCAGAGGGGCCAGGGAGGGACCCAGGGCAGAGGGGCCAGGATAGAGCGAGAGCCAGGGGGAGAGGACACAACCAGGGGAGAGGACCCAGGGGAGAGAGAGGGACCCAGGGCAGGGGACAGAACCAGGGACAGAACCAGGGCAGGGGACAGAACCAGGGACAGAACCAGGGACAGAACCAGGGCAGGGGACAGATCCAGGGACAGAACCAGGGCAGGGGACAGAACCAGGGCCAGGGGACACAGCTGTAGTAGGGACATCTAGAAAAGGGGATACGCTCAGAGCAGAGGGACCCAGGGGATAGAGACCCAGGGCTGAGGACCCCCGGACCAGGGGACACAACCATAGCAGCGACACAGCAAGACCGGGTCAACACAAGGGGGGGATGGCGGAGCCGGAGCAGGGCTGAGGGAGTTGATGGTGGCGGATACTGCCCTCTAGTGGGGGAGTCTATGAACTGCAGTTACACACTTGAAAGGCCAGGTGCTGAAGTGGGCATGCTTGTTTGTGCTGGTGTGTGACAGTGCCAGCAGCTGTGAAGTGAAAGGCCAAAAGAAAAGAGGATTTAAATTCTGTGTGTGTGTGTGTGTGTGTGTGTGTGTGTATTGCTCTCAGGCTTAATGTTTAGAAAAATGTGTGTGTGTGTGTGCAGCTCTGAGGTACAATGTTTATAAAAGATGAGTGTGCTAGTGTCTGTATGCATTTTTACGAGGCGTAATGTTTATAAATGCTTTGTGTGTGTGTGTGTGTGTGTGTGTTTGTGTGTGTGTGTGTGTGTGTGTGTGTGTGTGTGTGTGTGTGTGTGTGTGTGTGTGTGTGTGTGTGTGTGTGTCCTCCCCCCAGCCCTGGAGCGTCCAGAGGGCTCATCCCAGCCGGACTTTGTTGCCATGGAGGAGTTCCAGCAGAGGACCAACGCGGTGTCCCTGGAGAGGGTCAAGGCCTACTACCGCAGACTCAGGTATGCTACGCTAGGCTAATGCTGTGCTAGGCTACTGCTGTCCTAAGATAATTATATGCTGGGATGAAGCCAGGCTAATGCTGGTCTATGGTAATTATATGCTCTGCTAGTACTGTCCTAGGCTATTGCTGTTCTAGGCTAATGATTTGCTAGGATAATGCTAGGCTAATGCTATGCTAGGCTAGTACTTTCCTAGGCTATTGCTGTTCTGGGCTAATGCTGTGCTAGGCTAATGTTGTGCTAGGCTAGTACTGTCCTAGGCTATTGCTGTTCTAGGCTAATGATTTGCTAGGATAATGCTAGGCTAACGCTGTGTTAGGCTAGTACTGTCCTAGGCTATTGCTGTTCTAGGCTAATGCTGTGCTAGGCTGGTACTGTCCTAGGCTAATTCTGTTCTAGGCTTATTATATTCTAGGATAATGCTGTGCTAGGCTAATTCTGTCCTAGGCTAGTGCTGTTCTAGGCTAATGCCCTGCTAGGCTGGTACTGTCCTAGGCTAGTTCTGTTATGGGCTTATGCTTAGCTAGGCTAGTACTGTGCTAGGCTAATTCTGTTCTAGGCTTATGATATGCTAGGATAATGCTGTGCTAGGCTAATACTGTCCTAGGCTAGTGCTGTTCTAGGCTAGTGCCCTGCTAGGCTGGTACTGTCCTAGGCTAGTTCTGTTATGGGCTTATGCTCAGCTAGGCTAGTACTGTGCTAGGCTAATACTGTGCTAGGCCACTGCTGTTCTAGGCCAATGATATGCTAGGATAATGCCAGGCTAATGCTGTGCTATGCTAATACTCTGCCACCAGGCTCACTACTTCCCTCATTTTCCGTCTAGGATTAATAAGGAACATCTTATCTTGACTGTGCTATAGTGATATGCTACGATGCTAACACTGTGCTACGCTTGTGTCCACCAGGGCTTTCTACCTGGAGAAGTCCAACCTGCAGAGCGACTCCAACACCACCGCCATGAAGATCGACCAGGTAGATATTAAGTCTTCAACTCCTTGCTCCTTCTCATCACCTTTATGGCCTTATTTTTTTCATTTCAACGTATTCTGTCACTTTTGCTGTGATCATGTGGCATGCTTTGTGACTTTTTTTATCATTATTTTCTGTTGACTCATTTCTGTGACTCAAAATAAATGCGAGCACAGATACTGGGCCTGGAGGTCAGAGACCACCAGCCGAGCATTTCCAAAGTAAGATGGTGTCTGGTACGCTGAGTTTCAATGGGAACCCCCCCGGTAGCTGGTCGAGAAGACCTGATTAATCCTAACTAACCTCCACACCTCCACTCCGATGAAGCCACATTAAACACATTAAAATTCTGCATTTAACCCCAGACTAGACTCAGAGAGCAGTAGACTAGCGTGCATCCCCTACCCTGGCCGGCTGTAGCCGAGTAGTTGAAATGGAGTCCGCTGGCCGTAGAAAACACAATGTAGATCTCAGTTCTGGTCTGTCCTGGAACAGGAAGTCCATAAAAGGTTGTTCCTGTCCCGCCCCTTAACTTCCTTCCATGGGCAACGGACAACACCGGTCTGGGTGATCAACCCCTCGTAAACGCCTTTCCACTCAAACATCCGTTACCCGTATCGTTTGGCTAAATGACTCGGATGTACCGATTCTTCCGGAGATAAATTAGCATGAGCCGCGAATGTAAACAATGGCAATGCAGCATTTCTTTAACAATGTCTGTTAGACTCAAGGTGTGCCGGTTAGTAAAGAATTTACACGACGATATAACAGTGAATCGTCATACAAGTATTCAACCAAAATGCCCCACGCAAAGAACACAGTGCTGTGTTGCTGTTGTTTAAATCCGTGGCAGACGCCCTCGCGCTAAATAATCTGCTCTTCGGCAGAATCGGCCCGACGAGAAAATAACCAGGGATGACGACTCCTCTTTAACAAAGCAGTTCCCACCTCACCTTCTCCATACCAGCCTCCTCTCCGTTCCTCCCCTCCCCCTCCCCCTCACCCGTCCCGTCGACTTTTGAACCACGCCGACCGCTGACCTTTGACCCCTGACCTCTCCCCAGCTCCTGCGGCCCCTGAACGCGCTGGACGACCTGTGCCGCCTCATGCAGTCCTACGTCAACGTGCGGCCCAGCGCTGGGGGCCACCCGTCGGGGGTCAGCGTGCTGAGCGTCTCCTCGGAGCTCTGCAACCGTCTGGGGGCGTGCCACGTCACCATGTGCGCCACGGGCATGCAGAGGTCAGTCGCTACGCCCACCGCCGCCGCCGCTGCGCACACCCACCCACCCACCTACGCTCACCTGGGGTGGGATGTGGCATATGGCTCAGGAGGTAGAGCGGGTTGGCTGGGAACCGGAAGGGCCCCCGGCTCCTCCTAGCCTAGTGTCGAGGTGGCCCTGAGCGAGACGCCTCAGTAGGGCTGGGTATTGCCAGGTAGCTCACAATTCAATTTGATTCTTTAGGGCTTCATTCGATTCGCTTTCGATTCGATGCGATATTGATCCAATTGCTTCGATATCAATTTAATAATACGTGCAGATGACAAAAAAAACTAAATATTATTTAGAATGAAACATTTCATAATGAATTAACCATTTCATTGTGCTTTAACTAGCAAAAAGGGAATACACCATTGTATAGTATTGTTCCTGAGCTAAAGTTGCAGCATAAAAGTAATAATCATAACATGGACAAATGTAAAAGGGCATGTACATTTTGGCATACTCGCTTCTAGATTACAATGACTGAGTATGCTTCTTTTTTTTTTAATGGAAATAATCGATAAAAAAAATTCTGAATCGAAATTGAACCGAGAGCAAATAAATTGCAGTGCATTGATAAATCTATATTTTTACCCAGCCCTACGCCTCACCCTGACTGATGCTGGCTCCAATGAGCTGGCTGTCGCCCTGCGTGGTCGACACCGCCGCCGCTGTGTGAATGTGTGTATGAATGGGTGAATGTTAGGCAACATCGTAAAGCGCTCTGAGCGGCCGCTGGTCAGAAAAGCGCTGTATAAATGCAGTCCATTCACCTACAGCGGTCAGACGGACCAGAAATGCCTTAGGCCAATGAGCCAAAGGCCTACTTTCGGTTTTCTATATAATCCGAAGGCTCCCCCATCCGACAACATGCGGTCGTGCTGCTCTGATGAACTCCATTACCCAGCAGCCCCGGGGTGACCGGTAGCCTGTGTTGTGTCCATGCAGGTGCACCCTGAGCGTGACCCTGGAGCAGGCCATGATCCTGGCCCGCAACCACGGCCTCATCCCCCGCTGCATCATGCAGACCATGGACATCATGCGCAAACAGGTACACCACCGGCTGGGTCTCCTGAAAAATACTTCTTAATCTCAGTGAGACTTTCACCTGGTATAAAGGTATAGTAAAAACACAAGTTTGGAAAGTGCTTTGGCTTTGTAGTGAATATTATGGGTTGTTTGTATTGAAATGTATCATATTTTTAGATGTTCGGTTTTATTTTAAACCTATGTCTTGGTTCCGGTTGTGTCCTTTACCTTTGGGTTTGAACCAGGAACCTTTCGACTGGGGAGTCAAACACCCTAACCACTAGACTATGCTGCCCCCATTCGCCCCCAAGAAAACGGTTGATAACGTCGGCCATTTTAACTATTTTTCCCGCTCTTTGTTCCATTCAACAGGGGACTCGGGTTGAGCTGTTTGCTAAAAACCTGAAGGTGATGGACCAGATGCCCCCGTCAGCTCCCAGGTAACATCAGCCCCTACCACACACCAACTACCATCTTGCATTGTACAGCACTTTGGTCAACTATTGTTGTTTTTAAATGTGCTATATAAATAAACTTGACTTGACTTCTTATGTTAGAGTTAGATAGTTAGAGTAACACTTTATTAATGTTAGTTAGACTGAGATAACATTTTATCTAATTACAATTATTGAGTTAAGCCCAGCAGCAGTAAAGGAAAAGATACAAGATATATTTCAGTAAAATACAATACAATACAAAGTATTGCTAAAGTTATGCTAAGAAACACTGAAAGAATTCAACCAACTGAAACCCAACTGAAACGCTTTAATATTATATATTCAACCCATGTTCTCTTCTGCCTGACAGGCTCTTCAGGCTGTGTTTGCCTCCGTCGGACGGAGATCTCTAAGGACGCAACAACAGCACATCTACTCTGGACCTCTCGCAACAAACAGGGAAGACCTCGAGGGACTCCGGCGGCGGAGGTCCTGAACAAATGTGGAGAAGAGGAAGAGGAGGAGCCAGAGGGAGGAGCCAAGAGGGAGGGGCCAAGAGGGAGGAGATAGGGATGGAGCCAATGGGGAGGAGCCAAGGGGAGAAACTAGGGACAGAGTTTATACCTCTGTGTTTCTGACTGGGAGACAGTGACGTTGACAACTTAAAACAAATCCTTGTACTGGACGATTCTGTGACCATCCCAGGGACCATTCCACCGTAGAAGAGGAGAGCCTTTGTTGGGGAAATCGATTGACCCTCAGAACCATCAGAACAGTCACAGAGCCGGAGTGGAGCTTCACCACCTGCGGTGTAAACACCTGTTGATACTGAAGATCTCCACTTGGAAAAACTCTTCTGTACCAGGGATTTTTATTGTAACGAAAAAAAAAAAAACAGCTTGAAAATATGTCAAAGGCTTACGGGGAAAGGAGGTCTTTGAGAAACGCATCAAACAATAATATGCTCGCAGCTGTCCAGGGCTGGCATTACTGGATTAACCAAACTACCTGCATCCTCCACTCATACCCCTAACACACGCTCACCGCACGCTTACCGGCCTGCTGACTGCAAGGCAGGGGGCGGTCACTTTCACTGTCTGGGGAGGGAGGGAGGGAGGGAGGGTGGGGGGGAGATGGGATGGTGTATGAAGGGGTGAGGTTACGGGGGTAGATGGGCAAGGGAGAGATGCCCTCCCCCCCAGGGCTAGAGATCTCTAACCGAGGGAGGTCTCTCCCTGTATGTGTCAGATTGCGAGTTGGGGGGGGGGAAATCAAAGTGTTGGAGGTTAGCCGGAGGAAGGGGTGTAGGGCTGGAGGAGGATCGCAGGACTGGGAAGGGGTCTGCCTAGCCCTCAACCCCCCCCCCCAACGCATGTGGTCTCTGTGCAATTACTGTAGGGGTGGTGTGCGTACTGTATCAACACACTCGATGAAGGATAGTCTATTTATTGTAGCGGCGAAAAAAGAAGCGTCTTTTTAACCTCTCACTTATATCAGGTATTAAAGAACTTAAAAAGCATTCCAGCCTACGCCATAAAAGTATTTAATGGACCAATGGCATGCCATTAGTTTATTTTATTTTATTTAGACTCCGCTACCTGTGTATTTTTTTTTTTACTTTGTATCGATCACGGCGTTGATTGATTATAGGAGAGCGGGTGTGAGCTGAGGTTTCAGGGAGCGCGAGGGAGAGAGTCCACGACGCACCAATCAGGGGATAGAGAAAACCACGGCAGAGCTTGCAGCAGAGTTGTTTATTTTTTCGTTGGCGTGTGCGGCCAAGTCTGAGTTACTGAATCATGTGTTTTAAATTATTAATATATTGGTTTATAGCGCTAGTGCTGGTGTTTATAGTGCGGACGTGGAGGGCCGCTTCGGAGCTTTTCGTCTTCTTGCGTGACTCACAACAACAAGCTGTCGTATCAGGAGCCGGTGGAAAAAAGCACAATTCATCCAGCGAGTTCACAGCGCTGCCAGTGGTGGGGGAAAAAACAAAAAGACGGCCGGTGGCAGAGGCAGAAGGGACCAGTGACGACCGAGGGCATAGACATGTTATTTTAATATGACAGATTTTAATTTTATTGCCAGTGTATATACAAACTGTGTAACCACAACGGACAGAGTAGTAAAAGAAAAATAAGCCCAATTTATGTCTTAATGAGTAACGCTGTGAGCTAAACTGAATACATTTTATTGGAGGGATTATTACTTAACTTAGAGGATGTTTAAAACCTTTCTGCTTTTTATTACTTTTTTCTTTAAAACACAGACTAGCGAGAGAAGAGGTTGGTGCAGCTATGGGGGTTTCTCTGCCTCCATTTTGTGCTGGGATTCCGCTGTCCCACTTCCCGCCATTTTATTTATTTATTGAAGCTCTGGAACGCTAACATTTAAAGTGTCTAACCGCCACGTGCTACTGCAGCCGCTATAGACGCGTGACCTTAAACTCAACTTTTGCATAAAAAAAACTGCCTAGTATGTCTATAAAACGACCAGGCCTTAGCGTCTTACATTAGCTAAATGCTCTTAAAAAGCGTCACTCTGAAGGGAAAATGCATCGGTCTTAATCATTTCTCGAGTTACATTTAAAACGTGATGCTTGCCTCCTGCAGAATGAACATGTCACTGACTATACTCATGTATTGACCATGTTTTAATGTTGCCCAAATGTACATACTTTATTTTACCATTTTATTTTGCCTGACAATAACTGTACAAAAGATTTTCTTCCCTCGCCTTTCTAAAAGTATAATTGTAAATGGAATCTTAACAAGCTAGTAAATAAAATGTTCTCAGTTCGATAATGCTACGCCACATCTCTGCGATGAACTTTGTTCATACTCATCTATACTGCATAGTACTTGTTTTACATACCTCTGTATACATCACCTATACACCACCTTCTTCTTTACACCAACTTCTGTACACCAGCAGTTTATCTGGTGGCGCTATCCAAAGCAGCGAAGATCATTCGACTCGATGAGACCCGCCCCCCCTCCTCCCACAGCGGCCATATTGTTTGGTTGGGCGGGAAACCTTCTAGAATCTTTGGAAATCATGACGACTCAATGCACGATGTTCAGTTCTTCGTTCCCCGTCCTCACCCAGGAGTCTTTAGGAGAAACTAGCATTCACACCAAAGAAACATCGCAAGGGATGTTTAATTAAACCTTATGTCGCCAGATATTACTCCTCCGACATTATTTAGCATTCCGACTTACGTGGAATGTTGGCAAAACAAAATTCCCTTGCTAAATGATTAATTATGAATTAACCTAGAGTCGTTTTCCTTTTTGAAGATCTAACCAGACGCGTGCGTGCGTGCGTGCGTGTGTGTGTGTGTGTGTGTGTGTGTGCACAAGTCATGGGACTACTATCCAGTGGATGTTTATATCTCACTGGTTTTATTGGAAACCTTAAAAAGTGTTCCTTCATTCCAAATAGAGAGAGAGAGAGAGAGAGAGAGAGAGAGAGAGAGAGAGAGAGAGAGAGAGAGAGAGAGAGAGAGAGAGAGAGAGAGAGAGAGAGAGAGAGAGAGCTCACACATTGCAGTTTCCAGCAGTTATTGTAATTGGTTTCTCAGGGTGGGGGGGGGGGGGGAGGGAGACCAGCACCAACTGCATTCACGAGCTCAGCTCAGCAGCACACACCCCTCCTCACAGACACCGGAGATGCATCCCCGAGGCGAAGGCACCGCGACCAGCTGCTGTTCGCCGCCCGAGTCCTGGTAGGATGGTGCAGAAAGCGGTGAACGGCGGCGGGGTCTACCCGGACCAGGCCGGGGGGGAGAAATCTAGGCACAAAGTGGGCTTCGTCGGTCTGGACCCCGGGGCTCCGGAGTCCAACCGGGACGGAGCGCTGCTCATCGAGGACGCGAAGAGGGGCAGCATCCTCTCCAGACCGCGGGCCAGCGTCTCCGGGGGGAGACCCAGACCCAGGCCGTCCAAGAAGAACGCCAGCTATCGGAAACTCCAGAATTTTTTGTACCAAGCGCTGGAGAGACCGCGGGGATGGGCCTTCATCTACCACGCTTATGTGTAAGTGTGCGTGTGTTCCCCGCGGGGGTTGCCGGGCTCCGGGTCGGGACGGGCTGGGCACGGGACGGGCGGGCTGGACACGCGAGGCAATCGACGTGAGACTTTTTTTTGGCCCGTGGAGTTTCTGGGGTGTGGAGTGTGGCGGTGAGCTAATGGTGCACAACAAACGAGATGCTCGTATTCTCTGTCTGCGCCACCTCGTCTACCGATATAACGCGTTTATATATATATATATAGTAGGCCTATGAACCACACTCCCTACCCCTGCACAATGATGCTCTGCAATGTGCAACTATTTCTGCAACTATTCCGCTGCATTGAATGCAAACGGTTACCGCGCCGGTCAATGCAGCGGCAGAGCCCCGGCAGTGCAATGCGTCCCACAGCCTCATCTTTACTTTACACGGCATTGAATATGCGTGTTTGACATGCCGTGCCGTGTTGCGCTCGACGGTGTGTGGTGGTCCATGTATTGCGGCAGCACCAAAGCAGCCGTTCTGTTTCAGCACCCATGGCCGTAGTCAGCTCCCGCGCCACGTCACTCATCCAACTAATTGATGTTGCAGCCATACGTCGAGTCATGTGCTTCCTGTACTCTGAAACAAATAGTGCATCTTCTCGCTGTAGGTGAAAGTGAAACTGCGGCTGTGCCGTCTGGTCTGCCCTCCCGTGCACACGTCCCGTCTCATGAATGCTTAGACGAAAGCCTCCATGTAAAACTGCACACTCACACTGACTCGCCCCCCTGTCTGGGTTCATATCAGATCCATACTTGCAACCCACCAGAAAACCTTGGATCGATGGGAATCTTCTGATCTGTGCCCATAGGCCCATGCGTGTTGTATTGTAAAACTAGGGGATACTAGGGGAAGTAGTGGTAGCATTCTCTCATCAGTTCAGGGCGAGCCCTCTACACTCCTGCTTATGAATTCAGATATTGTCCGCGGAGGAGCTGTCGGGCCAAGAGATCCACGACCGATGCTGCCACGATCACATGACCTCCGTGCTAGCCGCCTCCCCTCAGTGTGGATCCCGTAAGATGTGACCTGCTCGACTTAGCGGTGTGAGCGCAGAGAGTGTAACCCTGGACCCCTCTCGGCTCCTTCTGACTCATGCATAATTCACATCCTTTCATCCCCTCTTAGACTTAGTTTGACTGCTTTACCGGTTTGTATGAAGCACTCTGGTCGCATCCCTTGTGTTCCCCTCCACCCCCTCTCCTCCAGCTGTGTTCAGGCTGTCGCTTTTTCAGATATTTGACAGATAGAAGGCTGCTTTATCGTGTTTTCTGGAACGGTGTGGTCGTGCCGGTGTTGGGTTTCATCCTGTATTTGTAATGCATGTGCAGTGGATCATTAGATGAAGTTTCCTATATCAAGCATGCTCTCTCTGTCTCTGTCTCTATATATCTAGCTATCTCCCTCTCTAGCTCTGTCTTTCTCTTCAACAATCTCCCGCTCTCGCTTTTTCCTCTAATACCAGTCCAATCAGTCGATCAATACCAATCCAGTATGATAGTCCAGTAAATCAATACCAGTACACTACCATCCCTGCAGGGTCAACGTGGAATGCTCATGGTCGGAATAGTAATTTATTGAATTAATTATTAATTGATGGTATTGTGGTCATGAAAGAATGGAATGTGATGCCATTTTGTGGACGGTCAATATACTGTTACGATTGATGAACCAAATTTAACGACTACAATTCATTATTTTGTCATTTAGCAGATGCATCCATGCAAAGCAAATAACAGTGATTTGTTTCATTGATTCATGTCTTTAAGGAGCAGTGATTCCTCCAATGACTGCACACCTTGGGGTTCAAACCTAGAACCTTTCAGATTGGCGTGAAACCCCTGGAAACAAGACAACAATGCCCTTTCTCCATTTTAAACCTTGATGAATTCTGACAAGCCTGACTAAAAGTCTGCAATGTCTCCTCTGCACTCAGATGGCAGATGCTGGCAGATGCTCCAGTGTCTCATTAACGCAGACACACAACCGTTTGGACGTGTGAATGTATCCCTGGTCTGCTGTTCCCAGCAGGGGCTCCTCTGTATCTGTCCCATCAGGCGCCGTCCCCAGGAGACGCAGCCAGACTGAAGCACAGCCTCCCATCGCTTGAATGTGGAACTTTGCTAGCAAGATGCTACGATCTATGGGCGGCATGTGGCTCAGGAGGTAGAGTGGGTTGGCTTTTAACCGGAAGGTTGCTAGTTCGATCCCCGGCTCCTTGAGAGTGTCGAGATGTCCCTGAGTAAGACACCTCACCCTAACTGCTCCCGACGAGCTGGCTGTCGCCTTGCATGGTTGTCACCGCCGTTTGTGTGTGAATGTGTGCATGAATGGGTGAATGTTAAGTAATACTGTAAAGCGCTTTGAGTGGCCACTGGTTAGAGAATCCCTGTATAAAGGCAGACCATTTACCATTAGGGACAGTGTCTCCTCATCGAGATGATTGCTTTTTTGTACATTGTCATGGAGAAACCGACCAGATAATCGAGTGGCACTACACGTCGTTAGGACTGCATGATAACACACATCACCTTTAAAGACCTGCTGCCCTGAGGTGTGTCTGTCGAGGGCCAGAGTTTGCCTCGATGGGTTCCGTCTCAGAGCAGACGGAAATCAATGTTGTTCGTTAGCCTCGGCCGAAGAGGAAATGCAGGTTTTTTCCGCTGCTGAGAAATGCCACATCGTCATTGATCAACACTGACTTCCACTGACTGCTCTGTTGACTGAAGGCCCCCCCGGGTAAATCCTAATGGGATTTGACCTATTAGTTTCGTAGGCCTGGCCCCTTGGAACACCAAACATGAGCATCATGTCGGGACCCAAAACAGTGACAGAAAATATCAGAGATCGTACTTCAGTAGACCCGCAGTGTTCATATTGATATATATATATACAGTGGTCTTAGCGTTCAATTGGGTGCTGGACAGTTTCTATCATGGAGACAAGGGAATCCCCTTGGGTAAACTGAGATGCAGTTATAGAGGAGGAGGAAGGTCATTTTCTAGGCCACCTGAAGTTGATCAAGTTAGAGGTTAATTCGGAGACTCCTTAGGTAAACATTGCATGAAATGGATGAGTACTTAGCACAATAACGCGTCCACCAGAGCCCAACTTAAACAAAACGTCAGACTACAACTATTTATGGGAGAATCTGACGGCAGAAACTCTCACCTGAGAAAGAACAGTGTTCCCTCATGTTCTCCTCAGATCACACGGTAAGCCTGTCACCGATCAAGCCGGGCCCTCACATCCCCTGAACAGCTCTCTGACTGGGGTATACAGTTCTTTTCTGCAGTGACTCTGGAAGCTTCAGGGAAGATGTGTCTGCAGCAAAGCCTCCATAAATCCACAGGGGGAGTTGTGCTGCAGCCCTCAGGAGACTTGGGGCGTCTCGTGGACGATTTAGCTCCCAGCCGGACACTGACGCAGCAGCACAGCCTATACATTCTATTCAGTCATTCAGTGGATGCTTTTATCAATAGTGCCTTACAGTGAGCAGTTTTCTTAGATACAGATCATAAATCATTAAGAAGCAAGTAGCAGTTACCGCGTCTCGCTCAAGGGCAAAGCAGACACTGGGGTTTGAACCCAGATACGTTTGGCTATGAGTCAAACACCCTAAGCACCAGACTATCCTGGCCAAGAGAGTTAACTTGAGAATGAGAAGGAGACTCTGAAACCGGACTAAACCAAACCTGACGGTTGCACGTTTCCCGGTTTGGACTGAGGTGCTGGATGTTTTGAAGTGTTAGATGTCTATATGATACATCAGAAGATGCAAAATAGATAAACACAGAAGATTCCAATTCAAATCCAAATGGCCGGGCCAATAGTGGAATCTGGTACGTTCTGGTTACCATCCCAATCGGTCCCAGTTCATCCTTGCTCCTTTAACAAGAGGGCTGGACTGGCGATCGATGCTCCAGTCATCAGGCCTGAGCTCTAGCATTAAGAGAAGGTCTGGGCCCGAGTCCTTCCCGTCCCTTCATTAGCATCTGCAGGAGCCTTCGGAGCCAGCCTCACTTATATTCATTAGCGGCCATTATCGGCCAGGATCACAGATTCAGCGCTGAGCAGAGTGTGCGGTCTCGTATCATTGCACAGCGGCACAGTAATGTTAACAATAATGACCTTAAATGAGAATTACAATCATTTGTACCTTAACGTTCTGCGTGTACCTTTCTAATACCAACAATTTGCATGTTATATCTATAAACCTTTTGGTAGATAATTATTTTTTCGTCTAGCTCTGCTGTGACTTAAACATTTTCTATATGGGATTAATAAAGTAGGGAATATTTTGTATATCTATTTGAAACTGATATGTAGAATAACAACTTCATGGTTGACTTGTTAGTTTTGAAATCGATTAAAGTGTGATTGGATGGCAAACTTGACCAGTTAGGACTGTTCTTGCTGATGTATAGAGTCTTGCTGATGTATAAGAAAATGCAAAACATCTTGAACATGAAACATTAAAATGCACCAATTTATCCGTCTAAGGCTATCGATCAGAAACAGGCATTAGAGGTCAGCTACAGTACGTGTTTGGAAAACCAATCATATTCCTCCATGACTGATGCATAAAGTGGACCAAAAACAAGTTCTTTCATTTGTGCATTCAAAGTCAGCAATTTGGGAAATTCCCTGATGACAGCTTGTTAATGATTCTGCAACGTGAGAGTTCCTGACCTCAGCAATCATCAGCTAAAGCCAGATATCCCTAACCCCTACCTGTACATTAATGACATCTTTCACTTTTTTGCAAGTTTGCATAAAGTGTCCGCTCAATGAATAAATAGTAAACTTAGTAAGTAGACTTCTGTCGGTGGCCCTGTCAATGGCTAGAAACAAAAGGGAGCTATTTTATGTCTGCTGTTTGATAATGACTTCAGCGCCCAAGACGGGAACCTCAGGCTTCACATGTTGGCACGTATTGCGACACAAAAAAGGTCAAGGTCCGGTCGGAAATCATATGCTGACTCAGTGTCTGAGGGTCTGCAGAAATTGGCCCAGTCTAGGCATTCCTTTGCACTACCGCTGTTTGTGCAACATTGCCCCTGAACTGCTGGTTAGGTGGTTTTGTAGAAGGATGCAACCCCATTGTGCTTCAACCTTCTGGTGTGTTACTGTAGCCGAGCTGGGGCGAAGGAAGTTACCAGGGGTGGAAGCGGGCTGGCTGGTTGAGATGATGCACTGAGTGTAGAATGCTGTAAGCAGTAGGTTTGTTTACATTTATATTTAGGGTATTTAGCACTTTTATAAAAAGCGTCTTACAATAAGTACATTTGTCGGAAGAAAGAAAAAACAACAATATATCACTGTCAGTACAAGATGTTCATAGAACCAAGTGCCAAACAATAACTATTGTTAGGCTAACCCATTTCCTGTATACAACAAAGATAACTAGGATAAGATGCTCCACCTTGCTAAGTACTATTTAAGTACTATAAGTGCAAGGGCGTACAACATACAATGAGTGTGTTGTTTCAGGTCAGGTTCAGTTGATGCTACAAGCTAGGTTTAAAATGTGCTGAGTGCTAGATGTCGCACACAAATCATAAAGGTTTAGTAGGCCGATGTGCTACAGGCTAGATGTAGTACTGTGTTTCTCATACAGCATGGCTCATTATCGCCACAGCTGCATCGGTGTGGCTCAAGTTCCCCTTCCCCAAACCAGAACTACGTTCCTTTGAACTAAGACTATGCTATTGATCATGTAGCATGGTTATTAATATCGTAATGGCCTGATGCGTTTCAAATGGAAGAAGCTGAGGAGTACTTCTATTTCTGGTCTGAACTTTATCGACCAGCAATAATAAACATAACCTATATATTATTTAACAAACATTAAAAATGTACGTCTTCATATTTGTTTTGTAATTATAACAACGCAAGATCAGAGTCTTGACAAATATTCACTGGAACCTTCTCACACAGCACTAGTGGGGGAATGGTGCGTGAGTAATCAAAGTACAAGCTGGCTGGGTGTTCTTCCTGCTTGGTGTAGCGTGCTAAAGTGAGGCGCAGGGTGTACGGCCATGTGTGTGAAGTGATGGTCTGAAATACATGAGAGAATATTTCTTTCTGTTGTGAGATCATGTTTAATTTAGCTCATGCCTGTCCTTAATTACCTCTAGAACCTACTGTGCAACTTTTGGGAGAGGTCTCCATGGTTCAGCACACCAGCTTGCTGATCTCAAAATGTGTCCCCCTACTCTTTCACCTTCCCCAGTAAACTAGGTTTCAGACAGACGTTAGCGCGAGCTAATGCTTCATGGAAGTCTGCATGTGGTTAATGGCGTGCCATTACCGCAGTGAGATTATCGCATCATACGAGCACGGAAAGTCTGCTATGTGTCATACTGCGCTGGAGCTTCTCTGCTCCTCTGGCCTTGCTCCTCTGTATCTCTATGCGATGATTCATGCAGGTCGTCCTTTCCTTTTGAGTGCTTCTTTCAAATCCCCTGTATTAGTTTTCACCAGCCGTTCACCATTAGCTCTGCTGGTGGATACCAGCCAGCCCTCCTCCTCGACACAGCCCCCCTGAGAAGCCTCTCACTGCTGCCCTGCTCCAGCTCCACTCGCCCGCATGCAGCTTAAAGCTCACCTGATCGGCCCAGCCAATCAAATTAAGGAGCGTACCTCCAAGCAGTCCTCGGTTTCTCCTTGAATCCTGCTTCGGGTCGGGTTACGTCAGTCCACAAGCCTTGGGTTATCGTGTAAGAGGAGGTGATATCCAATCCATCCTTTGCATCAATACTACCTCTTAGAGATGCTCCGTTGTTAATGCCTTTACACTCATTTTTGTATTGATCCGGTCAATGCAGAGTTCCATTGTGTGCACGTTGTCTATTTGTGTTTTGAGGAACACCTTATATTTTTACTTGTTTAATAGTCTCATAGGGAAAATACTGTGCTATGCAGTTATACGAAATGTGTGATCTAGAATCGCCCTGTTTAAACTGTACATTTAAATACAACACTTTAGGTTCAACGGTATATTTGAATAACACACTTTGTGCTCAAATATACATTTAAATACAGCGCTTTGCGTTATATTGCACATTAAAATACAAACCTCTGTGTTAGATTGTACATTCAAACACAACCCTTTGTGTTGTATAGTGTACATTTAAATAACACAATTTGTGCTTGGACAGCTTCACAGTGTGGCACCGCACACCTCATATCAAGTACGCAAACATTAAAACACAAGGTTGTTGGTGACAGCAGGCTCCCCGTGTGTTTGTGTCCTTCTCCCAACCAAACAGAGAGGGGGACGTTATCAAACACAAACACAGGGGAGCCCACACACGATGCTAATGCTGTTCATTTAGCGAGGGCTGGCTCGGAACGCACAGCATTAGCATCGCGCCCGCGCACAGCTCATCACCTTTTGAGTGACCGGGTGATTGTATAAAGGCAAACGTAGGAACCCGATCCAGTTCCCGATATGATCTGATGATAGGATCATCAGCGGGCTGATGAGATTACACAGCAGTGTTCCAGCAGTTGTTAAACCCAGAAGTGTCTCAGGTTGGATATTGAATTAATGTGAAATCCGGTAACCTCCGCTGAACTCTGCTGGACTCTGCTTGGCTTCCTGTCCTTTGACCGCCCTGCGTTCTCCCCCTTCGTCTCCTCCTCAGGTTCTAGTATGTTCTAGTATGTTCTAGTAGGTTCCAGTAGGTTCTAATAGGTTCTAGTCGGCCTTCAGGGGAAGTGAGAGTCGACTGTTATGCAGGCCTTTATCAGGTAGGAGTCACAGGGACGTTCTGCAGGTAAACTGAGGACATTGGGGGTTGAACACAGAACCTTTGAGCTGGGCTCCCACACCACGAGACTATCCTGCCCCCTGTCAAGAACCGTCCATCTTTCTCCAGTCAATTAGTCTGACATGAGGAGGCTTATTTTCTAACTTCAAACTTTTTTTGCTAACCTTTCTGACAAGAACACTAACACGTTTTCTGTCCTGTCTCTCTCTCTCCCCTCTCTCCTTCTCTCTCTCTTTCAGCTTCCTCTTGGTCTTTTCCTGCCTTATACTGTCCGTCTTTGCCACCATCAGAGACTTCAAAAATAGCTCAGAGAGTGCCTTGTACATCCTGGTAAGGTGTCTGCATCACATCTGCCAACGCTGTTTCGTTTAGCGTCTGAGATAACTACTGTAACTGTTTGTGCATGACAGAGCATGTGCACTTCCAAGGGGATCTCTGGCAAAACACTCACATCGTGTTGTAGCTGCTTTCCCGGCCTGGTTATAATGTAAAACTAGTGATGGAGATGCTGCAATATCATTTCAACTTTCTGTTATTGTTTGACCTTGTTTGTTTTTATGAGCAGCCTAATGAAATGTATTGCAAAAAACTTAGTGGAACGCCAATATTTACACAAAGTGATGAAGGGCAACAATATGTGACCCATAGTATGTGGCTCCAGCCAGGGGTGTGAGAGGGTCCCTTCGTGGCTCTGTAGAGCAAGAAGACGTGCCTTCTGGAGGAGGACAGTGTCAGCAGGCTGTTGTTTTCCTCCGCCCCAGGAAATCGTGACCATCGTGGTATTCGGGGTGGAGTACATTGTCAGGATCTGGGCCGCAGGATGCTGCTGTCGCTACCGCGGCTGGAGCGGGAGGCTCAAGTTCGCCAGGAAGCCCTTTTGTGTGATCGGTGAGTGGCAGTGACCTCAAGGTTGTGGTTGTTGTGGTTTTGATGAAGTACTTGTCAGGTTCCTCTCACACCTCGGGAACGAGGAGGACCCAAGGGACTTGCTTCTGTGTTGTTCTAGTTTTATACTTCACCTGAGTTAAGAACAGAACTTTCCTGTTTCTAAACTAGTGGGCAGCCAGGATCTCACTGAGCTCACGCACTGATTTGTGATTAGTTTATGGTTGGTATCTGATTATTCTCAGACCACAGGAGAAACCTGAAAAGAGGACTTTGTGTTAATCGCTACAACACTTTAAGTCAGCAGTTTCAGCCACAAACACCATTATTCATGTAGGAATCCGAGAGAAAGTGTTAAAAAAAAAAGCAGCTACCAAAGTTATGCACAATTTTGTATAAAACAAGTTGGAATTAAAGTTTTTTTTCCACTAGTCGTTTATCAGGAGGAAGTAACCTTGAAAAGGAACACACAGGGGGTTGTGGAGGGTCAGGCAATAAATAGCAGGAAACTCTAGTGAAGAATAACAAAGGCGTACTTCACATGAAGGCATTTATCTGAGCAAATTTAAAGCCAGAAAATATAGTCAAATGTACTCAGGCGCAAACTTCAAAACAAAAAACGTCCTCTTCTTTGTGGCCAGACATCATGGTGCTGATCGCCTCGGTGTCAGTGCTGGCGGCTGGTTCCCAAGGCAACGTGTTCGCCACGTCCGCCATCAGAAGTCTCCGCTTCCTGCAGATCCTCCGGATGCTGCGTATGGACCGGCGCGGAGGCACCTGGAAGCTGCTGGGGTCCGTGGTGTATGCTCACAGCAAGGTGGGGTCAGAATGTGTGTTTAGAAACGTCCCCACTTTGATATAATATTCTGAATGTGTGTTCAGTAATGTCCCCACTTTGGTAGAATATTCTGAATGTGTGTTTAGTAATATCCCCACTTTGGTAGAATATTCTGAATGTGGGTTTAGTAATATCCCCACTTTGGTAGAATATTCTGAATGTGGGTTTAGTAATGTCCCAATTTTGATCAAATATTCTGAATGTGTCTTAAGTAATGTCCCCCCTTTGGTAGTTTATTCAGAATGTGTGTTTAGTAATGTCCCCACTTTGATATAATATTCTGAATGTGGGTTTAGTAATGTCCCAACTTTGATCAAATATTCTGAATGTGTCTTAAGTAATGTCCCCCCTTTGGTAGTTTATTCAGAATGTGTGTTTAGTAATGTCCCCACTTTGGTAGACTATTCTGAATGTGTGTTTAGTAATATCCCCACTTTGGTAGAATATTCTGAATGTGGGTTTAGTAATGTCCCAACTTTGATCAAATATTCTGAATGTGTCTTAAGTAATGTCCCCCCTTTGGTAGTTTATTCAGAATGTGTGTTTAGTAATGTCCCCACTTTGGTAGAATATTATGAATGTTTGTTTAGTAATGTTCCTACTTTGGTAGAATATTCAGAATCTGTGTTTAGTAATGTCCCCACTTTGATAAAATATTGAGAATGTATGTCTAGTAATGGCCTCACTTTGATAGTTTATTCTGAATGTGTGTTTAGTAATGTCCCAACTTTGGTAGAATATTATGAATGCTTGTTTAGTAATGTTCCCACTTTGGTATTATATTCTGAATGTCTGTTTAGTAATGTCCCAACTTTTGTATTTTATTCAGAATGTGTGTTTATTTATGTACCCTCTTTGGTAGGATATTCTGAATGTGGGTTTAGCAATGTCCCTGCTTTGATAGAATATACAAAATGTGTATCTTGTTATGTCCCCACTGTCCCCACTCTGACAGTAAATTCTGAATGTGTATAGTCATGCCACACTCTGATAGAATATTGTAAATGGTGTATGAATAGTCATGTCCCCACTCTGATAAAGTATTGTAAATGATTTGTGAATAGTCATGTCACCACTTTGATAGAATATCATAAACGGTGTGTGGTAGCAGAGCCCCCACAATATCAGTAAATTCAGATTGATCTGTGATTACACAGACTGGTTATTACATTGCGCTGTCTTTTAGGAGCTCATCACCGCCTGGTACATCGGCTTCCTGTGTCTCATCCTGGCATCTTTCCTGGTCTACTCAGTGGAAAAGGAATCCAATGATGAATTCGAGACCTATGCTGACGCCCTTTGGTGGGGACTGGTGAGGATATTTATTGTTATGGAGGGCCGAATGAAGTAGACAACAACAACAACAACAGTTGTTTCACTCACACACAAACAGGCACACGCAGACTCTTCAAAACCCAGATGCAAAATTGTTTAGTTTTCTAGCTTTTTCTCGTCTTTCATTACGCCGACGTTCCGATCGGAAATTCTTAGTGCTGTTGGGAATGTTGTGTTCCCTGTCCCCAGATCACGCTGACCACCATCGGCTACGGGGACAAAGTACCCAAGACCTGGAACGGCCGTCTGCTGGCCGCCACCTTCAGCATGATCGGCGTGGCGTTCTTCGCCCTCCCCGCGGTGAGGTCATCAACAACAAGTGTTGAAAAGGATAAAAACAAAATAAAGCCAAAAGGCTTGTTTCCATTGGGGTCCCTACAATGGCTGTGGAGAGGACTTTTCATCCCCTTCCCCTGGTGACCTCAGCTCCCGCCAGTCCGGCAGGAGATACGGTAGTGGTACAATCACATTGCCTAGGCAACGAGGGCATGACATCACCGCGACAAAGTTCCGCTCGACCCGATCTTAGGGTTCCGAGGATAAAGGGAAAGTGAGGAAGAATGTCCCTGAGAGTGAGATGGATCAGTGCTGTGATAAGCACGATCAATCATCATGGGTCCTTTTTGTCATCGTATAAGTAAATTTGCACATATTTAGTGATAGTAAATTAGTGATTGTGAATGTGTGATACTTGAAGAATGTGTGATAATGTGTGAATGTGTGATACTATTTGATGTAGATGATTATATTTAGACATTTCTTGTTAGGTCTGGTTAAGTTAGGCCTGAAGGTAGAGGCTATCAGAGAGCTACTTCCTAGAATTCCTGAAGGGCATCGCTTCCACTGCTCACGGAGGCCCGGTCAGCATGCCGAGTGTGGGTCATGTATTTGATTAGTTTAATGAAAGAGTGGCGTTTTGGCTCGGGAAACGCCTGCTTTCATCAGGCTCTTAGCCGCTGGGTTGCGAATCAATCTGCGTTTGATGCTGATTTCTGCTTTCCGCTGTTAGAGTTAGACTGACGTTTTAGTGGTCGTTCCTCCCGTCTTCTGTCTCCATCAAACGTTCGGATTTCAACTGTCAGGTCTCTTTTACTGTCTTTCTGTCACGCCTTCTCTGTCTCTCTTTCTCTCTCTCTTACAGTCTCTCTTACTGTCTCTCTCTCTCTCTGTCTCTCTCTCCTTCCCCCCTCTCTCTCTCTCTCTCTCTCTCTCTCTCTCTCTCTCTCTCTCTCTCTCTCGCTAACTATCTTGAGTATAACATATAGGCCTATATACCTACACACACCCACACTTCCATACCCAACGACACACACGCAGACACTAACACACCCAATGACACACACACACACACACATACACACACACACACACACACACACACACACACACACACACACACACACACAATCTTAAAGCTAACCTCAAGGTCTATCCCTCTCTGCTCATAAACGTCTCTCTCAATTTTTTATCTCTCTCTCACTCTCACTGTCGCACGCTCGCTCACTCACTCACTCACTCACTCACTCACTCACTCAATCTCTCTCTCTCTCTCTCTCTCTCTCTCTCTCTCTCTCTCTCTCTCTTTCTTTTTTCTTCTTCTTCTTGTAATAATAGTTTGAATAATCGTGATTTCAATAATCTTCTTCTTCTTATTCTTACATTCTTCAATACCACCCAATGTCTCTCTCCCCTCTCTCTCCCAGGGTATCCTTGGCTCTGGCTTTGCCCTGAAGGTCCAGGAGCAGCACAGGCAGAAGCACTTTGAGAAGAGACGCAACCCTGCAGCAGGCCTCATACAGGTGGGGAACCACCAGGCATCCATATTAGATCAGGTTCCAGGCAGAACCTTCCCCCTCCGCGACCAGCTAATATAATCGAGTTTTCGTTATTTAATTTTTTTTCATTAAATGTTTTATAGAAAGTGCAACATCTGGATACATATCTGTACATTATTTTGGATTTGAACAATTACTATTTGACCCTTTTGTGTATTTTTTTAAGGCGAAATTTCAAAGTTCTCAACTGCAAAGTGTTTTTTGGGAGAGACATGCTGAATTAATGCATCACGTTTTCCAACTCAAAAATAATAGTTTGAATAATCGTGATTTCAATATTGACCAAAATAATCGTGATTATGATTTTTTCCATAATTGAGCAGCCCTAGTAGACGCTCAATAACAGAGAAACTCTGGGCTCAGCTGCTGCAACAGCAGGACGGCTATGAGCATCAAAGTAAAGGTTTGTTTGGATTAACTCCATCAATCAATAGCCCTCCACTTTATAGTCTAACAGTAGGCTACAGCATTAACATCCCCTGAACGCAAACCGTGGTGCTTCAAACATTAATAGCTATGTTATGACTCAGTGTTGAGTTGTTGATGTAACAGTACAGTGCAGCCCCTGTCTGCCAGAGAAACCCAGTTCAGCCACATAGCCACCGAGCATAGTGGTGTGAGCCACCAAACACGTCCACGTAGACAGTAAGCTAGCCACCTAGCTCACCACCTAGCTTATTCACCAAGAGCAGACTGGTTGGTTGCTATGTCACCGAGCATAGCAACGTTAGCCGCTAACACAATGTCCTATGTGTCCAATGTTTGGGCCCAGGCCTCCTGGAGATTTTACTCCACCAACCTCTCCAGAACGGACCTCCTCTGCACCTGGGAGTTCTTTGAGCAGACCGTAGCCGTGCCAATGTACAGGTGAGTTCTGAACAGGTGACCCTCCGAATGACCGCCATTTTAGAACCAGGGCCGTTTCCGGAGTTTCCGTTCACGCCAAAGTATGTGACATCTGATCGACACTTCTGCAATACGTCTACGCTGGGGAATCAAACCCCTGACCCTAGCAGTGCTAACCCTTGCCGCGCCTGGCTTGACGGACTGGACCACCATTTCTAAGGCTTTGGTTGTTGTGGAGAGTAAATGTTTAAGTAACTCATGAAACTCTGTTCAACGTCATGCATCTTGAAAATTGAAACGTCTTCTAGAGAGATTGACCCCCATTGTGTGGTCTGCTGGTGGTCTTCTTTGGAAACAAGCCAATCACACATGGTTAGAGATGCATAGACCAATCAAATGGTTATATATGAGATAGGAAGAGAATTCCGTCCAATGGGAAGGTTTCCGGCTCTTGGGGGGGGGAGGTAATACATTACTCATACTGTCTTATGTCAGGTTTCCTGGTTGGTGTACTCTCATATGGGGAAATGAGTGAGAAAGCATGGAATCACCACACCTTCAAGCTGATATCAATGCACCTTATTATGCTGACAAAGGCGCTGATATCCTGCTGTTTAAAAACGTTTTGGATTTCAAATCCATTTCTGGAAAGGTTCAATTTCCTCGTGGAGAAGCAAAAAGGATCATGGATCATAATCATAATTTTAGCTTAGGTAGCATTAACAGGTTGTTGTGCTAGCTGTGTTTTGGCTAGAAGGAACTCTAAAAATACTTTGTGAAAGACAAGATGTAATGTATGAGGTTGCTTTGATGCTTGTTTACTATCTAGGCCTGTATAGCATATTCAGTGTGATTTCACTATTAGAAACGTTTTTACTTGAAAATGTATAACAGTTAGAAAGTACAGGACCGTAGTTTTTAAATAAAAAATTCAAACATACAGAAAATATATCTGCACAATAAGAGTGGTAAAATGTGAATGCAAAAACAGGTTTAAACTGTCAAATATTTTTTACAAAAAGTTATGCGACTCATTATATTAGAGCTATATAATGGTTAATGCATGCATTATCGACAGTATAGGCAACATTATGGAAACTTTACACGATGGAGCGTTATCCATAATAGGCCACTTTTAATTTAACTAATGCCAATTTTGCTAACGCACTCGAAACCTAACGAATGAAACGGATTGACCGGGCCCTGAACGCTGCGATCCATCTTCCTGAAACGTTTCCTGTAAGAATCAGTGGCTTAGCTGCAGGCGTGGACCGATCGAGCAGAAACAGCACCTTAATATAATTACCTCGCCAGCACCAAGACCCCCCCGAGCCCCCAGAGGCCAGAGCTGACCCCAGAGGAACCCACCTAATGCGATGAGAAAACGATCTCTGCCCTCTTTTTCAGACTCATCCCTCCTCTGAATCAGCTGGACCTCCTGAGGAATCTGAAAGGCAAGACATTCAGGTGGGGACGGATGCTCCTATTGGTGCTATTATTAACAATACTAATACTACTACTAATACAACCACTAATACTACTTCTAATACAACGTTAACTTATACTATACAACCAGGGCTGGGCGAAACATTTATTATCGCGTTAATCATGGGGAATCTTACACGATTGATAAATATCCCGATGTTGATTGAAAACACCATTAAAGGCAGTCTAGCTGAGGGACATTAAATATATGGCATCACCAAAACTAGTTTTCCTTCTGAAGGGTAAGGCATTCAGGTGGGAACTATGCTATTAGTAATACTATTAATACTCATACTACTTCTACTACTGCTGCTGCTAGTACAACTACTACGGCTCTTCTACTATTACTGCTACTTGTACCATTACTTATACTACTACTGCTAGCACATCTACTACTAATACTACCGCTGCTACTACCATACCACTACTAATACTACTAACACTACTACTGCTACCAATGCTACTGCTACCACTTATAATATTACTGCTACTGTTACCACTACTTCTACCACTGCTACTTCTACTAATGCTACTACTGCTACTGCTAGTAATGCTACTACTACTGCTACTACTACTGCTACTACTGCTACCACTAATGATACAAATGCTACTTCTGCCCCTAATGCTACTAATATTGCTACTAATGCTTATACTACTACTGCTACTGCTATTACTTCTGCTACTACTACTGCTACTAATGCTACTATTAATGTTAATTGTACTACTGCTACTAATGCTACTACTGCTACTAAAACACCTACTACTACTATTAGGAATGAAAAAATGGTTATTTGTTATTGGTAATGACTCACAATAAAAAAGACAGGAATGGGAAAAAAGCAGCGATTAATTAAATACATCCACCGATCATCATCATCATCATCATCATCATCATCATCATCATCATCATCATCAGTAATACAATTAATGTCTGAATATCTGGGCTGCATCTAAATAAGGAGTTTTTCATCAGAGAACACAGTTGCCTTCAACAACGTATTATTATTACGCGATATTGAGTTCTTCCGAGTATTGAGTTTCACGTCCCGTCAGAATCCATTTATACCTGCAGGACCAGAAGCATTGCCTCGTGGGTAACCAGAAACGAAAATCAAACGCAGTGACATCACCTCCTCTGGTAAAACAGGTGACCTCACCGCGATGAGCCAATCAGAGGCCGGAACGGCGTGACACGTGTGTGTGGTCAGCTCTTGTGCCTTGGTATTCGGTTTCTTGATAAGATGTAGGTGCGTGAACGTTGGGGCTGTGTGTGTGTGTGTGTGTGTGTGTGTGTGTGTGTGTGTGTGTGTGTGTGTGTTGGATTAGATTAAAATAGATTCAACTTTATTGTCATTGGGCAGAGTACAAGTACAGAGACAACGAACATGCAGTTAGCCTCTAAACAGAGGTGCACGGAAGCAGTAAGGTGAAGACTGTGTACATGAATAATCTCTCCCGGGTTCTAGAGCTCAGTAGGGTACCCTGAACCTGCTGTTCTGGGTACGGCGGGACCTGTAGTGCCCACTGGAGGGGAGGAGGAGGAACAGTCGGTGGTCGGGGGGAGATCAGTCCTCGACGATGCTGAGAGCCTTCCGTAGACATCACTCGCTCTCGCTTGCTGTGTGTGTGTGTGTGTGTGTGTCTGTGTGTGTGTGTGTGTGTGTGTGTGTGTGTGTGTGTGGTTAGACTGAACCCAGAGCTCCTGATTCTATCTGGAGGCATCATTGGGCCAAGACCTCACCTTAAATGTCTGTTAAGTGATCGAATAGTAAATTGTATGTGTGCGTGTGTATGTATGTGTGTGTTGTGGTGTGTGTGTGTCTGTCTGTGTGTGTGTGTGTGTGTGTATGTGTGTGTGTGTGTTTGGGTGTGTTGTTATTGTCCTACACAGGAAGGACTCCCAGTCCCAGCCAGATGCCTCTCCCAGGTCTGTGATGTGATTGGTCTATTCTAACAAACCCCGCCCCCTACCCCCTCCTGGCGACCAATCAGCTCTGCTCTTAGCTGCTGCTGAGACTCTTCTTGGGGGAGTGTGTATGTGCATGTACTTGTGTTTGTTTGTGTGTATGGATGTGCGCATCTTTGTATGTATATATTGAGTGTTTGTATTTGTTTGTTAATGTCTGGGTTTGTATGTGTGTGTGCTTGTATTGTGAATGTGTGTGTGTACGTGTGTGTGTGTGTGTGTGTGTGTGTATTTATGTGAGTTTGCGTATACGTGCGTGCTTGCAAGTGTGTGTATCTATACATTTATGTGTGTTTTTATTTGTGAGTTAATGTATGGGTCTGTGTGTGTGTGTGAGCGTGTGTGTGTATCTATGTATGTGTGTTTGGGTGAATGTGAGAGAGAGTACTAAATCCCAGAGCGTTCCCTCACTAGTTAACCCACAGTAACTAGTTGTGTCTGTTACAAATGTTCCCTGTGATATACCTCCTCCTTCAAGAATAGTCATGCTGCGTTCCCCGCACACACACGCGCACACACACACACACACACACACACACACACACACACACACACACATAGACACACAGGCACACACAAACGCGCACACACACACACAGACACATACACAAGCTCACTTTAGCTCTCCTACGCAATCCAAAGCAACTTTACGCAACAGCAGCATACCTTTTCTCTGACCCTACCGTCGTCGACAGGAGCTGTTTGAGTGTATTCATGAGCAGAATGAAACACAATACATTCACTGATATATATACACAAAACAAGGTCAATACCGTTCCCTTCACTCTCCTCAACACCGGCTCACTAGCCCACTCCTGGTAACACGCTTATGATAACTAACCCTTCCCCTCTAAGCTATGAGTCCTCTTCAAGGACTCTCAAATAAGTCACTTCCCATCAATCAAAACAAGGATCCGACACGTGTTGATTTTGGCGATGACTTATTTGCTATTATAACGTGTTACCTGCCTCACCCTATGACGACACACACCCCTTGTTCCTGCTGCTGTGTCACCCTCTCTCTCTCCCCCCCGGCCGGCCACTGCAGTCATGAGCACCCCCGCAAAGACAGATTCTGTGGGTGCTGCCCGACACCGCCTAGGTACGACGGCAAAACTAACACCCCGCTAACTTTACCCCATTTATTAGTCAACAGTAGTAAGCGACAGCAGAATGTGACCTCTTTGTTTATCAATGGCTTTATTCGGCTCCGCCCACACAAACAGTTCCGCACCCGGACTGGGAATGGACTGTGGCCAAGCAACACATAAACACCTTCCTGTGCACTAGCTTCTACCTTGTGTAGGTCTACACATGACCACAGCCCAGCTGCTCTGTATCATGTACGTTTATCTGTATTTTTCCATTTATTGTGTAGCCGGGGAAGTAAGAGTCTTTTGACAGTTGCTTGGGTGCGTGGTGTGTGGTTCCGATGAGTTAACTGCTTACAATCGATACTGTAATAAACTGTTTTTACAAGACGTCTAATGCGGAGCGATACATGTATTGTTAAAAGACCCATTGCTGTTATTCTCTATAGCAGCACTCATTGAATGGCTCTCTTCCAATTAAATCACTCGGTCGGAACAAACTGTAATATATATAATTATACATATTTTGAAATGGCTTCATGGCTCATTAACATCTCACCTGGTGGTGAAATAGGGGCCTGTTCAATGATTCAATGATTTATCATCATTGAATAAACGATGATAAATGCTAATATCGTAAGCAATGCCCATTCAATGTATGGTAGGGAACTATGGGGGGTATAGAGTCCGATATGTCCATCAAATATTTTAATGAAGGCTGTTGTAATGGTTAACCTGAAAAACATATTCAACCCTTATTCAACCAGCAGTCAAAATAAGTAATAAAAAAATTAATTGAACTCAAGGGCTTACCGTATAGAAACTTGATATCACATTTATGAATATAGATTTATAGACATTAATTAGGAACACGCAATAATAAATCAGATCCATTTGAATGTTTTGGGTTAACTTGTTTATCAGAAGTGAATTAGCCTGTCCATTCTCTTTGTTTCTGATGTCTTATGCCCTCGTAGTCTTTCACTGTCGTTTGATGGTTTATTTCCAGTGTTGTCTTCATGCCCTTTCTTTGCTTGCTAACATTCTCCCGAATCGGTCCCCATAAACGTCTGCTCAGCAGCTGAGGTGCATACGGCTGCGTGCCTAGCAATACATTTCCCTTCAACGATCCCAACTCTTGAGATCAGGACAGTAACGGTGACTCTGATGTGCGTGATGTCTGATGTCCTCTCTGCATAGAGACCCCAGCCTTCCCTCCCTTTCCCCCCCCCCCATGCACGCTTTGCTTGTTGCTTCACGCTGCTTGCCTGACCCATGCCATCCTCGGCTGTGTTCCTACAAGGACATGACTCCTTGACACCTAGGACGTTGCCACTCGTGCATTTTCTGCCAAGGTAAGTTCTGCCATCCGATTGGTGCCGATGTGGAGGACCAGGCTGGGACAGCTGTTGAATCGTTGGCGACCTATGGCGAATCATTACGATAGCAGGACGCAACTCTTCCTCAACAACCCTTTTGTCAAGGCTTTCCGCTGTGTGCTGTGGTGTGGGCTGTAGATGGATACTGGCTTCCGGAAAGGCAGAGTATAGTATAGGAGAACCCAGTGGTTCTTCCACCATTGAAGGGGGAAAATAGAACGTATTACGGCCCGTGGACTTCTATCAACGGCCGTCAACGAGACAGCAGTGGAAAGCCTAGACAATATCGGTGCCGTTGAGGAATCCCTGCGTTGTACGCCATCACCCTGGTCCCCACTGGAGCTACAATCCTCTGGGATTAACACTACAACTAACTGGGATTAGCCCTGTTAGATTAAAAAGACAAAGCTAAAGAAAATGCTATGGTTAAACACTGAATCAAGTTAAAAAAAAACGCAGAGTTGTATTTTTTGGTGTGTAAAACACGGACTGATATCAATCCATGCACTCAATCTGACCCCCCCCCAGTCGAAAGGCCAGCTTGAAGGAGAAGGCGTTCTCCAGCCCGACCAAGACCCCCCCAGGAAAGGCTGGAGCCCCGTCCCCGGGGGCGGAGGACGGGGCGGAGGCCAGCCCCAGCAAGGTCGGGAAGAGCTGGAGCTTCGCCGACAAGAACCGCGCACCCAAGCACTCGTTCCGCGTGCGGGGCAGCGCCTCCCGACAGAACTCAGAGGGTAACTGCTAGCGCCGGGCTAACACTTCTAACACCGTTCCTGTGCAAACCGATGAGAATAGTTATAATAATCTTTGGACTATATATTACATACTGTATCTATATAATCTTTGTTGTAGATGTGTAATTAGTTAACCTAGCAATTGTAAGTGCACTTGGTTCTACGAACATCCTTACTGTACCAACCGCGATATATTGTTGATTCTCTTTCTTCAAATGTACCTATTCTAAGTCGCTCTGGGTAAAAATGTCAGCTAAATGCCCAAAATGTAAATTTAAATGTTCATAATTATAATTATTATTACAACAATAATTATAATTTGTGTTCAAAAAAAATGTTCAATGATGCTTCCTCTGCCACTGCTTTCAAATTCACTGGTTGGCTTGCTAATTGCTATTGTAGCCAACTACAGACCAAATACTGATGCTGCCTAATTGATTATCCTTAATTGATTAAGTGTTTGGGTGCATTCATGTTCTACATTTGGCCCATCTCCCAAAAGTTTAGCTCACAGAAAGTGCTCCAACGTTTACATGTGTATGAATATTCACATCCTTTATACTTCATATTTGTGAACATATAAATATACAAGTAGATTTATTCTAGATTTTCTTTAGATTATCAAACCGTTTTGCGTGCTATCCAATCCGAAGATATATTTCATAATTCCAGGGCTAACGAAGTAGTAATTACAACACCTTCCTGATAAAAGGATAGTTTGGTTTCAATCCTGCCATCACTGATTTCTAGAAAGCACAAACAAATCCATGATTCATCTAGGCAGCAGTCATTCACTTTCACTACATACACTGCTCCACTTTCTCCACCCTTCCTTTTCCTCTCTCTAAAGGGATAATGTTTTATTAGATGTTCATTCATAGCACGTTAAAGTGCTGATGAAATACAGGACCAAGACTGTAGTGTACTCAAGGTTAGCCAAGCCGTCCTCCTTAATTTACGTTTAGTTAATGTTAATTTAGTCTGAACTCTACACTTGCTGAGTGTAAAAACTAAGAGGGAGACCATTTTTGGGAAAGTAACTGAGAACCATGCATTGAACTCCAAAAGCCGTCATTGTTTGAGAATGATCTATGCGCCATGGTTTGTTGTCACAATAGAATCCATAACAAACTCTCACGTCTTCCCTCTCTCCTCTCTTTGCAGCAATTGAAGGTTTAATAAGTAAGACATTGGTGTACTTCTTTGTCTGGCTTCTATCGGTATATGAACAGGCAACGAGCAACCTTGACTGGTGCAGGAAACATGCATGAAAAGTACTGGTTTGTGGACCGCTTGACTTGAACCCACTTTCATTTGAATGGGTCACAGTGCTCAGAGCGGTTAGATGTGCTGTTATCTTGCTATGGTAATTGTATTCATGCTTACTGCCCATGCTTATCACTAATTACCAAAACTGCAATGCACTCAAATGCACTGACACTGCAATATATGAACGACATCCCCAAGTAGGTTCAAGTCAAGAGGTACCAAGAAAATAATAAATGAACACCAATTGACAATGATTATAAAAATAAACACTGCTTTGGCTTGCATGGAGATAGCTCCCTTTCTTGAGTGATGCTGTAGTGTAGAAACTTGCCTGTATGCATTTTTCCTTTCAGTTTCTATAAACAAATTACCAGACTATGTCCGCAAACCACTAATGTTGACCATGGTTAGCGAAAAGTTGTTAAGTTAGTAGTAGAAAAGTAATAAGACCTTCCAAGCTGTTGCCCACAACCCTATCCTTCAATTCTGCACCTTATCTTTCCCTTTGTTCCACAAAACCCATGATCCCAAACAATCCTCTGGTTGCATTATACTAACACGGTGCTATCGGACACTAACCGACTCTTTGATTCTGCACCTTTTGAAACAAGAAGGGCCATACATCAAGTTATGGCTCTGCTTTGTCCTCCCCCTGCTGGCCAGGGGGGACCAAGACATACTGATTGAGAAGTGTCCTTGTCGTTATTCCATAGAGGCCAGTTTTCCCGGAGAGGAAATGGGGGATGATAAGAATTGCGACTGTGATTTTTACCAAGAACTATCGCCGGGTTTAAAGGTCACCATCAGAGCTATCTGGTAAGTGTGCCGCGTGTCAAACTGGTTGACCAGAAGTGTTTGTCCCGCTGTTGCAACTGGAAAACATCAGCATTTACAGGGTAAAAGCTTAAAGACACAGAGACAGTGTTGTATTTTAGGAATAACAATAGTCTTAATGGAATTCCATGTATCCGCCGTGTTCTTAAGGGTTCCTCCAAGGTGTTGTAGGTTATTAAAAGATTCAGACGTTTTTTAAGGTCAGGTCGCTCCCTAGGTGTGAGTGGGAGTGTGGGGCATTAACAGCCACAAATAACGTAAACTCACTTTGTGACAGCACAAAGTCATCTAGAAGGTGTTGCCCCCATCCCTGTCACTCCGCTAGGGTAAAGATGACGGATGGATGGGTAGATGGGATGGATGTCTCTCACACCAAGGCGATTGTTTTGTCATCAGCATCATGAAGTTCCAGGTCGCCAAGAGAAGGTTTAAGGAGAGCCTGCGTCCCTACGACGTCATGGACGTCATCGAGCAGTACTCGGCAGGACACCTGGACATGCTGTGTCGCATCAAGAACCTCCAGTGCAGGCAAGTGTTCTGTCCTGACTACTTCACACCTTCCTCCAGTGGTAGGGAACGGTCGCGATGTCTGTCCCAATGCACTGGCCCTTCACAGCTTCCTCCAGCGCTCCGTCTAGGGCAACGCAGCGCTGGGGTCTTTGCTAACATGCGAGAACTGCTTCATACGCGGGTTGAGGAGGAGAGGTCTGCAACATCAACGCCGTCTGAAAAGAATCCCGGAGAAGCTGGACGATGACGGTCAATGGTCCAACTCGCCGGGGTTTTCTACCCAAACGGTGTTGATGTTGTGTTTTCCACCATATTCAAACAACACGTGCATTACGCAGTGCTCAGTCAGAGATTAGCGGAGTGTGACACTTCTTCTTTAACAGAAGGACACAATGTGTTCCGGACAAATGTTTTGCATTCTTATGTATTTAAACCAATGAAAGTTTCAGCCAAACATTTCAATTAACGTCCAAAGACAGCACCAAACACAAGCTATTGCATTGTTGTTTTCAGATTGGACAAATGTGTGTGGTAAGCGACGTAACCGGTGCTACGTACAGTCGTTTTCAAGTTGTATGGTATTTCAAGTTCAAGTATTGTATGGTATTAAACCAGACATCAGCCGTCCCTTCTGATTGGATATTATTCTTGGTCTTCAACGATTAAGATCCATTGATTGACGCAAACATATGCTATTGCTAACCATATGCAAATGCTAACCATTGTCTTTGTTAGCGCCGCAAGATACACATATGTTGCAGCACATTATCCTTCCGCCTGTTTCATATGTGAAATGTCATGTGTTGAATTCAAATTAACTGTAATATTTAACTTTTATAATAACACTACCTTTAACCCTTTACTCCAGCTATGTCTTTCTTTCTTAACGTTCCGGAAAAACTCCATTGGTTATTCAACGGACATTGTCGAATGCCTAACTTAATAACGGACGGACTAACGTCATATATTCCAACAATGAAGTATATTAAGTGTGTTCATCCGTGCGGCATATAGATATACGCTTCAGTCACAGAGCGCATTACAACACCACCACCGCCCTTCCCATCTGTCCTGTCTGTATGTATGTATGTATGTTTGGAATATTTCGAAGCTGAAGTCCCATGTTTGGAATATACCTGAAGCTTCTTTCCCATGTTGTGTTCACGATGTTCTTGCTCCATTTGGCATTGCACTCACATGGTCTGTTCGTGTCCTCGCCAGGATAGACTTGATTGTGGGGCCGCCTCCCCCGTCTACACCTCGACATAAGAAGTCCGCTGACGGCCCTAGGTTAGGCCCAGAGACTGCCCCTCGGTCCACAAATACCCTCCCCTCCATCCTGTGTTCCTCTATCTGCCTTTAGTCGGAATTTGAAAGCGGTAACGTGCCGCACGTTGTTTTGGTTTACGAAACCCCTTTTGAATCTTGGCTCAGGGCTTGGCTTGCGATCGTAAACATGATGGAAGTGCGTGTTAAAATGAACGCCATAGGTAGGCATATGGAAAGAGTTGGAACTGCCTGGATTGTGGGATCTTTGTACATTTGTCTGTCGTTCATTATACAAACCAGACCGTTACTCGTTAGTTACTTTAAGTTGCGCACAAGAATAGACCGTTAGGGTCTTTGTAGCCTTTGACCTTTTACAATATGTGAGAAGCCAAGATGGAGCCATTTTAGCTAAAACTCCTGAATAGTGGAATTTAGATTTGAGTGTAATGTTCCTTTAATATAACAAGCTAATGTAGTGGCTTGGAGGTTACCAGCTAATACTGCACCTGCTATAACTATAACATAACAATCTTATACTGTAATGCTGCTCCTTTAATACAATGAGCTAAGGTTCATGCTTTAAGTAAACAAGCTAACGCTATTCCTTTAAGCTAATGAGTTAAAGCTGTTTAATTATAGGTAATACACTTATGTTCCTTAAGACCCTAACAAGCTTATGCTCTTCCTGTTAGTAAACAAGCTGAGTCCAGTAGCTTCGCTCAACAGGGGTTTGACAATGACCAGAGTTTGCCTGACAGAGCTCCCCCTGCAGGATGCAACGGATATGATGCATGAGAAGCACGAGAAGTGCATGGTGGTGCATTTTGTCTTCCATCGACACACCAACTCCCTGCTCTCGACACACAGAATGTGATGCCTGTGATTGTATCGCATGCCTCCACACAATTCCATAATCAACTGTCACACAGTGGCCAGTTCGCTCAACGCTGTGGTGATGTGTTTGATTCTCAAACATGTGCTAACAACACTTACTGGCCAAGCCTACATGCCATGCCAGAGTTGCTAACCTTGTGGCATCGTATGATCTCAGCGGAAGGTAACGGATTGAGAGGGGTTTGGAGTGGCGTTCCTCTGCAGACCCGTAGAACTAGCTTCTCGACAGGAGGGATCCCCCCCGGGATGGGCGGAAATGACATGGTCTAGGCCCCTACGCAACATAGCCCTTATTTCTGTCGGTTACATGTACATATGGAGCCTTATGCACGTTAACCGCTGGCTAAATTAGATTGTGTGATGCTTACATTTCATCCACTTTATGCCATAACCTCACCATGTCTAACATACACATAGGCTAAGGATCACAGTTGGTGTCTAAACCCAAGTCACCGTGACAATACCTAAAACACAGTACATCCTATTCCCCATCTCCAACACTACACCTGCCTCCATAATCTACACTTAGAGCCTAGCCTCGGCCACCATGACTCCCCCCCCCCCCCCCCCCCCCCCCCCCCCCGCCCAGGGACGTTTCCAGCCCGGCCAATCAGCTCTCGCTAGAGGCTAGTCTGGGGGGCTGCAGGTGGAGACTGCTAGGGGTGTCTCGGCGTCGGCTCCAGAGCACGGAGGCGGGGGTCTGACAGCAGTGTGTCTCTCTGTACACCTGTAGAGTGGACCAGATAGTGGGCAAGAGTATGAAGGACGGGGACACCACCGAGGACGGCAGCATGATGGGGCGCCTGGGAAGGGTGGAGAAACAGGTGAGGATGCTGTTTATAGTGACCCCTAGAGGTGTTATAGTGACCCCCAGAGGTGTTGATAGGGACCCCGAAATGGGTTTATAGTGACCCCTAAAGGGGTTTATAATGACCCCTAAAGGTGTTTATAGTGACCCCTAAAGGGGTTTATAGGGACCCCTAAAGGTGTTTTTAGTGACCCCTAAGGTGTTGTTTTTAGTGACCCCTTAAGGTGTTTATAATGACCCCTAAAGGTGGTTTTAGTGACCCCCAAAGGGGTTTTTAATGACGCTTAAAAGGGGAGTTTTTAGTGACCCCTAACGATAAGAAGGGGATGTTTTTAATTACTACTAAAGTATCTTTGTTTCGTAAGTATAGATAATTGATAGGCTCGTTGTTTGTAACAACTTTCCTCTGTAGAGATCTACATGCTGTAGATCGCTGTACAGTAAATACACAGCAGATAAAGCACAATGTACAGCACAGTAAAATACCAGTAGACACAGTGTAAAACAGTGAAACACAGTAGAACTCAGACCAGAGTTTAAGCATCGTAAATGAGGAGGGAAAAGCTGAACCCGCGGACGACGTCTTGATGTCCGTTCCTCGCAGGTGTGCTGCATGGACCGCAAACTGGACTTCCTGGTGCACGCCTACGTGCAGCGCATGGGCATCCCCCGCTCGGAGACGGAGGCCTTCTTCAGCTCCAAGGAGCCCTACCCCGCGCCCCCCTACCACAGCCCCGAGGCCAGGGACAAGGGGGAGCAGGAGAACAAGAAGAAGGAGGAGGAGCAGCAGCAGAAGGCGGCGGAGGAGGAGGAGGAGGAGGAGGAGGAGGAGGTGAGGGCCGAGAAGGAGGTGAAGGTCTACTCGGCGGTGGAGGTGATGTGCTCGGAGGGCTCGGTGGAGCGGAGAGACACCCCGCTGGGGGGCCAGTCCGCCAACGGCTCCCTGGGGACCCCCTCACTCAGCCACCGGCCCACCACCTCCTGGCAGCACCAGCTGCAGCACCCGCTGGCCCAGCCCGCCTGGGGCAGCAGCATGGCCAACACCCCCTCGCCCGTAGGGGGCAGCGGGGAGCAGTCCCCCACGCTGTACCGCCTGCCGCCTCCGCCCGCCCCCACCCACGACCGCTCCGTCTCCAGCGCCCACTCGGCGGCGGGGGGCGGGGGGCGGGGGAGCGGGAGGGAGAGCGGGCGGGACAGCGGCTCCCAGAGCAGGAGGCGCCACCGCCGACCCCGGGGCCAGCAGGAGCAGCCGGCGGTGGCCGCGGTGCCGGAGAGCGACACCTCGGTGTCCATCCCCTCCGTGGACCACGAGGAGCTGGAGCGCTCCTTCAGCGGCTTCAGCATCTCCCAGGCCAAGGAGGACTTCTTCGGGCCGTCCTTCTACGCCAGCCCCGGCGGCGGGCGGGGGCGAGGCCGAGGGCGGGACGCCGGGGGGGCGGCGCGAAGCGCCAAGGTCCGGCCCTTCCTGGCGGAGGGCGAGTCGGACACGGACTCCGAACTGTACGCCCCCTCGCCGCAGGCGTACACCCCCGACGGGGCCTACCTGGAGAGGGGCTGGCCTGGACACCACTAGGCCCCGGGCTGGGGGACGGAGAGGGGCCCGGCGCCGGCCCCCGTCCCCAGGCGCGGAGGGGGGGGAAGCCTGGCCGGCCGTCGAGGCTGGCTGTACCGAGTGGCGGGTGTTGCCAAGAACATACCCCTGTGGCCCAGGGGCCCGGCGTGAGGGACTGTCGCCGAGGAGACCGCCACAATACCCCCCAGACTAACGGTGTTCCCGGTGCTGAGGATTAAGTTAAGGTGGACATTAAGACGGGGGGGGGGGGGGTGACGAGGCTAAATGGATGATAATTACATCACGATGGTATCCATGATGAAGCTCAGATCGTGATGAGGATTAAGATGGTGATATAATTAACGTTGTAAAAGATACATTTAAGGGGGTGATATTTAATTCAAATCGTACGTTACAAGGATGAGGAGGAGCTGGTGATTAACTGAAGCCGAGGTTAATCAGTAGACATTTCAGCACCGCCCGTAATTAAATCTTTTCCTTACAGGAATTTTACGGGAAACCATTGGTCTATTTGTAGCTTGTTGCCATGACGATTAAGTTACAACGCCAACGCTACATAGCTTCATATCGGATTAGGCTAAAATATAAAACAACTATTTCCAGTTGTGGTTAGTGGTACAATTTTAGGCGTTATGTTACATTACGTTGACACATTACAATTAGGAGTAACATGTATGGTTATTGCAGGAATTAATTATAGGACCGTATTTTTGCACTAAATATCTACTTGAAATGTATTTGTCACATCATTTTTTGGGCAGAAATGTACTTTGTACCCAGTAGACTGACTTGCGCACATTTTCAACCACACAGCACTTGAAGCTATGTTTCGACGCTAGTTGGTCAAACCAGAGTGGGTAGTTGGCTGTTGGTCCTTTGAAAGAGGCGGAATGACGCCAAAGGGGGGGTTGGGTCTAATTATTAGTAGCCTTAAAAAAAAAGAAGCTTGTTTTGAATGTCATAGATTCAGTGGTACCCGACCAAAATGTCCCCTTCTAAATCCCTGATTTCAAACCGATGAACCCGGGAATCCTGCATGGCATGACGGAATTCAAGGATCCAAGACTGTTACGAGGGCTCTAGATACCGCCCCTTATTAATAAAATTAACAGTTTTATACTAATGAATACAACTAGAAAACCAAAATGGATGCATGTGTGGTTTCAAGCTAGGATATGTAAGCTTTTTCAGAGCTTGAAAGCCAATCATTTGAAGAGGCCAAATTTTTACCATAACATAATCTTTGTTCATATATGTTAGTAGAGTCCATCTTTAGCGGAAGATCTCTCTCTCTCTCTCCCTTACTCTTTCTCCCTTTAAATTTGTATGCCATTGTACCTCTCTTGTTCTCTGTCCCTCTCTTTCGCTTTCTCCCTCTTTGTCACTCTCGCCTTCTCTTCCTTGCTCTCTCTCTCTCACCCTCTCTTTCTGTCTCTTTTTCTCCCTCTGTCTCTCTCCCTCTCTAACCTCCTCTCTCTCATTTTATACTTTTCCACAATAGTTTCATGAATATTAATGACTTGACCTTCACACTGGAAGGTTAAAAGTGAAGGTTTGCCACCACACTTGTCCTAATGCAATAAGAAGCAAGACATTAAGAGTTCCATTTGCACCTGAGAAGCTTGTATGAGGCGTTATGCTTCCCCCCATTTTACATCGATCTTCCTCAATTAGCGTCGTCCCATTTTAGGTGAAGTCAGAGTGATTCCCAGGCTTATTGAACACGGAATTAAAACTGCCTTTCAGTTTCAATCGATCATGAGGGAAAATGAACACAAACATTTGACAAACTGAGCCACATGCGATGCTAACCATTGGAAACTTTGTTTTAATCATTTAAAAAACAAGGAGCGCCTAAATCTAAAAAATGACCAGACAATCTTAAATATACATAGAAGGTTATGGCAAGATGTTTACTTATTCTGTGAAAGGAAGGTGGAATCCAATTGTTCTGTAAGAAATGTGTAAGGAGTTTGCTAGCATGTTTTCTACCAATTTAAAAGAGATGAATGTAAAGTTTTCCATGATAAAAGGTTCATGGCCGTGTAACCGCATACACCCCTTGGTCTTCTCCAATAATTAAACTTTGTACACCACTGAGAGGTTATGTGGCGCTTCTGCATATTGGGTTTATCACATCGTCGTTGTATGTTATTGTTTAAGCAATGGTTCCCAACCTTTTCAGGCCCGTGACCACATTTTTAGCTCAGAACTCTGTGGCATTATATTGTACATTGCTTCCAAGTGCATTATTGTAACCTTGGCAACACCTGTGCAAGGTATACTCATCCTAGTGAAGCAGTTAGCCGTAGGCCTTGTGTATACATAGCTTTTACCTTCATTAAATACAAAAATGTGTATATTTAATACAAAAATTACCATTAAATAGGCATATTTCTATCTTACACGTCATCAATCTATTGGGAAACTGTCTTTCATAATATAATGGATGTAATATAGTCTAAATCCTGGTGTAATGGTGGTAATATTCCACAAGGGGGCAATCAACAACTCCGCTAGAAGTAGAGACCAGCGTAAACTAACTGCCATTTTCATTAGATTGCTTCTGTGTTTATGTTTAAATTGTTTTTACAATATAATAACGAAATATTAATAATAATTTAATGAGAAAAGCAAACATAAATTAAAAACTACATTTACGTTTAGTTTAGTTTTGTGATCATAAGTCAATACAGAAATAGTTGTTCACCATACAACCAGCGAACTGAGGACAACTGAACCACCTGTACAGTCTTGTTTTGGTTATCCTTTCCATAATATCAGCTAAGAGTCCCCAAAAGGCTTAATGAACGACATGAACTAAACCAGGGAGGAAATTTTCTCAGCAAGAACAGAGGAGTAAGATAGACAGTGGAAGTACAAATTTCATGAAGCCAAATTGATTAAACCCACTTTGAAACCGAAGCTAGGTTCAACATAAACAAGGCAAAATAAGTTATTTTGTGTGGTTGGCTGGAATTCAGCTTTACTTAACCTAACTGAGACTCTTACTAATGAAAGTAGACAAACTGCCAGCACTGAAATAATACTGGACCCGAAGAAATCAATTCCTTATCCCTACTTGCGATTCTTTATTCCAGCAGTAACCTTGAAAATATACACAAGTAAACAAGAAAGTCAGCAAAGTCCGAAGCACAAGCGCTGATTCGTCGTGCCGTGTTGACCTACATCCCCCGACCTGCTGCCTATTTAGCCCCCGGGAACCGCCGTTTATTCGAATACAAAAGATTTGTGTACGAACAACCGCATTAGGAAGCGACGTCCATCGACCGGCTCATGACAAACGACGAGGTCCTCGGATCGATGCGGCCGTTAGCAGAGCCTACCCGACGGCCGAGGAGAGACCGGGCCTCTGGAGATGAATGGCAGGCGGGAGAGGGGGAGACACCGGCCTTAACGACGCATCAGAACCAGCTGTAGCCGGTGTTCAACCCATGAGGCTAAGTGACGATCCGATCGCACGGAGAGACACTGTTGTTAAAGGAGAGTTCCCGTCGCTGGTTGGGAATGCTTTGCATTGCTCCACCTGCACCCTCAACTATACCCCACCTATACCTATCCATGACCCCACCTATACCTAACCCATACCCCCACGTATACCCTCACCCATATCTCACCCATACCTCACCTATACCCCCCACTGGTCTCGGACCTCACTGGTCCCAGTCCAGACCTAACTGGTCCCAGTCCACACTGGTCCCAGACTGCCACAGTCAGACCCAGCCTCAGGGGAACTGCCTGTTAGTTACCATGACATCATGAGAAGGTCTGTTTCCATGACATCATAGAAGCTTGGTTACCATGGCAATAGACATACAAAGCCTAAAGGTTATTGATAGGCAATTCATTTTGTCCCTGGCCTCCATGAAAGATTGGTTGGAGATTGTGTACGTATCTTATATTAAGCGTGACATATTTTATATATATTTTCACTTTTGCTTCTTTCAAAGTGAATGAACCACCAGCAAACTGACACTAGCCTCAGTAACCCAGTCTGAGAGCAGAGTCTGGAGTCTCAATGACCAAGGTGCCCTTTGTTTCTCTCCCTCTCTCTCTCTCTCTCTCGCTGTCTCTCTCCCTCTCTCTCTCTCTCTCTCTCTCTCGCTGTCTCTCTCTCTCTATCTCCCTCTCTTTCTCCCTCTCGCTCTCTTGCTCTCTCTCTCTGTCCCTCTCTCTCTCTTTCACTCTCTCTCTCCCTCTCTCTCTCTCTCACTCTTTCTCTGTCTTCACACACACACACACACACACACACACACACACACACACACACACACACACACACACACACACACACACACACCACAATCCATAATCCATAATAATGTCGGCGAGGAGGCTTTTGCATCATCAGTTCATGGATTTATTATTGATTAGCAGACATGTTGATTCAGATTCGTCCACTGTGTTTAAAACAAAGGCCTCCGGGACAGTCCATCTGATGGGGGACTAGGGGTGAAAGGCCAAAAACTGTCGTCTGGTTTCTGACCAGTCCACTATGTTACCCCCAGGTGTGCGGATGATTGGCGGCCATTTCAAAATCAACCCTAAAGCGACATCACCCAAGCGGGACTGTCGATCCCGACGTGTGACGGAGAGATCAGCCCACTAGTTGGCACAGTCCGCTGGGTCGAACCATCTGTCAGGAGGTCGTACCTCACAGACAGGAGGTCCGGGGGGGTCCCCTCCTGCCCTGCCCATGAGCAAGGTAAGGGCACAACAAGCACTGGGCCCACTGAAGGGCTGAGTGCTCCTCGCAATTCACGATGGGTTCAATATAGATTAAATTTCCCCACAGGGGTTAATAAAATATCAATCTGTCCATCACGGTAATGACGCTGGACGCATGCAATTTGTATTTTGTGCGGAATCAGTTGTGAGGGGGAAGGAGAGGAGGAAGAGGGTTTAGGAGACAGGCGTTCATTATGAATGATGGCCACTAACGAACTGTTCCATGCTGTTGATGACCAGCCCTTCCGCCACTGGCTACGCTCATTAGCAGCATTATTCTGACAAGTACCACCTCCTCAGTAGGCTGCTGTGTTTTAATATTGACAGCACTACTGTTGTGTACTTTGTGCTCTTGTAAACCCCGACCGAAACAACAACAGGTTTCAATCACTCGAACAGCAGGCGCTGGCCGTACGACGCTTGAATATCGGTAATCTCTAGCAACGGATGTCGTGTTGTTCCGAAGCAAAATCATCCGTCATTCGACAATTACTAAAGTGGATTGATTGTGACTCCCCCCCCCCCCCAGCTCTGGTAGCTGGTCATCAATCAGTGTGTACGGCTGAACTGTGGATGTACACACAGGCCGCACTAATTATCTCTGTGCACCATTTATCCCAGAGCCCGATCACCGCCCAACGGAAACGCGTCCGAAATCCTCTCTCCCTCTGATTGTGCTGTCGTTGGGAAAAAAATGTGAACCGGGACGGTAACGTTTTCCTTTTAAAGCGGTACAGAAGCCCTCTGATTTACACTGACTGTAAATCTCTGCGGTTTATATGACATTTGGTGGATAGAATGCTGTGAGAGTGTGTGTGTGAGTTTGTTTGTGTGTGTTTATGTGTGTGTGTGCTTGTGTTTGTGTATGTTTGTATGTGTGTGTGTGTACATTTATGTGTGTGTGTGTGTGTGTGTGTTTGTGTGTGTGTGCGTGAGTGTCTGTTTTTGTGTGTATGTGTGTCTATGTGTGTGCGTGTACGTGCTCCGCCGGTAGCCATGTTGTTTTTATATGGGTATGGACAGATGGACCCCCCCCCCCCATCAAACCGAGCCCCCCTCACCTTCCGACTCCGGAACGACAACATAACTCCGTCTCTCCTTGAGGTCCGGGGGGGGGGCCGCTGTAAGATATGTCTCACTTGGTACAGCGGGGCTGCGACTCCAAAGTCCTTCACAACAGCGTTCCTCGTTAATCTGGCGGTGACACGCTGTGATCAAACAAAACAACGCAACACAACAACATTACATCCGTCACGGACACACCTGCTGCTGCTTTAAAGAAAAACTAGACAGGAGTTTGGCTTTTCCATCACCTGGCTGTATGAAAAGCCAGAGAATGGAAAGGACGACATTTGAAGCCTACAGGAAACAACAATCCCCGCGTCTAGCTATAAATGGCGGCCCAGTCTCGGTCAACTGGTTGAGGAAGGGATTAAGACTGCTGGGGTTAAGGGTTTGATTCCCACTGATAAAAATGTTAGCACTCAAGTTACAATTTCGACAAAAGTGTCCATTAAATAGCGTATGAACTGTCTTAAATTGGAATCATGTCTCTATCTTATACCGTCTCACCTCAATTAGAAAAATTTAGAAGAGGATGAACGAGTGAAAGATAAGGTAAACTGATAATCTGACCTCCGGACCAATATGTCCATCCTCAGAGGTGGTAGTAACTAATCAGCCCTATTGATCCCAACACAGTAAATAGGTGGCTGTCAGAGCAGCTGATCAAAGCCATTGATGATTGGTTAGAGAGTGAGAGACAGACAGCATACACAGAGAAAGGTCTTTCTCCTGAAGGAGCTGAGATGGAACTGAATCTGCTCCACACATCGTTAAGAACGTGTTCACTGACGGTCATTTCATTAGTGTTGTCAGTGGCAAGCACTGGCGTTTGACACCGGAGCACATGTAAGGCAAGATAAAAATTATTAATCCAACCCAAATACAATCAACAAATATATTTTTTTACGAATAAAACTACAAGCTCAGCAGCTCAACAACAGCCATTTCTGTTGTGAAATTGGTTCACAACAGATGCATCCCAGTCCCATGGAGCCCTCACCCCTTCACCCCCTCCCTCTAAGCGCGGTCCACCTGTAGAACAATCTAAACAGCCTCTGATTGGAGGGAGGGGTCAGGGGTCAGGGGTCAGGGGTCCCTGCCGGGGGAGTCGAGGTTAATTGGCCTGTAGATGAGAGGGCTGGTAGGACGCTGGGGGCCGTACAACGGGCCCCTTTGTAAATGTCAGGAGTGTAATGTGTGCAGGGAGTGTGATCAGGCCCTTATAATTGATTAAATCTCTGCTTGTTAATCCCCTTATGTGTCTCAGGTTGCTAACAGACTCCTGCCATTCTGTCACTCCTGTCTGTAGTGCAGGAAAGGGTTTTGGCTCGTCAGTTAACGTTTGAAATGAGACCCTTTTGACCTTTTGAATCCTTGTACACTTTGTTTGCGATGATATATTTGATTTGATTTGATCGTTTCTTTGTCACTGCAGTTCTTTGGACATTCTCGTCCCACGCCTCTGTGTGTTTCAGCTCCTCTTGGTGAACCACGTCTGACCGTGGAGTAACCCCCCCCCCCCCCCCCCCCGACACACACACACACACACTAGAGACCCCCAGAGACCTGCGACACCCACCACTGTTCCCCCCCACCCGTCTCTGTGTTTGTCTTCGCTGTGATGCACCAAGGTTCATCTATAATGAGTTCTCCAAACTCACCCACAGGCATCAGACTGCTGGACTTCTAGCACTCAAACAACAGCTCTGGCGTCAACATCGAGAATGCTTCCCGACTTTTGTTTGTACGCTTTCTTTATCGCCAATCTTTTTTTTTTAAATGTGTTAACCCAATGGCTAGGCTACATGCTTCTTGTACGAAGCGCGATCAATTTAAATGAGAAGGGTTCTGGGGTTTCACTTCGCCTCGGCTACTACTCAAACTATAAATATATATCTTCACACTAAAATCCAAATCTTCAATGCTTCACTTGAAGATAATTCATGAAGATAGACATTTGTACATGTCTTTTAGGATATTTTTGGGGGGATGGGAATAGGTTTCAATGAAACGATTCGAGTGCATTAGGCTAATCCTATCAGCCATCAGGAAGCGATCATTCCATCCCATAATACGAGGAGCACAATGGTATTAAAAGTCTGCCGTATCATTCGCTCATTAGCTTGCACTTGAATAGAAATCCATTTAACCGGCCGTCCAAACTGCACTCATCCGCTCTGACCTAAGACGCATCCATCTTTCAGCGCAGGAACAATAACACTGACGCCCAGCGGGATTAACAAACAACTTGTTTTACGGGCTGTTGGCACGGCGACGCCTCGGCTCTGAGCATTAACGTGTTGAAAGAACCCCTCCGGAAATTGCTGTGCTGTTCAAATTCAAAATGGGGGTGTACTTTCAACTTCCTGCTTGGCTGTCAGCCAGTCCCGGGGGGTGGGTGGGGGGAAGGATGGGACCCGAATCGCAGCACCAGGAGCTGAATGACCAATGAGAAGCCAGGCCAACCTCACAGCGGTCTCCTCATGAATATCTGAGGTTGTGTTGAGAGTTTGAGCACAGCTGTCAGCCGGTAGGACAGAAGAACCAGTCTTGATGTGGTTACAATGTTTCTCTGGCCCGTCTCTTTGAGGGCTTGTCTATACATTTCAGCAAGGCTTTTCTAAATATTGAAGGGGCTTCTGGGTTTGATCCCCCACGCTTGCAGTCCACCTGTAGGTGGACTGCGGACGTGCTTCTGTGTGACGTGCATACCTGCTTCTGCATGACGTGCCTCTGAATTCTCTGTCGGTGGATAAAAGCCTCTGCTAAATAATGAAGGGCGGTAGACCTTGGAACAATTGAAGAGTATGGGTATCACAGAACTTCAGACTCTTCTGGTGAGGAAAGCAGTTAATCAATCCAAAACAGACTGATTAATCGCAAGCCCCCCGCCATTTGTTAGACGTCACCTCAAACGGGTTGAGGAGTTCTGTGTCATTCGCTTGTCAGCCTAAAATAGTACTTTTTTTTTAAAGTCTACCCAAGGTTTTAACGACCACTTTGCCAGGCTTGTTTGAGATGCAGACCTCGAACCGAACCCTGAGACAACTTTATGAATATTACCTCTGAATTACAACGCTGCTGTTCGCCACTGGCGGCCTGCCAAAGTGAGACTGGGATCCCAGCAGGGCAGCGATGGGAACCGCAGGACGTCTCGTCAACCTCCCCCCACACAATCATCTCTCATCAATCTTTAATATCCCCTCCATCTCCCACATCCCAGCCCTGCACCTAGTAATTACCATCACAGCTGGCGGCCATACTGGAGAGAAGGCTCTGGTAGTTAACGTGTTTGGAGACAGAGGCGGAGACGACGTGAAGTGAGACGAGAGTGTTAATAGTTAATCCACAGCGCTCTGAAGTGAATATTGTATGGCCGACTCTGATAGCTGTTGAGAACGCCCTTGACCAAGGCCTGTAACAGTACTCCCACTTGAGCCAGAGCACGCTTATCGTTTAGCATTTGGATCTGAAGACTTGCTGATGGTTCTAGGGATCGTATATGATAATATACGATTCATAACAGTTTGTTATAACCCCAGCAAAGGGGGTTATTACAAACATATTACATCAGATATGATGAGACTTACCCCGACCGAACATTTGGATTTCCCAGTCATACCAAAATCTCTTAATTGCCTCTAGCCCTGATACCAAAACAAACTTAAAGGTGATGAAGAGCTATCATTTGAGTGTAATTTGTCAGAAATGCCACAGCCATCAATCAGCTATTAATTAGTGAAATGCTCTGTGAGAATATCTGTTTCTAGTGGACCGTTCCTGCCTCTGTGTGAGACCATTTTGATTTAAAACCGCTCCCGGCTCATTTCTGAATTAAAGTGCATCTCTTCCCTGATTGTTTCGGTGAGTCAATCGTGACTGCCAATCACATGAACGCAGAATGGCAGAGACAAGCAGCGAGGGAGGGAGTACAGTGTGTACAGTTGTATGCAAACTTATTCTGCTCCCCCTCTTTAAACTCTCAAAACGTTCCTGCAGTGGTCTCAACAGTCTTTAAGCTTACACCAAACAATTCCTGATGCATGATGGGAAACCACCCAGGTAGCCTCCCTCCCTCCCGCTCTGACCTCGCGCCACACTGTGCGCCTGTGATCTGACGCGACCTGACACCTGATATCCCATAATGTCACGTAATGTCTCACTTGCTTTTCATTATCTTCAAATGTCACACTCAATTATTCACGTCCTACTTAGCAAAAAATCCCAGTCGCAATCTATTATACGGCGGAGGACTCCAGCCAGGGAGCGCGCGTCACGGCGTGGGAGTGACGGCTCCCGACGGCAATCCATTTCCACAGCGCTGTATCAACTTTCACTCGTTTGGGAGCCGCCGGAGAGGAGAAAGGAGGAGAGAGAGAGAGCGGGGAGAGGGGGAGGGATGGAAAGGGAGTCGTTGAGCAAACGACGAACCGCGTGTCCCAGAGTTTACTCTGACACACTCTTCGGTCCGTCTTCAAACAGACTCATCTGTTCTCCGTTACTCACCGTCGACCCAGACGGTGTCGTCTCTCCACCGGAGCCCTTCTCCCGTTAGTCGGCCGAGTGTCTGTTGAACGATGGGACTAATGACAAGGCGTTCGGTTTCACGTCATTAACCCACGTTGAGCTCAGTTTCGACTAAGTGTGACAACCCTTTTGATAAAAAATAAAAGTATTTCCCAAAATGCTTAACGCGGGTATTTATTAGGCTGGAGCTGGAGGGCTAGATGCCTGAATTGTATCTCAATTTTTCTTGTTTTACCACATTAGGTTATTATGTTGGCTGCCTCTGTGTCAGTTTCCTGCAGTGTCAGCCTTAGGCCATTAAACTCATAATACTCAAGAGACTTTGTGAGATGGTGAAGACAGAGAGTATTCAACGGATGAAAAAGGTTTTCATTCAAATGCAAATTGAACTGGATCATTTCACCTCAAATCTGCTCTAAATGAATTAACAAGTATAACAACGTGTAAGACAACTCTTTTGTATTTTATCGGTAGCCTGAATGAATTTCGCTAATGTCGAAAGGTTATTCAAACACGTGTTTGATGCTCTTATTTTAATAGCTTCTTCTACGCTAGCCATGGCCGTGTTGGCGCTGAACTTGGATCAGTAGGAGCGCGACGCGCAGCCAGGAGTTCAACTGTCAAACGGCGGACCCGGCTGGCTCTGGGGTGTGCATCAAAAACGCAATTATATTTTAATTACTTGCTGAAATCGATCGCTCGCTAGAAGCGCCGAGTCAGTGTTGATCTTGAACGTCACGCAGACTAACCCAGAGGACTCGTAATTTGCAGCTTGGTTAACGCCTTACGTTTGTATTTAATTTGATGGAATAATTAATTTAATTTGGCCGCTGATTATATCAATAAGGCTTTTATCCATACAGCGCTGGTGGCAACATTGTGAGCACGGCTGTGGGACCTGAGCCTGAGCCCGTTTAATGCCTGCTTTACCAGCCATACAGAACTGTACATTGTTTACGCACCATTAATAATCAACCTCCCTGCTTTTCTCTCTCTCTCTCTCTCTCTCTCTCTCTCTCTCTCTCTGGCTCTGGCTCTGGCTCTGGCTCTGGCTCTGGTTCCTGCTCTGTCCCTGTCTCTCTCTCTGGCTCTCTCTGGCTCTCTCTTTCTCTGGCTCTGTCTCTCGCTCTGGCTCTCTCTCTCTGTCTCTCTCTCTCTGTCTCTGTCTCTCTGTCTCTCTCTCTCTGTCTCTCTCTCTGTCTCTCTCTCTCTCCGGCTCTCTCGGCGTCTCTCTCCCCCCCCCCCCCCCCCCCCTCTCTGAGTTAGTGTCTATGGGGGCTAACACGGTGGATGCAGACAGTGCAGCCTCAAGGAGGAGGAGGTGTTAGTAATCACCAACAACAGCGACAGAGGGGCCAACTTTATCTCTGTGCTGGTGGATCCTGCTCCCCTGTAATTAAAGAGATAGCCAGGGAGAGATTCTGGGGGCTGGGGGAGGAGAGGATCAGGGTTAGAAGATGGACTGGAGCTCCTTCCTGACTACCTTCACTTCGTCAAGCTCTCTGGGAGGCATGTGGCTCAGGAGGTGGTGCGGGTTGTCTGGGAACCGGAAGGTTGCTACTTCGATCCCCGGCTCATCCTTGCTGAGTGTCGAGGTGTCCCTGAGCGAGACACCTCACCCTGACTGCTCCTGACGTGCTGGCTGTCGCCTTGCGGGGTTGTCACCGCCGTCTGCGTGTGCATGAATGGGAGGATGTAAGGCGGTATTGTAAAGCTCTTTGAGCCACTGGTTAGAAAAAAGCTGTATAAATGCAGTCCATTCACCATCTTATCTGTGGGCCACTCAACCATAAGATGTTTGTAAGGTTTTATATAATAAAAAAACGTTCAACTGAAAGACCGAAGGTATTTAGAGGTCATTTATGTGCGCTTAGGGAATCTCTGAATCCTTGGGATTCAGAGAGTGGTCCTGATCCGATGGACGTGTTTCAGAAGTAGCAGAGAGAGAAAGCGTCTGGGTGGACTATTTGTTTGGGTGTCCTTGCCTTCATCCGGTTCTTTCGTGTATTTATTCATTCCATTATGAAGCAATAAAAACACATTATCAGGCAACGACAAAGCCATGCATCATCTCCCTTTGCAATGTTTTGAATTATTACGTTTTCATTATTAAAATATCCACAGAGGAAGAAAGTGAAGCCAAGAGGCGGTGATAAATATCTACTGGAGTGAACCTCCGCAGTGAGGACTCAGAAAGGAGCCTGTCAGCAAGGGAGGAGGAGGGAGGAGGGAGGAGAGAGGAGGAGGGAGGAGGAGAGAGGAGGAGAGAGGAGGAGGGAGGAGGGAGGAGGAGGAGGGAGATGGAGGGCGTTGTCCTGTATTTTTCTGACGCACCTTCTCATCAGGGTTTATCTTAATTTATCTTTTATCTTCTTCAGTGTTTTTTTTGGACTATCTGGATTTCATTCATGCTGTGTCGACAAATTTATGAAAAAAGGCAAACACAAAAGTCTGCATTTTAATTGCTAAAAGTTAATCAGACACCTGTAATGGGTTACGGCAATGCAGAGTTCATTGGCTAATCAGAAACCTGTAATGAGTGACAGGGTGAGTTCACTGATTAATCAGAAACCTGTAATGAGTGAAAGGGCAGAGTTCCCTGATTAATCAGAAGTTAAATTATCAGGATGTCATGAGAATTCAGGGAATCTCCAATGAACGCACAGTTGACATTTACCCACACACACGCACACACACACACACACACACACACACACACACATAATGAGACACACACACACACAGTAGTGTTTAGTGTGTGTTGTGTTGCGGTGACAAGGTTAATCAGGGGGGGTTGTGAAGGCAGTTCCTACCGTCAGTCGTAGCGGCCCCCCACGGTGCCATCATTACCCGTCGAGCAGACTGGAGCTGCCTTTGGTTCTGCCTGCCCGGTAAACATAACGTGCTCCTGTTTATAGAGCTCTTATTCCTAGCCCTCGTTGCCATGGTTTTGTTGTCGCCGTAGGATTACATTTGATGTTGAAGTGAGAACACGCTTTGTGGATGTGTACAATTTCGCTACCTGTGAGCTGCAACTATTACGCACTAATTAGGAAATATATATAAATATATATATACTCGGCACTCTGTTGCGGTGTTATTTGATATTTAGAAACTTGGTAGTGCAACCCTTGAATCTGTTTGGTCGGCGGTATGGAGATGCTCAGAGTTTTTTCAGCCTCAGTAGATGGACCTTTGGGATAACCGTGTCTTCTAAATATAAGTGTAATTCCGGTAAAGAGCTCGCTAATCAGACTGGTTAATAATGTGATTTTATAATACGAGCTCGTTAAGCCATGGTGATGGCTGCTGCAGAGAATGTGTTTTGTTGGAACAACTCCTGAGGTCATTCCAGTCTCTCTACCCTTGTGTGATCCTCTGGGTGGAGTTTAGGGGTTCATGGACTCACACAGAGGTGAGTATTCAGTTCAGGGGTTCAGTGAGTCAGACAGAAGTGTGTATTCAGTTCAGTGAGTCCAGTGAGTAAGTGAATACACTGTGTGTATTCAGTATAAGTTCTAAGAAAGCGTTCAGCATCCATCAATCTTCAACAGATATGCAGCAACTAAGAATGCAAGTAAACTTTTTTATGGAAGTACAATTTCCTGATCAGAAAAACGTCACGTTGCCCAAAATGAATCATTTTGCTATCTTGTTTTGTCCTCCGGCTCCACTCACTCTCAATGCGTGTCCCCCCCCCCCGGCCTGTGTTTTTGTATTAGTTCCTTCAGACCTTTCGAAACGCAACACTGAGCACTTAAGGAGACCCGGTGAGTAAGTCTGTTAATTAGTTGCGGCGACTATTAGCGCAAAAGCAGGCATCGAGTGCTAACTCTGTGTTCTTTCACGGGGAGACGGAAATGTAAAGAGGCTTTTAATCCACAAGGTCAGCCCCTCGCACAGGATGGAGGCTCCAACACCACCGCCTCTCGTTACACCACCTTGAAGATCAAACTTCCACCTCCACAAACATAGCTCATAAATGACCTTGAAGCTGTTGAAATCGTTGTTTCTGGCAGACTCAAACCACGGATTAAATATGTATTTTCTCTATTTTCCTCTGGCAAATAGTGATTGATATTCTATTGGCTTTGAAGAAGTGTATATGTGATGGGACGCGTCGGAGGGTGTTCATTAATAAAACGTATCCCAGATGGGACATTCATATATGAATTTGATCTTCAACGTCATGTGAAATTAAGCTGGGAGAAATTAAGCTGTGAGACCATCATCAAGGAGAAAAGTCCCCTGTGTAGCTTTCTGTTCATCCTTTAAGGTCACTTTTCAGTCTATTTCATACAAAACTGTTGTGATTGCTACACTTTCCTCAAGCACCGCCATCGTTGTGTAATTCTGCAGACTGCTCCTTTGAATCGTTTTGTAAAATTAAAAGTGGTGGCGTGTTTGAATGCTCCCAAACTATTTGGTCACACACACCTGCTTGATAAACACACCGTCAAGTTATAAAACGGAGCTGCAGTCAGATTAGTTTGTGTTTGTGCGCCTGTGCGTGTGTGTTTGTGTCTGTGTGTGCATGTGTGTGTGTGTGTAAATGCCTCTTGTACACGTGTGTTTATGTGTGTATCTGTATGTGTGTGTGTGTGTGTGTGTGTGTTTGTGAGTGTCTCTGTGTCTGTGTGTCTGTTTGTGTGTGTGTGTGTATGAGAGAGAGTGTGTGTGTCTATGTGTGTGTGTTTGACTGTGTGTGTGGTTGTGTGTGTGTGTGTGCGTGTAAATGCCTCATGTGCGTGTGTCTGTGCGTGTGCATGTGCATGTGTGTGTGTGTGTGTGGCGCTTCTGTCAGCAGACACAATGGTGAATAAACCACTCTGTATACTATGAATACGGTGGGGTGCCTTTCGCTGATGGTGGTGATCTTTTATTTATGTCCCTGTGAAATTAAAACTAGCCAGCTCATTACTTGTGTAAACAAAAGATATTACTTTAATATAACGCTCTGAATATGTGTTGTAATGCGTGGTGTGCTGTGCGTTTCAATCTTATGTTCTGTGTTTCTGTTCATTCTTTACTTTTATCTGTGGAGAGATGAATGCGTGAACCTAAAGCGAACAGAACACGCCGGAACATGGCGCTGGAGCAAACCACAGCTATATATCAATCCATTAAGCTTCAAATGGCCAAGAAGTTGGTGGTACTTTGATCTAAAAAGCGATATTGCAAATACCATAATTGTACTGGCCTCTTAGTATTGGTGTCCACTTTGTGCCCTCATTAAACACATTTGCATTTTCTATATCCAATTACTTTAAAAATAAATAAATAAACATCCAACTTCTCATCGCTTGCGACTGTTTGGTGTGTTCTTCTGGGCGTATGCTTTAATATCTCTGCCCGATGCATTTTAATGTCCCCCCAGAGACCTTGTGAAAACGTCTTATTTAAGAGTCTGAGGAGAACTTTGCACCAATTAAAAACAGGGCTGAATCCAAAAGCCTCCGTGGAGAGAGAGCAGAAGGTTCTGAGCTCCGACTGCTTCGTTTGCTGCCTGTTTCTTAATCCTCCAGCAGTTATATCTGTGAATTACCCAATTTAATGGTGGCTTGAGTCTTAATTAAAAGAGGGGAATCTCGCGTGTGGCTTGGCTGAGGAACCTTGACAGACTGCTTGGGCGTCCATGCGGCTTAGGGTTAGGGTTAGGGTGGGTATCCTCATGTACCCCACAACCCTCCATCAGTAGGGCTCCTGTACCCCTTAGGGTTAGGGTTAGGGTGGGTATCCTCATGTACCCCACAACCCTCCATCAGTAGGGCTCCTGTGCCCCTTAGGGTTAGGGTTAGGGCGGGTACCCCTCATGTACCCCACAACCCCTTCAGTAGGGCTCCTGTACCCCTTAGGGTTAGGGTTAGGGCGGGTATCCTCATGTACCCCACAACCCTCCATCAGTAGGGCTCCTGTACCCCTTAGGGTTAGGGTTAGGGCGGGTACCCCTCATGTACCCCACAACCCTCCATCAGTAGGGCTCCTTTACCCCTTAGGGTTAGGGTTAGGGCGGGTATCCTCATGTACCCCACAACCCTCCATCAGTAGGGCTCCTGTACCCCTTAGGGTTAGGGCGGGTACCCCTCATGTACCCCACAACCCCTTCAGTAGGACTCCTGTACCCCTTGACCCGCACTGAAATATTATTATTTTGCGCCCTGGCAACCGACATACTCATTGTCTTCGTCCTTGTCTCCATCTTCCTCTTCTTCAGTCTTTTGAGGCTCAGAGTTTCTTGGTTTTAAGTACCTCATGTATTTCGTACAGATTACATTAGTGTCAAAACCTTTCCAGGATTCTACGTCAGTAATCCCCACCCGTCTGCCTGTAGAGGAAGGAGAAGGCACCTCCCTCTTCACTCCACCTTTAAACTACGCCCTCGTTAAGGACCTCCACCCTAAGAGTCGCGGCCCCAGCGCTCCCATAACCGAGAGAGAGAGAGAGAGAGAGAGAGAGAGAGAGAGAGAGAGGGATGGGGGAGAGAGAGAGAGAGAGAGAGAGAGAGAGAGGGATGGTGGAGAGAGAGAGAGAGAGAGAGAGAGAGAGAGAGAGAGAGAGAGAGAGGGATGGGGAGAGAGAGAGAGAGGGATGGGGTAGAGAGAGAGAGAGCGAGAGAGAGGGATGGTGAAGAGAGAGAGAGAGAGAGAGAGAGGTGGGAGAGAGAGATGGGAGAGAGAGAGAGAGCAAGAGCGAGAGAGAGAGAGAGAGAGAGAGAGAGAGAGAGTGGTCCCAACCACGTCTTTTAATGTCGCCCCTGAAGACCGTTCACCGTAAGCCCCTCCAGTCCTACCGCAGTGTACAGCCTCTCACCACCTCAGCCTGGGCTATCATGTTCATTATCAGTTCATCAGCCTAGCAGTCACCGGCACCAGACCCGGGCTCTCACCCCCACCAGTGAACCACCGCCACCAGCCAGTCCCATGTTATTCCTGACATATCGATCCCCCCGCCTTCTGGCTTCCATTGATTCCAACATTAGTGGTAATGTATGCTGGTGGGCAGGGAGGGGAGAGGAGTGGGAGGAATGGGAGAACAGGGAGGGCGGATGAATCCCTTCCCTGGTTAGGCCGTGACCTTGCCGGAGACGTAATCCTTTTTAGCGGCCGCACACGGTGGATTGTGACGGGCAGGTGGCGTCTGTCGGCGAGCCGGCGGCGGGGACGTCGGCTGAATCCCGATGGGTCCGACCTGGACGCAGTCCAATCGCTGTGGTGACTTCTCCTGGGGAACACGCCAAGGCCTGCTTCTGGAACCTTCCTCATCTATATCTCTATAGGCCTTCTTCTGGAACATTCTTCCGCTTTATTTCTACAGGCTTCTGGAACCTTCCTTCCCTATATCTGCTTCTGGAACCTTCCTCCTCTAAACCTGCTTCTGGAACCTTCCTCATCTGTATCTCTACAGGCCTGCTTCTGGAACCATCCTCCTCTATATCTCTACAGGCTTCTGGAACCTTCCTTCCCTATATCTTCTTCTGGAACCATCCTCCTCTATATCTCTACAGGCCTTCTTCTGGAACCTTCCTCTGCTATAGCTCTACAGGCCTTAGACCTTAAAGAAGTGTTGAGCAGTGCTTAGCAGAGAGATGAGAGGCAGATCGCAATGTAACATAATCTACAATACCTCAATATAAACACAATAGTTGACAAACGTTCAACAAACAAGCAAACCTTGTACAATACACATAACTGTTAACGACTGTAACCAGTGGAGAAAATGGCTAAAAGTGAGGAGAAACTCTAAAACTGTAAACTGTCATAAATAGTAGAAAATAAACAGACACGAAGCGTGCATCTACGTGAGACATGAAGGAGCACCTGAGAGAGAGAGAGAGAGAGAGAGAGAGAGAGAGAGACATATAGTAGGTTGATATTTCACCTCCAAACCTTCACACACCTTGCCCCCCCAGCTTTCACCCAGCGTGTATTCAAGAACTATCCATCCTCTATCCATCCACCAGGCCACGAGAAATAAAGCGGGCAATAAAACAATACAAAATAAGACAGTCTGGAGGTTATTAGCACCTGGAAGACATTCATTCATATTCATAGGAAACCAATCGGAAAAGTGAGGATCTTTCATGTCTTTTGTAGTTTTACACAACCCCATTTCCTGGCTGCCTGGCTTGAAAGGTGTGTGTGTGTGCGCGTGTGCGTGTGTGTGTGTGTGTGTGTGTGTGTGTCTGTCTGTCTGTCTGTCTGTCTGTCTGTCTGTCTGTCTGTCTGTCTGTCTGTCTGTCTGTCTGTCTGTCTGTCTGTCTGTACGCAGCACAAGTGTGAGCGTGTATTAGATAGTGAGCTAGGTAGGACACTAGATAGACACTAGGTAGGACAGTAGATAGTCACTAGGTAGGACAGTAGGTAGGACACTAGGTAGGACACTAGATAGGACAGTAGGTAGGACACTAGGTAGGACACTAGATAGGACACTAGGTAGGACAGTAGATAGGACACTATATAGACACTAGGTAGGACAGTAGATAGGACACTAGGTAGGACACTAGGTAGGACACTAGATAGGACACTAGGTAGGACACTAGATAGGACACTAGGTAGGACACTAGATAGACACTAGGTAGGACACTAGATAGACACTAGATAGACTCTAGGTAGGACAGTAGATAGTACACTAGGTAGGACAGTAGATAGGACACTAGATAGACACTAGGTAGGACAGTAGATAGGACACTAGGTAGACACTAGGTAGGACAGTAGATAGACACTAGGTAGGACAGTAGATAGACACTAGGTAGGACAGTAGATAGGACACTAGATAGACACTAGGTAGGACAGTAGATAGGACACTAGGTAGGAAGGTAGATAGACACTAGGTAGGACAGTAGATAGACACTAGGTAGGACAGTAGATAGTACACTAGGTAGGACAGTAGATAGGATACTAGGCAGCGGCTGGCTGATCAGCAGCAGAGGAGATCCTTCCCAGGTCTTCACCAGGGCCTCATCAATAACACGCCTGCTTTAGCGGCAGATTCATTCCCCCCACGAGCCCTTCAGCGATTAGCATGAGAGCTAGCACTCAGCCTGATCTCTCTGAGGGGCGCTGGGTCCCCCCGCTGGAAGGTAGATGTGTTGGTTCAACAGGAGGTGTCCCTGCAGGGAGGAGCAGACTCTGGGTTTAGATCAGAGCTCCTCACCCTCGGGGTTGTGGCTCGGGCAGGGTTAGAGTTAATCAGGGTTTCCTATTAGGGTTTGGGTTTGGGTTAGGTTTTAGGTTAGGGTCAAGGTTAAGGTATTAGGGATTCGTTTTTTGTTCTGGGGTTTGATACTAGGGTTTGGTTTTGGGTTAGGTTTAAGGGTTAAGTACTAGGGTTAGGGTTTGGTTTTGGGTCCTTGTTTAAGGCAAAGGTAAGGGTTAAGGATTGAGGGTTTGATAATTGATTCTAATAGGGTTTGAGTTTGGATTCAGGTTTAGTTTTAGGGTTAGGGTTTAAGGTAAGGGTTAAGGTTAAGGTTTAGGGTATGATTTTTGATTCTAAGGTTTGGTGCTAGGGTTAGGGTTCAAATTATATGTTGTACGTCCTTGCATTTAAAAGAAGTACTTGGCGTTGTTTAGCATCTTATCCTAGCTATCTTTGTTGTTTACGGGGAATGGGTTAACCTAGCGATTGTTAGTGCTTTGCAGTGGTTCTGTGAACATCCTTACTGTACCGACAGCGATATGTTGTTTATGATGTTTGTTTATATGATGTTTGTTTATCTTTCTTCAAATGTACATATTGTAAGCCGCTTTGGATAAAAGCGTCCGCTAAATGCCGTCAATGTATATGTACTCCTGCTCCCCAAGCATGGCACTCCTCTGCTCGGGTAAACACTGAGGTAGGGATGGACGCCTCCTGATAAGGTCGCCAAAGGTCACAGTTTCTCATCGGTGTGCTCCACCTCACCAGGAAGGAAGGGCACCAAATCCTCCCAGTACCCAGGGACCAGGAGCCATTAGAGGGGGTGGGGGGGGGGTCCGCTGGGAAACAGGGGCCTCTCCTCTACAGCCCCTAATCTATCCCCCCACCGGGCCCCCAGAGCGAGGTGGTGGGGTGGGGTGGGGGGTCTGATACCTGGGAGAGGGAGACAGTCTGAGACTTTGGGGGGGAGACAGTCTGAGACGTGGGGGGGAGAGTCTGTCCTAGACCTTGGTGGGGGGGGTCTGTCCTAGACCTGGGCGGAGCAGAGACCTCTTGCGTGTCAGTGGGTGTGATCTGAACCTTTAAAACACCGGAGAGGAGCCTCCCTCTCACATCAACGCAGCAGCACGGGCCTGTCCCTTTAATTCATTCTAATTACTTTCCAACCATCATCCCACGACCACTGAGATCCCTGTTTGGCCTATTATGGGATACAAACGATATCTTAGCGAAGAGATTTACCTCTCTGACCCTCATCAGTCGATCAATAGACACAAGGTGACTCCCCCTTTGTGGGGGGCTGTGTGTGTGTGTGTGTGTGTGTCGGGGGGGCAGACATCAGGTAAACAGCACACACACTGGGTTGTTTGTAAAGGAATGAGTGGGATTCACCTGTACGCAGGATGGGACACGGTACCTTCCGTTTAGTAAGATGCTTCAAATTATTAAGAGAAGAACTTTATTTCATCCCAAACATGAGAAATTCACTTCCTAGCAGCCCATGGAATATAAAAGATGCAATAATAAAATAACGTGTATAAAGTTTCCACTGTCCAGCAATACATACATAAAATGAAACAAAATAAAATAAAATAAAAAGTCACACAGTGGTTGCAATGTCATGCCACAAGGGCATAAATGTACACGCCTAGGTGTTACACAATAAATGAGGCTAAGAGGTCCTTCACTGCAGAATAAACACTTTATTACCCATGTACAGTTCATTCAATTCAATTCATTGAGTTCAGTTCAGTGAGATAGACATAATTGATGTTACGTTGATGTTATTGATTTATCGGCACCTCTTGTCAGCGTGTTGTATTTAACGTTGTGTGCATCATGTGTGTTGAGAACCAGGGGTTAGTAAACAGAACTCAGATCAGTTGGAAGGTGGTTCAATCGCCGCGAGGACTCCTATAGAGGTACGTATATGGAAGTGGCCGCTCGAGTTGTCTCACCGTGGGTATGTGCTGTGCTCGGACTGAAGCAAGTGTGCACACAGCACTCTGTGTCCTCTGAAAGCAGCCCTCTCCGAAACCGCATCCTGCTGTGGGCTACTTGTTAAACGCAACACTTCCCCCTCAATGCAACGGGTGTCTGGAAGACGGTCCAAGTCAACAGGCGGTGTTCAAGGCTGGCCATTATCTCGCCTGCTTCCAGGGCTGAAGTTAAAAGGGCGGTGGAGTGAATCTGCAACAGCTCCCTGTGGGTTCTGCGGTTGCAGGTGCCTGCTAGCCCCCCGCATGTGGTTAGTTAGTCATCACCGCTGCTCCGCGGATGGCTTTGATAAGAGAAAGTCAATACTTGCGTTGCATTGTGGGTTGTTTTTTTTCCGTCCCCCACTGTGGGTACAGAGCCTTTGTCTGGTAAAGAAGTACGGTTTCAGCCCGTATACCCCCACCCCTCCTCTCTGATCCTGGAGAGGGATGGGAGGGGCAGGAGACACTAAATAAACCTGGGCTCCGTTCTGTTAAAGCCAAGGTTGTTCATTCATCTGAGTGTTGACGTCTTTCACTCTTCACTTTCTCCTCCGCTCTCTCCTGGCGTGGCGGTGAGGGGCGGGGGGGGGGGAAGGAAGGGAGGAGGAGGGTGGAGATGCACTGCGCCAACACCATCAGCCCCCAGCCCCCCACCCCCTCCCCCCCCGGTAGACGGCCAACCTTGGCAGGAGGCTCTGAGACGCACGCCAACTCATAAAAACACACACACACAGGGGGCCGTCCAAACATGACCCCTCCCCCAGCTCACTCAGGCTACTGCATGCTGATGGAGGTGGCGCTGGGTGGGGGCAATGGTGGTGGGGGTAGTAGTGTTGTGGTGATTGTGATGGAGGTGTTGGTGGTGAGTGTGGTCGTTAAGAGGTATTGGTGGTGGTGGTGGTGTTGGTGGTGGTGGTGGTGGTGGGGTTGGGGGTGGAGGAGGTGATGGTGGTGGTGGTGGTGGTGGTGGTGATGGTGGTGGTGGTGGTGGTGATGGTGGTGGTGGTGGTGGGGGTGGGGGTGGAGGAGGTGATGGTGGTGGTGGTGGTGGTGGTGGTGGTGATGGGGGTGGTGGTGGTGATGGAGGTGGTGGTGGTGGTGGTGGTGGTGATGGTGGTGGTGGTGGTGGTGGTGGTGATGTAGGTGGTGGTGATGGTGGTGGTGGTGGTGGTGGTGGTGGTGGTGGTGGTGGTGATGTAGGTGGTGGTGATGGTGGTGGTGGTGATGTAGGTGGTGGTGGTGGTGGTGATGTAGGTGGTGGTGGTGGTGGTGGTGGTGGTGGTGGTGGTGTTGGTGGTGGGGGTGGAGGTGGTGGTGGGGTTGTTACCAGGGTTTTTGAGCTCTGAGCATCCGGTTGCTGACAGATGATGTGTGTCCAGGCAACAGAGGATGGGGGGGGAAGACCTGTGACTCACAGGAAGAGCTGAGCGACAAAGAGACTCAAGTATAAAAAAAACCACTAACAAACGCACACATACACACATGCAGACACACACGCAGACACACACATGCATGCACACACACACACACACACACTCACACACACACACACACACACACACACACACACACACACACACACACACACACACACACAGCACAGGCAGACACATACACACAGCACACATACAAGCACACTCACACATACAAGGGTTACCTACATGCTCACAACAAAATCTATTTACAACATTACAGATATATAGATATAAAGGTAGCAACACACACGCACGCGCACATATACACGCACGCATGCACACACACACACGCAGCCCTCTGACAACAACAACGTGTTTGAAGTTCATACCTACTGGATGACAGAGAGAAGGACAGAGAGAAGATGGGGAAGAGAAAATAGGTGGGAGGAATAAAGGGAGCAAATAGATAGATAGAGAGTTAGATACAGGGGGAGAGAGATAGAGGTAAGAAAGGGAGAGGGATGGAGCCCGAGAGAGAGAGATGGAGTTAAAAGAGAGAGAGAGAGAGACAGAGCACGAGAGAGAGAGATGGAGTTAAAAGAGAGAGAGAGAGAGAGAGAGACAGAGCACGAGAGAGAGAGATGGAGTTAAAAGAGAGAGAGAGAGAGAGACAGAGCACGAGAGAGAGAGATGGAGTTAAAAGAGAGAGAGAGAGAGAGAGACAGAGCACGAGAGAGAGATAGAGGTAAGAGAGAGGGAGAGTGAGAGTGGGAGGGGGGAGAGATGTGAGGAGGCGGAGAGAGAGAGAGAGAGAGAGAGAGAGAGAGGGAGCGAGGGAGAGGGAGGGAGAGGGAGGGAGACACTGTGTAGAAGGCATCCAGTGGAGGCAGTCAGTGCCTGCCCAGCATCAGCTCCTTGCTCCACCCGACGGGTGGTGTTCAGCCAGGAGGGAGCGGAGCTGCACCAGAGATGGAGGACACCACCGCGCCTTCCCCAGGGGCGCCCAACCTCCTCCTGCCGACCCTCTGACCTGTCTCTCCCCGGTCTCTCCCGCCCGGACCCTCTCTCTCTTATTGCCAGCGGGCTGCTGCACTCTCCGAGCCCGGGAGAAGTTTCCAGCCCTGGTCACGAGTGTGTGTGGACCCCTGCGGCCGCCATGCCGGACCGGAGCTAGCGGAGGACCAGTGAAGACCAGACCCACCATGGAGCTGAGCACCTTCTTAGCCCTGATGGTGGTACTGGCGGTCTCCGGCCCCTCGCAAGGTGAGCCCTGACCTCGTTGGTTTTCTTTGTTTTTTTTAATTGGCTATTTGGTTAAATCGGGTTGTTAGGTTGTTGGTTGTTGGTTGGTCATTCGCACATTTTTATTTTGTTAATTCGTTTTTCTGTTATTTTATCTATTTTTAAATGTGTTGGATAATTTTGGTATGTTCGTTTAGTGTTTGTTTGACATGGGACGGAAATGCTTCTTTACTTAAATCTTAACTTTTCCGGTCAGTAAATGGGGGATTGTCCAGGAAATAAAAAAAAAACGCACATATAAATAGAGCGTGGGCTTTATCATTAAAATGCGCACACACAAACACACACACACACACACACACACGGGCACCTATCTTGTTGGAGTGATAATATTGCGTGTGGGTGTATATGTTTGACTGGCAGTCCATCTGAGTCCACCACGAGACACATTTGATTGATGTGATATCTAAAGTGTACATATAACTTTGAGTCATTTCCCGGAGGAGGGAAGTATTGGGTTTCTGCCAGCTGGATCCGCTTGCCCAGCTTGTCTGCGGCGGTTCTGTTGTGTGAGCGCCGAGACGGGCTGGGTTTGCTCCGCGAGCACAACGCGCAGGCTCACAAAGTGAGTCCATCACACGAGGACCGTCACTGGCTCTGGACCGTCACTGCCAGGCGGAATCGGACAAGTTCCCCCAGCGGGAAATCCCCAAATATCACCAGATCCACATCTCAGCCTCATTAACATCTGACACATATCGACACGGATTTGAAAAGTCCTCTAAGACGACCACATGACAGCAGGGGGGTTGAAAGGGGGGCAGGGGGGGGTTGTTGGGGGGGGCAAGTACAGGCTCTGACCTCCAAGTCCTCCTGTCCCCCCAACGCCGGTCTGCTCCACCCTCGGATGTCCCCCAGGTGGGTGACATCCGAGGGACACACACACACACACCCACACCCACACACACACACACACACACACACACACACACACACACACACACACACACACACACACACACACACACATCCACTCATCCATCTCCCCTCTCAGAGAACACAACCAGGCTTTCAGAGAGGCCGCGGGGTCAGGGAGTCCGGGGGCGGAGACGGACCCCGGGTGTCAGCGAGAGGGATGTGCAGGAGAGGAAGTGAAGGGGGAGAAACCAGACCGATATCCATTTAATAAGGTATCGACCGGGGCTTTATAAGAGGCAGGAAGCGGACAGACGTTTTTTGGCGAGTGAAGGACAGCCTCGTGTGATGGATGGCCGGCGGGCCGGCCGCATACCAAACACACCTGGGCCCCCGCTTCACGCTGAGTTATTCCTCTGTTTGTGCAGAGCGGCCAATAGGGACGCCGATAGGGACACAGGGCCATTCTGATTGGCTGGGCGGTAGGAAGATTTATTAATCGACTCTAGGTGATTGGGCGCTAGATGTATTAATACATCTAGGTAGGAAGGTGGTGAGGTCGCTAGATGTATTAATATATCTCGGTAGGTAGGTGGTGAGGTCGCTAGATGTATTAATATATCTAGGTAGGTAGGTGGTTAGGTCGCTAGATGTATTAATATATCTAGGTAGGGAGGTGGTGAGGTCGCTAGATGTATTAATATATCTAGGTAGGAAGGTGGTGAGGTCACTGAAGTAGGGAGCTGTATTACCATATTCAGTTGGGTAGGTAGGTCAGGTAAGTAGGACTTTATGTGTGTTATGTAGGTCTGCTGGTAGGTGGGTAGGCCTGCGTTTTGATGTGTCAGCCGGTCGGTAGTTATTTATGTATTAAGGTTACGTAGGTATTAATTAATAGGTAACTAGGTCATTATAGGTAATATGGGTCCGGTAAATAGTCATTCATTAGTTTAGGTGAGGTAGGTAGACAGTTAATGAGGTTATCTCTTAATTAATGAACATAGGTCAGGTGGGTAGGTAGACAGGTATGTAAGGTAAGGATCCTGTCTAGGATCTAGACAGAGAGTGACAGACAGGCAGACAGACAGATCTTGACAGATAGGCAGACAGACAGACAGACAGCTCTTGACAGATAGACGGACAGACGGACAGACAGACTCCAAAAAGGTCATAATAAACCCTAAACCTCAAGGTTACGTGTCCATGTGTGCCTTTACCCCAGATCCACCTCAACACAAGGTCACAGATCAGATTGGCCTCCTCCCCAGACACAGACGTCCCCGCGTCAACAACACAACAACAACAGCCACGCGCCGAGCTGAGACACTTAAATAAATCATGGCCAATGATATGAGGGCCAGACGAGGGCAGAATCAGAAACACTTTGTCCAGGAGCATTAAAGAATATCTTCAGAGAGGAGAGGCTGGATACCGAGGACTTCTCCTGCTGGCCTAATTGTCGTGTCGGGAGCGCGTCAGATCTCCGCCGGGGAAACCCGAGACGCTCCGGAGGGCAGCGGAGGTAATCGGGTTCCGGACCGCGCCGGAACAAACACACACAGAGGGAACAGGGGAGGAGGAGGAGGAGGAGGAGGAGGAGGTGGAAGAGGAGGAGGAGGAAGAGAAGGAGGGGGAGGAGGAGGAAGTGTAGGAGGAGGAGGAGGAGGAGGTGGAAGAGGAGGAGGAGGAAGAGGAGGTTGAGGAGGAGGAGGAGGAGGAAGAGGAGGAGGAGGGGCTGGAGGAGGAGGAGGAGGAGGAGGAGAGAGGAGGAGGAGGAGGAGGAGGAGGAGGAGTGGGAGGAGGAGGAGGAGGAGTGGGAGCTGGAGGTGGAAGAGGACAGAGGTAAACAACGCCTCTGGTCCAGGGGAGAATCAAGGTTTTATTGAGACGGATCTGAGCTGAGGACATTTGTGAATTCCCGCAGATGGACGAGGAAGTTTGGAACTTAAAACTCTCAGATCCGTTACTTCCTCCCATCATCTCATCCCTCTTTCTCCCCCCCCCCCCTCCGTCTCTCTCGTCATCCCTCCACCTCGGGTCTCAGGTCGCCCCATGGCAGAGGTCGCCACTATGACGCGACATTAAACTCGTCAAACTCATCAATGCTGCTTTTAAACCGGCGGCCTCTGATTGTCTGCGGTATGACCTCACTGGTTCCCAGATGATTAAGGATGACGGGCAGCTCTGATAGAGACCAGAGCTATCATCGTAATTTGCGTAATCAACCCCGGCAAAGTGCAGGTGACATAATGTCTTTGATCTCTGACCCGTCAGGTGAGACCAATCAATAGAGTCGGCTCAGGGGATCCGAGAAATGAGAGTTCTGCCTCAACACCGCCGCTCTGAATCAGGGCTCTGACTGGACTGGTCTGCCTCAGTGTTTTACTAAGACGTCTGCAACAGATCATCAATTCTGTTCCAGTGCTACTTGTACTTACAGTATGTTTTACATTTCTTTCTTAAACGCGATTCCTCCACGCAAACTCTCTCTTTGTTCAACGGGTCCTGCATGAACAAAGTGATAGATTTACTCATATGTTTGACGGGGTTTTATGGGCCGGAGAGTGGGTTGAGGAGGACATTAATGAGTACCGCTGGTGAGACCGGAACCTGGGTCGCTGCATGACTTGCTGAGGGAACCCTGATGGTGTGACTGGGTGGTGTCCCTACTGGGTGAACCCTTAGGGTGTAACTGGGTGGCGTCCCTCCTTACTGGGTGAATCGTGACGGTTTAACTGGGTGGTGTAACTGGTTGGTTTCCCTCCCTACTGAGTGAAACCTGATGGTGTCACTCCGCCCTGACGGTGTAACTGTGTGGTGTCCCTAATGAGTGAAACCGGATGGCGTAACTACCCTGATGGTTTCACTGTGCCCTGATGGTATCTACGTGCCCTGACGGTGTACCTTTCCAGACTGTGTCCCTATGTGGTGTCCCTACTGACGGTGTACCTGTCCTGACGGTGTCCCTGTTGTGTCCCCAGTGGGCTCCCAGGGGGCCCGAGGCCACGCGGAGGAGCGGCTCCTGAAGGACCTGTTTGTCAGCTACAACAAGCTGTCCCGGCCCGTCGCCAACACCTCCGACGTGGTGCTGGTCCACTTCGGCCTCTCCATCGCCCAGCTCATCGACGTGGTGCGTGCCGCCGTGAAGCCCGTAGCGCCCTGTAGCCCGTAGCGCCCTGTAGCCCGTCACTCCCTGTAGCCCGTAGCGCCCTGTAGCCCGTAGCACCCTGTAGCCCGTAGCGCCCTGTAGCCCGTCACTCCCTGTAGCCCGTAGCGCCCTGTAGCCCGTCACTCCCTGTAGCCCGTCACTCCCTGTAGCCCGTAGCGCCCTGTAGCCCGTAGCACCCTGTAGCCCGTAGCGCCCTGTAGCCCGTAGCGCCCTGTAGCCCGTCACTCCCTGTAGCCCGTAGCGCCCTGTAGCCCGTCACTCCCTGTAGCCCGTAGCGCCCTGTAGCCCGTAGCACCCTGTAGCCCGTCACTCCCTGTAGCCTGTAGCGCCCCGTAGCCCGTAGCACCCTGTAGCCCGTAGCGCCCTGTAGCCCGTAGCACCCTGTAGCCCGTCACTCCCTGTAGCCCGTAGCGCCCTGTAGCCCGTAGCACCCTGTAGCCCGTCACTCCCTGTAGCCCGTAGCACCCTGTAGCCCGTCACTCCCTGTAGCCCGTAGCGCCCTGTAGCCCGTCACTCCCTGTAGCCCGTAGCACCCTGTAGCCCGTAGCACCCTGTAGCCCGTAGCACCCTGTAGCCTGTAGCGCCCTGTAGCCCGTAGCACCCTGTAGCCCGTCACTCCCTGTAGCCGTAGCGCCCTGTAGCCCGTAGCGCCCTGTAGCCCGTACCGCCGTGTAGCCCGCTGCATTATTAGCATTAGGAATGATCGTTATTAGCATACCCCCCTGTAGCCCGCCCTGTGTTATCGTCAGTGGGATTAGCATTATCATTATAAGCATTATGAATTGTCATTATTAGTATTATGCATTCTCATTATTAGCATTATAAGCATTATGCAATCGGAAGGGGCATCTCAATTCCGAGAGCGCCGAACCTTGAGGTGAATTTGTCTGGTTGTTGTTACCGAGCCGCCTGCTCAGGTGTAGTTTGCGGCTCCTTGGAGGTAGAATATGATCAGGACGCTGTAAGAGCACAGCCCATCAGGGTAAGCGTATGGGGTCAGATCAGTCTCATTAATAATGAATGCACAGAAAAGGATTCACAAATGTATTTTGTGATTTATATATAAATTACTCTCTTCTCACAAATACATTTCAATGCACACACAAATGGATATCGGTATGTATCAATGTACAATTTATCCGTAAACAAAAATAAGTTTCACAAACACATTTCTGATCCACACACAAATGTGTCTTGTTTTAAATAAATGTAATATAAATCCATAAATATATGAATTAAACAGATGTTTGCAATTTTCATCAAAATGTATTTGGATGTTGTTACATTTATATACAAACTGTTAAACTTGAATTTACAAGACGCTTTTCATTTGTGAACTTGTTTGCATTTGTGTGTGAACTGGTCTGTATTTATATGTGGATTTTTGAGACTCGCCTGACGTGGCTGGATTCACAAATGCATTGTTTTCAACAAGGAACTCTCTGTAGCCAATCAGATGCCTCCCTCGTTTTCAGCCAATCACATGATTGCAGTGACTGGGTTTTTACATTGTCGGTGCCGTTTGCAACTTTAAGGCCACTGACAATCCCAAAACCCAGTCGAAACTAGATGGAAAAAGTGTGTAGTTCAAAACGTGACGCAGCTTTTACTTCTTCGCCACCTAGAGATTGTTATGTACGATCATTCAAAAAACCCATGGTATTTCCCATAGACATTTGACCGGGGGAACGGGGAGGCTCGGAGGCTGGACTTATAATTCAGAGGTCGGAACTGCAGTCATGTGATTGGCTGAAAACGAGGGAGGCATCTGATTGGCTACAGAGAGTACCTTGTTGAAAAAAATCTCAAAAATCCACATATAAATACAGACCAGTTCACACACAAATTACAACAAGTCCACAAATGAAAAGCGTCTTGTTAATTCAAGTTTAACAGTTTGTATATAAATGTAACAACATCAAAATGCATTTTTGATGAAAATTGCAAATATTTTTTTAATTAATATATTTATGGATTTATATTACATTTATTTAAAACAAGGCACATTTGTGTGTGGATCAGAAATGTGTTTGTGAAACTTATTTTTGTTTATGGATTTATTTTACATTTATACATGCCGATATCCATTTGGGTGTGCATTGAAATGCATTTGTGAGAAGAGAGTAATTTATATATAAATCACAAAATACATTTGTGAATCTTTCTCTGTGCATTAATTATTAATGAGACTGTTCTGACCCCATATAAGCGGGATGTTTTTCACCTCGTTGTCCCACAGCTCGTTAGCGTTCTACTTGCCATTCATAGCGCCAGCGTTTGTCTTAGCAAAGCCACATTAAAGGAGGCTCTGGTCTGCGTTACAAAAATAAACAGTCCAACTGTAAATATGGAAACAATTGATTAAAAAAATCGATCTGCTACATACTACTTAGCCAGAAATATATATTAGTTACCTGGTATAACATTAACTGTGTTATTCTTATAATTCTGAAATAATTAGTAGTTTCGGAGCTGGTGTCAGGTCTGGAGTTAGAGGGGACTATTCACAGTTTTGTTACAATATTAAAGGAAATGGCAGAGCTTTTGAATATCAACGCGGTAGAAAGATCAAAGTATGAATTATGTAGGGCTGTTATTTCCAGGTTATCCATTAGGCAATGAATAATTGATCTGGAGAATAGATTATACGCATCCCAGGATTTCCCAAATGCTCATGAATGCACAACGAAAGCAGCTTACAAATTGCCAGTATCGATTTTATTGATACCCGAATTTATCGATTCTCGATTCTACACCAAATCTAGTATGAAAATACATTTTTGCACCTAAATATTTTGTTATTTTGCTTTCCTACTCATATCAGGACGAGAAGAACCAGATGATGACGACCAACGTGTGGGTCAAGCAGGTATGGAAACAGAACCTGAAATACAAAGGGAATCACCGGGTTGGGTTTACTTTGGTCGCTCATTGCTCTGGGTCTCGCCTCCAGGAGTGGAACGACTACAAGCTCCAGTGGAAACCGCAGGACTACGAGAACGTCACGTCCATCCGCATCCCGTCTGAGATCATCTGGAGGCCGGACATCGTGCTCTATAACAAGTGAGGACCTTGAAGCCCCCCCCCCATAAAGTCAAAACACTCAGAACCGATTTATTGGATCGTCGGTCCATCAGGTTTTCTCTCATTCCAGCAAGATCGATCCGTCGCATTTCCACTAAAACTCCTCGATGCTGAATTCATAACATAGCAATATGATATAAAGGTGTTTTCATTGTGCCTTACAATGTCAGATTTGATGGACTATAACCACATTCAATTGTGTAGAATTAAACCAAATCAGGTGCATTGGCCAAATGTCACAGACATATTTAACGTTTATTGTTATCTCGTGTCATCCAGCTCACAGCATTCCTCACACATCAATATTCATTAAAACCTTTCACTCACTGTGCTGCTGAATCAGATCCCATCACACCCAGCGATGCTCATGATAGAGTCGACTGCTCCAACGCCAGCTGGAACACCGTCTCTGTTCCCTCGTTGCTAAGCATCCTCTCTCCGTGTCCCTCTGTCCCCCTCTCTCTGTGTCCCTATGTCTGTCCCTCTCTTTGTGTCCCTCTCTCCATGTCCCTCTGTCCGTGTCTCTCTCTCTGTCCCTCTGTCTCTCTCCTCGTCCCTCTGTCTGTCCCTCTCTCCGTGTCCCTCTGTCCCTCTCTCCGTGTCCTTCTGTCCCTCTGCCCGTGTCCCTCTCTCTGTCTCCCTCTCTCTGTTTCCCTCTGTCCCTCTCTCTGTGTCCCCCTGTCCCTCTGTCCCCCTGTCCCCCCCGTCCCCAGCGCTGACGGGGACTTCGCCGTGACCCACCTGACCAAGGCGCACCTGTTCCACGACGGCCACATCAAGTGGACGCCGCCGGCCATCTACAAGTCGTCGTGCAGCATCGACGTCACCTTCTTCCCCTTCGACCAGCAGAACTGCAAGATGAAGTTCGGCTCGTGGACGTACGACCGCGCCAAGATCGACCTGATCAGCATGTCCAACCAGGTGGACCAGATGGACTACTGGGAGAGCGGCGAGTGGGTGATCATCAACGCCGTGGGCAAGTACAACACCAAGAAGTACGAGTGCTGCATCGAGATCTACCCGGACATCACCTACTACTTCATCATCCGCCGGCTGCCCCTCTTCTACACCATCAACCTCATCATCCCCTGCCTGCTCATCTCCTGCCTGACGGTGCTGGTCTTCTACCTGCCCTCGCAGTGCGGCGAGAAGATCACGCTGTGCATCTCGGTGCTGCTGTCTCTCACCGTGTTCCTGCTGCTCATCACCGAGATCATCCCGTCCACCTCGCTGGTCATCCCGCTCATCGGCGAGTACCTGCTCTTCACCATGATCTTCGTCACGCTCAGCATCATCATCACCGTGTTCGTGCTCAACGTGCACCACCGCTCGCCCAAGACCCACGGCATGCCCCACTGGGTGCGCCGGGTCTTCCTGGACGTGGTTCCCCGCGTCCTGTTCATGAAGCGGCCGCCCACCACCGCCAAGCAGAACTGCAAGAAGCTGATCGAGATGCTGCACCGGCCCACCGTCAACGCCACGCCGGGCAGCTCCCAGTCGCTGTGGGCCAACATGGAGACGCGCGTGGGCGTGATGAACCAGCTGGTGGACTCGCTGTCCTCCTCGCCGTCCCAGAGCCCCGACATCCTGGTGTGCTCGCCGTCGCCGCCGCCCTCCCCCCTGCTGGGTCTGGACCTGGGGGAGCACCCGCTGAAGCCCCAGCTCTCCCGCCGCTGCTCCCCCTCCTCCTCCGGCGGCGGCGGCGGCGGGGGCCAGTACTCCGTGTTCCAGGACCGCTCGCGGCGGGGGTCCCGCTCCCCGTCCGGCTCCCTGGAGCCCAGCCTGTCCCTGGGGCCCACCCCGTCCCTGGTGGCCCTGGCCGCGGCCCCCGGCCCCGAGCCGAAGCCGCTGGCGCAGAACGGCCGCTCGCTGAGCGCCGAGGGCGTCGCCGGCGAGGGGGGCGGGCTCTCGGCCGACGTGCACCGCTGCCGCTCCGGGAGCTTCCAGTTCTGCTGTCTCCACGACGACGAGGCGGCCGGCCCGGGCCGGGGGGCCGCCGGGAGGAGCAGGAACCCGGCCCTGAAGGAGCCCGCCCCGGAGCCCGGGAAGGAGTCGGGGCTCCGGCCGGACCTGGGGGTCTCCGTGCTGTCGCCGGCCGTGCAGCGGGCCATCGAGGGGGTCCAGTACATCGCGGACCACCTCAGGGCGGAGGACGCAGACTTCTCTGTGAGTTGAAACCCCCTGGTGTGTGTTGTACGAGGCGTCCCTCCGAGTCTGGGGCCGGGCAGCGTGCAGCCTCACAGGAGACGGATGACTGATGAGCTTTAGATAGCTGATGAAAATGATTGAGGAGGTTGTAAAAAAGGTTTGATAAAAGGTGCCGTAAACATGGAGGCTACCTAATGCTTGCCACCAGGGAACTAAAATGTCAATAAGCAACATGTTCCCAGGTTAATTCACAGGGCAGACGTTGAATAACGTTTTGTTAAAGTTTTGTGAGTGATTAACTGTAGCCATATAATTTAATGAAGAAAGGCCAGGTTTATTTATTCTGCTTATCTTGCCAAATACAAAGGTTCTGGGTCACAAGGCTTGGTTCCGACAGCGTTTCAATCTTTCAAGACGCCCATCTAAATTGAAAAGCTATTTCATGCCACAGTGAAACGTGTGTTTCAGGAAACCCAATAAGCAGGAAATGTCTTTTAAGCCGAGTGCAGCAGCAGCAGATATATTCTTCCTGTTCCTCGAATCACTGTCATATCAGAGGAGTTATGTCTGAAGGAACCTGGCAGAGTGAACGCGGTTAGTTTCAGAAAACTTGTACACTAAGAAACCAGCGAGCGTTGAGGTAATAAACACAACAACGTGACGCCCTTAGCGTCGGAAGGTCTGCCCGTCAGATTGACCTTGAATCTTTCGTGAGCAGGACAAAGCGAGGATGGGCTGACATTTAGCAGACGGCTCGCTCATAATGGAAGAAACCGGCCAATCGAACAAAATCAATCCAGGGCGGCAATCGGCAGCTGGTGAGAGTAGCGTGCGGCCGAGTGTGATAGGGTGGAGTGTCTAATCTGTGTTCCCCACCCCCCTGTCCGTCTCCCCCCAGGTGAAGGAGGACTGGAAGTATGTGGCCATGGTCATCGACCGCATCTTCCTCTGGATGTTCGTCCTGGTCTGCATTCTGGGCTCCGTCGGGCTTTTCCTGCCCGCCTGGCTGGCGGGAATGATTTAGGCCCGCCCCCCCCCTTCCTCAGTTAGCTTACGGACGGATATATATCGGTTCTGTGTTTTCCCCTTCTGGCTCCGAAGCAGTCGACGTCGGTTACGGACGACATCCTGGCTTCAAGGCGGTTGCCGTAGGTTACGGAAGATCTCCTGGCTCCGAGGCGGTCGCCGTCGGTTAAAGAGAAAGGTCCAGAGACACGTATACTGGCTTCACTCCGGCGGGTGTGTGTAAATCCTTTATGAGGGCAAAAGGCCAACTGTAAAAAGGTAGCTCTTCACCTCTTCCTCCCCGCCGCTGCCGCCATCTTTTATCGCGGCTTGCGGACTGAAGGGGGGGGGGGGGGGAAGAGGGGGGGCTTTTAGAGGACGTTCAAGCTAATTAAATCTTTTTAAGATTTCGGTGTTTCACTTTATTCTAGCGCAAACATTTACATGTAGTCTGTACTTTTGGTCTGATATTGGGTTGAAAGCGTGGGAATTGTTGAATTTATATTTTCTTCACACACTTGATATGATCTCTGTTGTGAAGGATGCAGGGTTTGAAGAGGACGTTTAAAAGCATAAGGCGTGTGTCTAAGGCCAGTCGCCACAAATACTTTTTAAAAATGTGGTTCCTCAAAAATGTGGAGAATTCTATTTTATTTTGTGTTTTAATATTTTCTTGGGACACGAATTTTGTGGGGATCATATACTGTCACGATATTAAATGTGAAACTTAGCGCGATAAACCAAAAGTAAAATCACAGCAGAAGTAAGATTTATCTTTCTATAATGAACTTTTTTGTGTGTATATTAAGCAAGATGCCGCATGATGACCCAATATTTATACTTAATTATTTATTCTAAACAAGATACTACCAAAAATAAACATTGACCTTCAATAATATCAACTTCTTTACATTTTCTGCTTCTTTGCCTTTCATCAAGAAATTCAGAAAGGGTAATCCATTCTTAATTTCTCACTGAACATATTCCCCAATTCCATCACTTTAAATTAAAAATAGGCTTTTCTTGAATGAGTTTTCGTGCCACTGAGAAACTGATAAACAGTAAAGTTAAACCCATATTAGGATGGTTTCCTGGTGTCGTTGCTATGGAGAAGCAGGGCCCTTTTTGTACCCATCCAATATCCTCTACCCCAGTATGTCAACGTAGTCTAATACCGCCTCTGATAAGATCAACATACAACAATGTGAAGCTTTCTAAAGCGATTTCTAAAGCAAACCATGTTCCAATGTTCCCGATATTGAACCTTTTTGCGTTCACTCATATTAAGAACTAGTCTGCGCTCTCGTTTATCTTCTCCCAAATCCCAGCGTTGAGCGTAGTTTAATAAATGTATGAAATATTACGTTTTGCCCGGTTTAAAAGAGCTACACATAACTGAGGTTTATCAGTTTGGTATTTGAATGCCGATAACGATGCGACATTATATATTTCACATTTTCGGATTTCTATTTAGTATTCATCTCTGTAGTAGGTGGAATAGTTTGAGCTGCTGTCATGCTATGGTATGGGTGTTCAGCTTCATGAATCATCCTAGTGTAGACAGGATTTTCTCTGGGCTATCCATCGTCAAAGAAAATAAATAACAAGACAAGACAAATTCGGATATAGAAGAAAGCTTTATAAAATAACACTTATCGTCGAATCAGATTAACACTGCATTTTCCAGTCCAGAACTCGGTTAGTGTCTGAAATCTGGTCAATCCGCCGAGGCCGAGAGTCTGCGATTGTCGGGGGCTGAAGTGCTTACCGCGGAAAGGAGCGCATTATGGTATTGACTGATCTGAGTGACTGGCTTTATGATCCATATGCTGGGCATCCGTATCAATTTAAAAGATTAAACACTCGGCCACTGACGGGTTGTGGGGGACGGGGGGAGGGAGGGAGGGAGGGAATGAGAAAAGGGAGGGAGGGAACGAGAGAGGGAGGGAGTGAGTGATTGGGTTTGTGAGGGAGTGAGGGAGTGAATGAGTAAGTAGATGCAGGAGAGAGTGAGAGAGTGTTAGTGCATGTGTGAGGTGGTCCGGAGGGAGTGTGTGTGTGTTTAAGAACAAGTGTCGTCGTTCATGTGTGCGTGTGTGCGTGCGAGTAAGTGCATGAGTGAATGGCTGAGGGTGCGTGACTGCGAGTCTGTAAGCATGCGTGAGCGTGAGGTCAATCTCCGCCTCCGTGTGGCGACTGAGCGCGTGATGAACCAGGTAACGCTACACCTGAGCGGCCGAACAGGACGACCTCAGAACACAAACTATAGTATTTCAGACGGCTCAGCACTCGTGCTGCATTGATCTGCACGGAGGAAAGAAACAATAACGGGGCAGAAAATTGCAGTGAAGCACAATATGGAAACTGAACTTTCCACAAGGTGAACGGAGTACTACTTTTAGTCAGCCGCGTGATACAATCAACGTTTTTACACTGCCAAATATGCCCGTCTTATGCACGCCTTTTCTCCGGCATGGTCCGCGCGTTTACACCGACCGAGGTAATAAACCGGTCTGAACTCGTGCCCCAATTAACTCGTGACCCTTCACATATTGGCGGTTTCATTTAGATGTAAATGCGATTAGACGGCTCCTTGGTTCCAGGGGCGGGACTTGGGTAGAGGTGTTGCTGCGTTGTCTCTACAACAGAGACGACGCAGCGATATCAACATGAGTAGTTTTAACTGGAGAGACGGTGAAATCCGCGAGCTGCTGATCATGTGAGAGAAGGTGATGCAGTTGCATTAAACGAAGACGGGGAAAGGTGGTGCAATCTATGAGAAAGACGCAGAGGAACTTTCCTTACAAGGACTTTTGTCGGGATAAAAAAGAAGAGGTCAGCAAAATAAAGGATATGTTGGGATTTTTGCACTTGTAAATAGTTAATCGCGTTTGTAGCCTCCACTCGTATATGATGAATACTCATTATTGCATGCGAGTCTATTGAATCATAAATTTATTTTAACATTCGATGATTTTATATGAAATACAGTCTAGACATAGTTAATGTGGCAAATAACTATTCTAGCTGGAAACAGCAGATTTTTAATTGAATATCTACAGGTGTACAGAGGCCCATTTCCAGCAACCATCACTCTTGTGTTCAAATGGTACATCATTTAGCTTAAAAGGCTAATTGATGATTAGAAAACCCTTATGCAATTATTTTAGCACAGCTGAAAACTGTTGAATACAAGGGTGAGTTTTCAGGGAAAACATGAAATTGTCTTGGTGACCCCAAACTTTTGAACAGTTGTGAACATTCACTCATTTATATTTAATCAGGAATGTGCACCCAACGAGCAGTGGTATATGCAAAGCAGCACCCTGAACCGTCAAACTAAAACCTCTGCATTCCCCCACAGCGAACTATGAACACGACTTTACCGAGTCTGATCTGCTCTCCTTTGTTATGTGTTGAACTTTGAGGGCCTCGCGGGATATTCGTTTTCATTCGCCCTTCTTGGTTCGTCTGTGAGCACAATGTGTTGAGCATTTGGCCCCCCTCATGAAATTGACACAGTCTTCGTGATTCATTAAAAGATAGAATGTTTAGGGTTTGATTAACATAATAGAGCTGTTAAAGTCACACAGCACAATGGAATCGTCAGCTCATGGGCTTTGGTTCAGGCGAGGTTGTTGGTTCTGTGCAGAAAGCCGAGGCACAAAGTTAAATCATTTAATTACAATTGGCTGACCTTACGTCATTTAATTTCCATTTCCTGATTTGCTTTCCAGATTAGGACGCGCAATCCCTCGCAAAATCAATTCAGGTCACAGATAAAGGGTGTAATTATAGTTTTGGTGATCAGTGAGTAGATGGTACCTCGTTAATGATACTGTGATGGTGAGTTTAAAGAGCAGAATGTTTCCTAAGCTGTTGATGACCAAAAGTTGGTTAATTATAGTTAATATAATAGTTCCTGCATTTCCTTTTCCTGTGTTTGGAAATCATAAGATCTCTATGCACACAGTGACTACTATTGACAATTTCAGTCATTTGGCAAACAGACGCTCATACCCTAAGGGGCTTCTTGTGTTTCACCTGGGATGGCCGTAAGGAGCAGGCAGGGTTAGGGGCCATCTGGCTCTACGGAGCCCTTCAGGTTAGACAGCAGACATTGGGGATCGAACACAGAACCTCGTCCACTGACTTCAACCCTCCCCCATGATGAGATCGTTCAGTCAACCAGAACCAATCACTGGAGCGCTGGGGATACAGGTTCAATGAGCAATACCATCACCTTTTCCCAAAGACACCGTTCACAGAACTCAAACTAGATGTGTGTGTGTGTGTGTGGACATGTGTGAGTGTGTGTATGAGAGAAAGTGTGTGTGTGTGTGCGAAGGAGGCATTGTGTGGACAAGTGTGTGTGGTTGTGTGAATCTGTGTGTTTGTGAGTGGTAGCCTCTTCCATAATAACTTGTTTACAAGAGATGAGTCTGAGAAGTGTGGGAAGTGAATGTGCACGCATTTCCTCATGATATTAACGACCAGGCGAAGAAAGTGGTCAGCCAACACACAACTTAAACTGGGATGTGCGTGTGTGTGTCTGAGAGAGAATGTGTGTGTGTGAGAGAGTATGTGTGGACCTCATCACCCAGAGGACCCTATTAAACCATGAAACATTTCACTGCATTCAGCACAACAGCACTCCCAAGAAAAAGACTTTTGCTGTGTGTGTGTGTGTGTGTGTGTGTGTGTGTGTGAGAGATTGTGAGTGTGAGAGAGAGAGAATGTGGACGTTTAAGAGTGAGTGAGTGCAGGCTGCTAGGTATCCTAGGTAATATCTAGAGAGTGAGGTCTGTAGGCTGCTAGGTTACCAGGTATCTGCGCAGCGAGGTCTCTAGGATGGGTCCTTAATTCCGGGCTCAGTGTTCGCTGTGTCCAGACCGTGACAGATCCCCCCCCCCCCTTGCCAAACACGACTTCAACCTTTCCTGTAGGGACAGGAACCAGAGGCCACGGAGGTGCAGCCAATCAAGGTGTGATAAAGGTGCAGCGTGGCGACAGACAGACAGACAGACACAGCACCGTCTCAGAGCCAGAGAGGGAGACGGGCTCTTGAACCCTGAGGCATGAAGACCACAATGATCTGCTGGCGGGACCGGCTGGTCGGTGGAAAGGTCCTGGGTTTGAATCCGAGCGTGTCTACCCCTGAAGTCACCCTAGAGCAGGATGACCCTTAACCCACACCTGCTCCTTAAGGACATAGATCTGAGAGACTGCCGGTCGCTTCAGACGAAGGCCTCCACTGGATGACTGATAATAATGAACCTGACGGAGAAGTCAAAGAGCCTTTATGAAAGTCTGAGGGACACTGCAGATCTGAGAGGAAGGATGAGAACTTATAACGTAAAAATGGTACAATTGATGACAAGGGAAGCTTTCTGTAATCTTTATGTACACTGTACAGAAAAACATTACAGCGAAAGGCCGTGTGCGGGCATCACGTGACGGTCATGTGACCGTGATAAAACAGAAGGGGATGGACGATGATGACGTCGAGGACAGTTTTTTGGGGGTTCAACTGGGTTCACGATTTTATGATGAGGTGGAGACGTTTGAAAATTGAAAAAAGAACGTATCCAACAACACAGGCGTGGGTGGCGGCGAAAATCCGTCTTTAAAACCTTCTTTAGGGGGGGATCTCGACGCACACTGCCGCTTCCCGGCGTCAGAGTTTATTTAACCAGAAGAAAAAAATGAGTGAATGAAGAAGCAAAGAACTTCGCTCTTTTTCGTTCACAATCCATTCCTGACGCCCAGCGAGAGCGGCTCACCGATTTAAAAAAACAAACCAAGAAACAAACGTCTGTAGGACCACCGGAACACCGGCGTTCCGGATCAGCCTCCTCCTCCAGGGGCGAGGGGAAGCGGTCGTCCTGAGGTCAGAGGTCGGAGGTCGGGGGGGTCCCCTCCGTTAATGGCACTAGGATCCGAGGCAGCGGGGTGGGGTCGGGGTCCGGGGTCAGAACTGGGTCATCTTCTTGTGCGTGTCGGCCTTGCGGTGCTGCGTCTGCACCGACTGCTCCTGGGCCTTCAGGGCGACCAGCTGGCTGCGGGCCGCGCCCAGCTGCTCCTCCAGACGCTTCACCACGCACACATCCCTGGAACCACAGGCTACGGTCAGCTACGGTACGGTGCACTGAGGGACGCTAGGCTACGCTAGGGTCAGCTACTGTACGGTGCACTGAGGGACGCTAGGCTAGGGTCAGCTACTGTACGGTGCACTGAGGGACGCTAGGCTAGGCTATGCTATGGTCATCCACGGTACGGTGTACTGAGGGACGCTAGGCTACGCTACGGTCAGCTACCGTAAGGTAGACCGAGTGACGCTAGGCTACGCTACGGTCAGCTACTGTACGGCACACTGAGGGACGCCAGGCTAAGGTCAGCTACTGTACGGTGCACTGAGATACGCCGTAGGGTACGCTATGCTACGGTACGGTGCAGTACGCTATGCCACGGTCAACTACTGTGCAGTATACTGAGGGATGCTAGGCTAGGGTACGCTAGGCTAGGGTACGCCAGGCTACGGTTAATTACTGTACAGTACACTGCGATGGTGTGGTACGCTAGGCTAGGGTACGCTAGGCTACCGTACCTTCCGGCGCGCTTGCGCAGCGCCTCCGTGATGCGCTGGATCTCACGCTCCGTCTGGGAGACGCGCTCGGCGGCCTGGAACAGCCGCACGTTAAGGCTGCGCTTAGCGCCCTCGCCGCCGCGGCACGCCTCCGCGCCGGGGGAGGGCGAGGCCGACTCCCCCTCCGCGCCCCCGTCCCCCAGCTTGCGGTTCAGGAAGTCGAAGACGTTGCGGCGGTGGCCCCCCGGGGCCCGGGGCCGCGGTGCCCTCTTCCTCTTGGGGCCGGGCTGGGGGCCGTCCCCCGGGCGGGGGCCCCGGAACGCGGCCCGGGGCCGGCTGAGCTCGGCGCTCTGGTCCAGGGACGCCCCCTTGGGGAGGACCACCGCCATGACGGGCTCCACGCGGCCCTCCTGCTGCTTCCCCAGGCCTGGAACACACTCACCTTAGTACTTAGGCCTGGAACACACACTCACCTTAGTACTTAGGCCTGGAACACACACTCCCCTTAATACTTACGCCTGGAACACACACTCCCCTTAGTACTTAGGCCTGGAACACACTCCCCTTAATACTCAGGCCTGGAACACACACTCCCCTTAATACTTAGGCCTGGAACACACTCCCCTTAATACTTAGGCCTGGAACACACACTCCCCTTAGTACTTAGGCCTGGAACACACTCCCCTTAATACTCAGGCCGGGAACACACTTAGTACTCAGGCCTGGAACACACTTAGTACTCAGGCCTGGAACACACACTCCCCTTAGCACTTAGGGCTGGAACACACTCCCCTTAGTACCTAGGCCTGGAACACACACTCCCCTTAGTACCTAGGCCTGGAACATAATCCCCTTAGCACTTAGGCCTGGAACACACACTCACCTTAGTACTTAGGCCTGGAACACACACTCCCCTTAATACTTAGGCCTGGAACACACTCCCCTTAATACTTACGCCTGGAACACACACTCCCCTTAATACTTACGCCTGGAACACACAATCCCCTTAATACTTAGGCCTGGAACACACTCCCCTTAATACTCAGGCCTGGAACACACTTAGTACTCAGGCCTGGAACACACACTCCCCTTAGCACTAAGGGCTGGAACACACTCCCCTTAGTACCTAGGCCTGGAACACACACTCCCCTTAGTACCTAGGCCTGGAACAGCCTACCTTTCCCGTACTCGTAGCCCATCTTCAGCATGAGCCTGGAGCCGATGCCCCTGGTGTGGGCCTCCCAGCCCCCGAAGTCAGCGGAGGAGGGGGTGGTCGAGTCCCCGGCGTGGGACTGGACCACTGCAGGACCACAACAATATTACTATTAGAACACACCTCCTTTGAAGAGCACCTTTAAACGCAACGTTCACTAAAGTGTATTACTGTTGTTATATTATGATGATCCTTTGGGTTCCAGTCCCCAGGGGGATTGGAACACGATGAATGGAGGGCGATGTTAACAGGTGATGAGGGATCAGTAACCCCCCGTTGCATTATCGTTCTTTTGCGTTTTATATCTCTACCCCTTCGATTTATTACGTTTTTTTATCATCATGAGCAGATCAATTTGAACAGACAATCCCCCCCCTCCCCCCCCCCCCCCACCAAGATAATTGTGCCTTGAAAATCAATAACTACCAAATAAGATATTCTACTATATCAAATAGAGATTGATATGATTAATACAGTAAGATATTAGTTATCCGTGCAGATCAAATGGAGTTAAGGAGGACAGGATCCTGGGGGGGGGGGGGGAGACAGGCAGCTCAGCTGGGCTCCCCCAGACGCTGAGACCAGCCAGGGCTTGTTATAATGAGGTACACACTGCTCCAACATGGGGGTGTTGTTGTGGTGTATGCTGAGAGACGTCTTTACCCCATACTGCCTTTTACTTTTTATTGTTGTTCAGTCGAGTCTCGGCGGTGCACATTTCATATCATTCATCATCTTATTCATCATTCTGCCAACAATGAATTTCTATACAGGATAGAAATCAATTGGAATAGTATGACAGTTATCTCAAAGCAAAACTAAATAAATATATATACATAAGCGAGAGAGCAAGAGAGAGAGAGAGCGAGCAAACTATGTTCAGACAGACAACTTGACAAAGAGCGAGAGAGAGGGACAGAACGAGACAGACCTTTGGCGAAGACAGCGTCTTCGCCATCGTCTTGGTCTGATGAGTCGGACGAGGAAAGGTCGTCTTCTCTCATTGGTGGGATGACGCCGTCGCCCTCGACGACCGCATCCTTCAGTAACAGGGAGTCAAACTTCACAGTGTAGAAGCCGTTGTCAATTTCTACACAGGAGGAAGGAAGGGAGAGGGAGGGAACGCAGATTAACACTGACCTTAAGTAACCTTTATTCGCCTAAGGGAGAGGGAACGCAGATCAACACTTACCTTAAGTAACCAATACTGACCTCAAATAACCAATACTCATTTAGGGAGACGGAACACAGATTAACAGTAACCTTAAATAACCTATACTAACCCAAGGGAGAGGGAACGGTGATTGACATTAACCTTAAATAACCTAAGGTAGAGGGAACACAGTTTTACAATAATCTTAAATTATCTATACTAACCTAGGGAGAGAGAAGAGAGAGGGACCTAAAGTAACCTTTCGGTTCATAAATGGGGTCTTTGATTTTGTAGCACAATACATCACACAAATGACAAATAATAAAAAATAGAATATGCGGGAAGGTTTGACAATTTAGTGTGCATGGTTAACAAGATGTTAATGTTTCAGGTGCCGACTACTAGTAAATCATATCAACCTTGTAAATATATACAATTGAATTGGTATGTACAAACACACACACACACACACACACACACACAAATACAGACACATTGCCACACACACACACACACACACACACACACACACACACACACACACACACACACACACACACACACACACACACACACACATGGGGTGTGGCTGACCCAGGATGCGGGCGGGGTACCAGATGCCGTCCTCGTGGCGCGCCCGGCAGGCGGACCCCTCCAGCAGGTGGCTGAGGTCCAGCTCCAGGAAGGGCCTGAGCTCCGACACGTAGACCACCTCCCCGTGGGAGAACCTGAGGGGAGACCCCCCATGGGGCCGGAGCACATCCAGAGGAAGAACCAGTCAGCACAGGGGTGAAGACTGGGATTCAGAGTCCGGTGGTTCAGAGGTCAGACTCTGAGCCAAAAGGTTCTGGGTTCTAATCCCGAAAGGCCTTGACTCCTACAAGCATCGTATCTGTTTGAAATTGTTGCTATTCATTGTTATATGTTGCTTTGGCTTGCAATCTGGCAATTCTAGGTTCTATGAACATCCTTACTGTTCCGACAGCGATATATTGCTGCCTCCTTCTTCCGACAAATGGACTTATTGTAAGTCACTTTGGATGCAAGCATCTGAAAAAATGCCTTAAATGTAAATGTTATGTAATTGTAAGTTAAATGTAATGTTGACGTGATCGCATATCAACCTCTCAACAACCGGAGAGGTCATGTGACTCGTGTCTCCCTGTTGGTGGACGTCTGGCGGGAACACGCCTACCTGCAGTTGGTCTCGAAGCGACACTTGTCCTCCAGGAAGAAGGGGCAGGGCTTCAGGGACTTGTGGGTGGGGTAGACGTAGAGCACCCTGACCTGCGCCTCGTCCCCGTCCGGCGCCTCGCGGCCCACCACCATGGCGTTGTGGTACTCCAGCGTCCCCCAGGTGGTCCGGTACGGCGCCTGCACCTTGGTGCCGCTGAGCGTGTCTTCAGCACCTTCCTCCTCATCACCACCGCCGTCGTCGTCGTCATCATCATCATGCCCGTTCTCCTGCTCTTCCTCCTCGCCGTTCACCCTCCCGCCGGCGCTGCTCCCGGAAGGGCCCTCCAGCTCCGAGTAGAAAGCAGCGAACTCGTGGTCGAAGCCTCCGTTGGCCTCCTGTTCCCCGCCGGGCTTCGCGACCCCTCCACCGGTGCTCTCCTCCAGGCTGGCTAGCAGCTGGCTCTTCTTCACCGAGATCAGGCTGGCCTCGGTCAGCTCTATCAGCTGGGCCAGGTCATCTCTGAGCTGCAGCAGGTCCGCCTGGTGGCTGGGGTCCAGGCCTGCCGATAAGGCCGTGTCCACCTGCTGGAGCTGGGCCCGGTAGGCGGCGATGCCCGCCTCCAACGACTCCTCGTCCATGATTTGTGTTTCCGCTGAGACTGCAGTGGCTATCGCTCGTCCACGTCAGGTACCTGAGACACCGACACAGAGGGTCACAATAGGGACGATGTCCGTACTGTCATTTTGTAGAGCATGATTAGCCCTATACGTTTGGCAATGTATTTGACAGTGCTCAGCTTAGTTGATCTATTCAGCCTCAGTGACTGGAGGAGAGAGCATGGCGAAGTAACACATGAAAGGTGTTGTGAAACTAATCATATTTATTCAACACACCGTCGTCTGTATTATTATCATTATTATTATCTTAGAACTTCAGTAGCTAGCCAATAGAGCTAGTGAATACAAGGCTGTATTCAGAAGCGTTGCTAGGCTAACCTTAGCTTCGTTCTCATTTCACCACCACACACAAGTGACCTCCATTCACAGCAGACGTCAATTACAAACCTGTGTTATAAAAATGACATGTAGTGCAACGTTTAATTCATGGCGTTTGTATAACAGCGACATCTACGGTCCTCGGGTCCTCAGCTAGCAGCTAGCCTCCCTCCCAGGGTGTGTGTCCAGAGGTGTGTTCAGCTCATCGACCACAACGACTCGACCTCCCGGGGCTCTGGAGCTGACGCGGGGGAACCGGAGCGGCATCGTTCACACCCGATCCCAGGGGCTCGTCTGTGTTTACGGACACGATTCGTGGTCGTTCGACGAGCTACCGGCGCTGCCAGGAGTAGAAAGCAATCAAAACACGAGTTTCCGTAGTGACAACACGATTTCCGTTTAGTAAAGTTGTATTTTCAAAGTAACGGTCCAGAGGCTTGTTGATATAGGATTTAATTTGCAGTTTAAAGGAGATACGTCTCAATAAAGCGAGTCTGTTAATATGATTTATCCGGAAACCGAAACATGTAGTCCAAGCTATCTCATTTACCGATAAATAAGATGAGGTAAATGATCGTTGTGTACATTTACTTAAGATAAATCAACATGACCGGAAACTACGTTGTTTTATGCGGTCGGGACGAGTCGCGTGTTTAGTACGTCAGCCACAACATCCTCAACGTGTGGATGCTGAGCCTGTTTTCTCTAAAAAGTCCAATGTTATGGTCCACATCATGCATGTGTGCATTTCTCAATTACTTCATCGCTGAATAACTTCAAGGTTAAGGTAGGCTCTTGTTGATTAAATGGTAGTTTATATCAAGACTGTAGAAATATACAGACTGTAGAACTATGCATGATGTTAAGTTGTCTGATTCAAATGATTGATACCATTGATACCGTTTCGCTTTTTATAGAGAGAAATATGTCTTTGAGGTGTGATTGCCTACAGGTAGGCTGGCCGACACTGAATCGAACTGGTAACCTTGTGTCTGGGAGTCAAACAACCTAACCTCTACCCTATCTACACTTGGAACGACTTGCCTGAGGAAATTACGTTGAGTCAGTCACTGCCCGTTTTTAAATCTCTCCTCAAAACCCAGTTATATCGGAGAGCTTTTCCAGATTTAATTTGAGCCTGCCTTTGTTTTTATTGTTTTTATAGTCTTTTATCCTTTTGTTTTCATATGGCTCATTATTGTCTGTGTATCACAAGTATTTTATGCTTTGTTCTAATTGTGCTTTTATTTGTTCAGCACTTTGTAACTGTGATTTGAAAGGTGCTATATAAATAAAGTTTATTATGATAATTATTATTATTATGATGATAACAATAGTATCCATAGTATAATCGTAATCATTACCGTTTTGTTTGTGGTTATTCAGATGTTTATTATGAATTTCTCCATTATGTG